>NC_141541.1:27855000-28217500 GCF_021556685.1 Rattus norvegicus | reverse complement strand
TCAGGATGTCAGCTAACACATTCCCAAGAAAGCAAACATTTTAGACCTTTAGTTAGGCTGAGTGGGAAAGAGGAATGAATCGGTATCTCCAGCTTAAATTTAAATATGAAAATGAATGACCAAGATATCAATTAAGCTGAAATGTGTTTAAAGGCAAACAATGTCTCCACTAGACAGGCATCCTAGTGAACTTAAATCATGATAGAATATTACAGTTTACAAAGCGCTTTGCCAGATGGTCTGTCACAGAATAATAAACAAGGCCCACTAAGCAGAGTTGCTGTGTTTTAAATGGAGGGATCATTTTACTCAAATAAACAAATGTGCCCAAATTCATACTTTTAAGCAGTGAAAGAACAAATCAAAATCGCCCCCTGACTTTGACCCTTCTACACTTACCATATCATGCTGAGTTCCTCACCTCTGCAGGCAAATGTACCATTCAACAAAGTCTAAGCTGACTTCTAAGTAAGAGAACTCCAAGGTTAATAAAATTAAGCTAATCTTACTTTTTTTTTCTCGTCTTTGTTCAGCAATTTCCTTCCTTGCTGAACCAATTTCAAGGCTGAATGCATAAAAATAATCAAGATTTTAAGTGGCACATATGATCCTGAAAAGCATTCGGCCCATGGCCATCTGGGGCCGACATACAGATGTCTCTCTTGGTGTGGTACATGTAATCTTCTGGTTAAAGAGAGAGGTTAGTTAGCCCTAGGTATTAGTTGGTATTCTACCTGGCTCTGAACAAGAGCTAAACAGCAGAGACAATATTCAGGAACTGATGGTTGTCCAGTATACCTGTGAAATCCAGCTCTCAAACACACAGTCTTGAGAAACAGGGAGTAACAGACAAGGAGAACCAGGGCTGAGACAAAAAGAAACTTTCGCATTTTACTGATGACTGTTGCCTTAGACTCAAATGCCAAGACCGAGAAGCTGATCTCTCTCTCCTTTCTGTAGTGGTCAAAGATGCATTTCTTTATACTTTGATCCACCTCCATTGAAGAAACCCTGTGAAATTATATTCAGCAAATGTATCCAGGCCCTGAACATACAGTGATGTCTTTGTCCTAGATGTTGCCTCTGGATTTCCAAGGCAAAGCCAGATTAATCTTGTTCTGAAAGCAGCCACTCCATGTTGCCTATGTATCCTCATCAACCCCATCTCCTCTCATGTTTCAGTTTTCATTCCAGAAAAACCTCACATGTATCTATCATCATCATGCTCAGACTCCACAGACAGTGTTGTTCGCCATACCAGGCTATATCTTTATTGTTGTTCCTACTTTGCACCTCCAGTAGGTTTTTGCCTCCCCTCTTTGTGGTCTCTGAAGACATCTTTCCCCTGTATGCACAGCTTTAATTGGCCTGGTACAGGTGGGATGACATCTAATGGACCTGGTCAATGATGAAGATATATGGGAAAGGGATGGTATAAATAAGTAATTTTATTTTTCAACTGAACAATTTTACACCTAAAAGAGTAGTAATCTGTGTGAACTGAGTATCCAGACAGAAGGATTTTTCAGAACAATAAAGTCTTAGAAAAGAGACAATGCACAGAACACATGAAACTCAAGAAGGATGACCAAAATGTGGATGCTTCACTCCTTCTTTAAAAGGGGAACAAGAATACCCTTGGGAGGGAATAGGGAGGCAAAGTTTAGAACAGAGGCAGAAGGAACACCCATTCAGAGCCTGCCCCACATGTGGCCCATATATATACAGCCACCAAACTAGATAAAACGGATGAAGCAAAGAAATGCAGGCTGACAGGAACCAGATGTAGATCTCAAACCGGATGTAGATCTCTCCTGGAAGACACAGCCAGAATACAGCAAATACATAGGCGAATGCCATCAGCAAACCACTGAACTGAGAATGGGACCCCTGTTGAAGGAATCAGAGAAAGAACTGAAAGAGCTTGAAGGGGCTCGAGACCCCATATGTACAACAATGCCAAGCAACCAGAGCTTCCAGGGACTAAGCCACTACCTAAAGACTATACATGGACTGACCCTGGACTCTGACCCCATAGGTAGCAATGAATATCCTAGTAAGAGCACCAGTGGAAGGGGAAGCCCTGGGTCCTGCTAAGACTGAACCCCCAGTGAACTAGATTGTTGGGGGGAGGGCGGCAATGGGGAGGGGAACACCCATAGAGAAGGGGAAAACAGAAAAAAAAAAAAAGAAAAGAAAAGAGAAAAGAGACAATAACCTTCACTGCCCACAATAAGGATCCATTTAGACAACCTTTGGTGACTGTCCAATAAATACTCTAGAGCCATTACACTGATGTTTTGGAAACATTAACATATCAAGCAGTATTAAATTTGGCATTGTATAAACATAGAAACACAATAAAACAAAACAGATATGCTCAAATATTCATGATGGCCATCTTGGGGTGGTGAGAGTAGAGCCCCCACTATTTTTTAACTCTCTAAATACATCTTATAAGTAAAACATTAAGTACCAAAAGAAGCATGGAATATATTAGTATTTACGTCATAACTTAGAAACCTGGGTTGTAACGTGAAGTGAAACCATTAGGGAAGTTCACAGAATTCGCCTCAGTTTTAAAATAATTCTGCTAAAATATTCCCCAGTTCTCATGGGACCTGCTGATACAAACTCTGATCCTATTCACTTTGTGCTATCCTCACGCTGCCCTCCTGAGCCTGTGAACTTCACATCCAGACAGATGGAATGGATAACAGAATAATTGTACATACTTTTGCTGGATACGAAGGAATTTGTCATGAGCAAACTAAGAGCATCTTGAAATGCGCTGCAAACCGACTTCAGGAGGAGGAATGGGCGGTTATTCAACTGTTCCGTTCGTGTTTATCACACCTAATAATTCAGTGTGAGGGAAATGTAGTTTATGACATGTGGCATTGGACTGACATGCATTTCTGGGAGATTACTGTCCTTCCTTTAATTGATATGCATCACTATTGTATTATATAAAATAATCTAAATGCAGGTTATAACTTAAGTAGCAAGACTTTGATGACTTTTACTGTTGCTGAAATTTATGCCCTTTATATTTTTGCTTTTACAACATTCTCATGCAATGATTATGTTCTAATAAATAAAGAGTTTGTCAGGAGATTCAGCTGTCATTGTGCCAGCGGGGAAACATAGCTTCTACACTGAGCTTGGCCAGAAAGGCGCTGAGAGTGGAACTGCCTGCCTACTCCTTGGGTTTTCTCTGTAAAGCACGTTTTAACAACAATGGGGGCGTAGAGAAGGACACAGAGGGGGGAAAGACGCCAAAGCTATTAGAAAAAGAAAAAATAAATTCGTGTAGAACTTCTAAATTCTTAGAGGGGGATTCAAGATCTCTTCCTGGCTTCTCTCCCAGAGGAAACAGACTGAAAAATAAATGCTGTGTCTGTCACTAAACAAGTTGGTGGAGAAGAAACTGGCCAACAATCAGGCATCCTCAGAAGGCCCCTGGCCCTTGGTGTGACAAGACAAGGTCCTGGAAGGTCACTGCCCTAAGATTGAAAGCACTCCAGACCAGAATCCCAGATGCTGTTCCTGGAATGAGGAAGCCCCCAGTGCCAGTTGGATTCCTCAGTCCTGAATGAGGAGAAGCCTCCCTGATGAAGTATCGCCCATAGACCCCTGGGAAATCCAGTACCTAAGTGACCTTAAATTTGTTCAAATGAGCAGATGAATAAAGGTTTCTATCTGTTCGTCCTTCAACAAGAGCCATGCCTGGCTCTCTGCCTCTTTCGCTCAAAGACATTTGCATAACTATCTGTTTCTAGCCTCCTATAATGCAGATGAAAACTATTTCCTTCTCTGAGCCCAAGGCAGGGCTCAAAAACAAAAACAAAAATAAAACAAACAAACAAACAAACAAAAACTGGGTCAGTGGACTCCTCTCCACTTTCAGAACTTCCAGATTTCCATGATAACCAGCTCTTCTTAAAGGAGATGCCAGGAACTGATTAAATCTAACCAAAGCCACTTTCTTCAATTTTTTCCTAAATGGGTACCATTTTATTTTATTGGGTTTTTTGAGATAGGGTTTCTCTGTGTAGCTCTGGCAGTCCTGGAACTCTGTAGACCAGGCTGGCCTTGAACTCATAGAGTTCCACCTGCCTCTGCTTCTTAAGTGCTGGGATTAAAGGTGTGTGCCATCACACCCAGCTAAAATGGGTGCTTATTTAATGGTCTGACAAAAAAATTCAAGCGATGACAGACACTACTGAAAAAAGCAGGCATGTTTTCATGATAAACAAGTTACACCCATCACAATCTCAGGAGTAGTTGCTGAAGTTTTGAGAACTTGTGTTCCTAATTCATGTCTTGTTTTATAGGTTCTCAAGTACACCTGTTCATTTTCAAAAGACCCTTCAGCAGTCCAACTGCATGTATTATAGTCTTTGATTGTTCTTCAAGGCCTGCAAATGAACAGGAGTGGAGAGTGGAGACCCTGAACCATTTTAGACAAAAGTAATCAGATTAACTTGATGTCCAACTCCTAAATGATTCTGAGCTCCAATTCTTGGGGTGGGGGAGTTGCTAGATACTGAGTTTTATATTAGCAGGATTCAAAGCCATTAGAGCTGGGCCCTTCTTCATAGCTAACAACTTGAAAAATCAAAGACCGCAAGCATAAGACTTGGAGTACTGGTCAAAATAATGGGATCTGAGTCATATATCTGACCCAGAAGTTCGCTAATAGATAACCATTTAAATGTTACAAGATTATCTAGGTGATGGCCTTCTTATAAGGAACAAAAACTCCCCTGTAAGTCTTGATTCAAGTGGGTCTGTCAATCAGCTTCACAAGAAAACCCCTCAGAAAGGTATCCGTTTCAATCTGGATCACTGTGATGGTCCTTTGGATATTGTCTACCCTCACCCCTTGGGAGTGGTCCTCTTTACTCTGCTTTACTCTGCCTCTTTACTCAGCAATGAACTGTCTTCTACACTAATATATACATAGATGCACATTTACATATGTATATATATATGACATAAGTAAAAATAACAAAAGAATTGGACCTCAAGCATTCTCTTTGTCTCTTTGTGATGTACTTTTCATCCATTTACCTCTCTCTTTTCTAGTGTATATGAAAGTGACTTTCTCATTCATCCACCTGGTTCCTGGTGTGTTCCTGCAGGCTTTGTGTGTGTGTGTGTGTGTGTGTGTGTGTGTGTGTGTGTGTGTGTGTCTTTCACACAGCCAACCAGCAGCAAAACGTCAAAGGGGGTACCAAGAGTGACAGCATATTGGCGTGGGCCATCTCCGCACACTCCCGTGTGTGTGTGTGTGTGTGTGTGTGTGTGTGTGTGTGTGTGTGTGTGTGTGAGAGAGAGAGAGAGAGAGAGAGAGAGAGAGAGAGAGAGAGAGGTGGTAGTTTGATGGCTCCTTGTAAACATGTGAACTTCCTCTTATAGTAGTCAGTGCATTATCAACAGCAGGGTGAACACCTGTGGTCAGATCAGTTCATCCCAGTTTCTTAGCAGGGAACCCAAGAAAATCACTACTCCCTCCAGCCATGCTCTAAAGTAGCAACCACAGCCCATAAGTGGCTGTCTGAATAGACTAAGTAAATCGTAGCGAAATTAAGTTGTGTCCATTTATATACTCTCACTAGACACACTTGGCTGGTGACAACTACATTGGACAATTCAGAAGCTTTCCTAAACACAGAAGGTTCTCTTGGGTGGCACTAGCTAATGGAAGTCAGCTCCATGAGAACATGAAGTCACCTTTGCATCCACAGAGGGATTCTTAGTGGTAGTCAGATTATGATCAAGGGATCAAGATTACTCCTGCCTTCCGACTGGTACATCCCCCCCCCCAAAAAAAAAAGCAGAGCAGAAGCAGCAGAAGGAACATAAGTTCAGGATCAGCCTGGGCTATATAATGTGATCATCTCTTAAAAACAACAAAAAGGAAAGTTCACATTTCTTGGCTTTTGATCAAAATCCCTAGACTTTCTTACCATCTTGCTAGTCTTGCTCTAAATGCTCTTTATTTTGTGTGCTTGTTTATGATGTCTGTCATTCCAAGTTCAGTTCAAATTCCTCACACGTTCTCCTTGACTAGCCCAGGAAAGGATAGCCACACCCTTCTGAGCCCTGTAGTCATGGCACCTGCAGTTTTTGAACTTTCATAAATCCTTTCTCTCTTGGGGATGAGGAATGTATACAGTCCTTTTACATCCAGAACAGTGTTACATTTTTGGGAAGTATGCAGAAAAGCATAAATCACAGAAGAAGGAAGCATGATCACCTTGCACAATTCAGGGTTGAGCACCTGCCTCACAGACATACAGAGGGGGTAGGGCTCAGAGGGTTGGGCATTTACCTCACAGGCCATGGCTACACAAGCGGGGGAAGGAGAGGGGAGCTCACAGTGTTGAACATTAACCTCACAGGCCATGGCTCAGAGTTGAGCATTTGCCTCACAGGCGATGGCTAACACGTGGTGGGAGGGAGGGCTCACAGAATTGAGCATTTACCTCATATGCCTCACAGGCCAGGACAGTGGGGGAGGACTCACAGAGTTGAGCATTTATCCTATAGGCCATGCCTATACCCAGTGGCAGGGGGCTTACAGGGTTGAACCCTTGCCTTGTAGTTCTTGGCTACACAAGACCTAAAGATAAGCTGCTTCTGTAGAAATTCTTTCTGTTCTTGTTTTCATTTGGAACTTCTTATACTCCTGTCCTGTCTCCTAGCTGATTTTTTTCCCTTAATTTAATGATTGTGGGAAAATAAAACTTGATGAGATAATACTGATTTAATAAGATATTTTCAGAAAAACACATTCATTATGGTAAGAATAACATAACACATAGCTTTTGTGTTATTAAAGATCTTCCACTGGTGCTAAAATAAACATGGCTGTGCTTCCTAGCAACAGCAAAGCCAAGTGGACCTCCTGCTGCTTTCTCTGGCTCTAAGGGCTATTTGTGGTGAACAGAGGTGAGGGTTTCTGCTCCCAGACAAAGTGCTGAAAGGGCAGAAGGATTAACCTTTGGGATCTCTACTCTGTTTCCAGGAGATCAGGAATCAAGCCACCAGAGACAGCAGCCAAACATGGAGGAGCGCTTGCCCCTCTGCTACCACAGAGGAACTTTGCCTGACTGTATCTCTCAACCTGTAGGTCAACTTTTCTGAGACTAAGGACTAATGGGGCAGAACTTAGCAGCAGCAAAACAACTAGAAAACAGCATTGTGGCCATGGCTGGTCTTGTTATTTGTGTCTGTTCTTAGAAGCTGGTGAAACTGTCTTAGGCTGGTTGATGTTTGGGAACCGCAGAGAAGAGTTCAAAGAGAAGTGATGGGAGGCAGCCCTGGTCAAGCGGGTCAGCTACCAGGAGACTATAAAATGATTCACCTACATTTTAACCCTTGAATTTCTTCCCTCATCGTTGAACATGAGTTTCCAAGAAGCATCTAGGCCTAGTGACAATGGTGATATAGTCTATCAGTATCACATAATGCATTTAAAAAAATCTTATCCAGTTAGTAGCTGTCCCCATTCTCCTCAAAGCTACATGGATACTTAAGCACACTTGGGCTTATCCATCCACTGAACACGAGGGAAATAGCACCATAATATATAAAGAGGCTATCGGGTCCAATGACATGGACAGAGGTATGAGTTGCTTTATCAGGTTAATGAAAGGACAGAAAAGCTTGCAGAACCAAAGCAGGAAGAAATCTCTATTTCTCTTTCTAGATCCTTCTTGGGCCAGCTACCATTTGGCACCACTATGGCATTTGTCCACTGTGACACAAATACTGGCCAGCATATTATGACTGCCAGGGTTGGCAGGACAGCGCTCCAAGTCTGAGCTGCTCTGTAGTGTGTGAACAGAGCTATAGAGTACAAAGGATGGGAGTCTAGCTGGCTTTTCTTTTACAGATAAAAAACAGATTGAGGCCCAGCCTCACCCCTTCCCTTCTCCACTGTACCCTAGGTTAGACCTTTGGCTAACTCCTAAGTGAAAAGAGAGAGCTCATGATGCCTGCGCTTGTTGAAGGCAGACAGCGAGGCATATAGACTGAAATAGACAGAATTCACCAAAAAGGGGGGAGAGAGAGAGAGAGAGAGAGAGAGAGAGAGAGAGAGAGAGAGAAGAATAGAGACTAAACATAAAACTCTAAATTAAATAGTCAGTTATGGCAGAAAGCTGGGCCATTGAGAAGCTGTAGACAAATTCCATAGGGTGTGGCATGGGCAGCCAGAAGGCCTTCCTGTTGCAAGATGCCTGAGCATCTGTGGAACTAGCTTGGTTACAGAACAAGGGCGAGGCAACTCCAGGAAAGGGAGGGGCTGTGGGGTGGGGTTTCCAGATCTTCACACCCTGGATTGGACAATCACATGGTCAATTTCTCAACGTACACAGATGCGCAAACAATACACAAAGGAGTCTCACTGGACAACCCTGTGGTCTAAAGGGACAGCCTGGCTGTGACATTTCTTTATTCTAGGATCCAGTCCTCCTCCAGAGATCAGATCTGCCTCCTGGAATGGCACAGAATGAACCCCTGTGTGCCAGGCTGCAATGACCCTTCCATTGCTTCCAAGGAAACAAGTTTATGAGGTTATCTTCCTGCCCTCAGAGGCCTTCCTTCCCTGAAAACTGCCCTATTCCTGCTTTTGGAATAGTGAGAGTGTAGCAGCTAAGTTAACAAAAGCCCTACCAAACCATCTCGATAGTGAGTTATTTACAGCGAATGCCTGCTGTAATTGCCAGACTCTTTTACACATTAGACTATGCTGCTCACAGGGAACTTTTAAAAAAGAAAACTACTTAGGACTACAGATACTGGGAAATCCTGGTCTACTTTTAGGTTTGTGATACAAGGTCTCACTGTGTAGCCCACATTGCTACACAGCTCTCAATCCTCTGCCTCTGTCTGTTGTGTGCTGGGAATACAGAGCGTGCACTACTGCACCTCACACAAATTGATTTTTGAATCATTATAACATTGCCTGAGAGATAAATGGCTTTGCCTGAATAGCAGAAGTTAGTAAAGCATGAGAAACCCAGCACTGGCCATCATCCCCTGGTCTGCTTTGGAAGCTGATACTTTTGTGGACTCACATAGGCCTCTATGACTACAGAGACTTCTTTTAAAGGTGACACAGCTTACTGTTGCTTTAACTTTTATAATGAATCGGTGCGATCATATGAAATAGTGGGCTTCTTTATTAAACTTTCATACATGTATGTCTTTGCACTTTGCTCATGTGCATGTGCTTACACAGCCATTAGCTGGCCTCATTCTTCATCCCCATTCTGTACATGGAACACAGGGTGTCTGTTTCCCCTCCCGTTACCTTTTCGTGTCCCCTCTTCCCTGTGGAGAGTTTCCTTGCCCTATATAGCGCCTTCTATTTTTAGCCAAGGATATGAATTTTAAAAAAAAGTCCTACATGTGTCTGTCCATCAGAGTTGTGATTTTTAACAACCATCATGCTTATTCTGGAACCTGAAAGGTGCCCCTTCCTCATAAGGTCACATATCAGACTCATGTCCTATCAAGACACTGGTCCCCGAAGTTAAGGCTGGCACGTTTAATTTTTATCCCATTCTTAGGCTATGATGTCAAAGATGCCCTGACTAGAGACTCTAATCCAACATTATTGAGACAAGGAATGCTGGAAATTTCAGATTTTTTCAGTTAATTCTGAAATGTGTGTGTGTGTGTGTGTGTGTGTGTGTGTGTGTGTGTGTGTGTGTGTGTGTGTGTAAATAATAAGGCATTATTTCTGGACACCAAAGCCAAGTCTAAAACACAAATTAATTCCACTTTACATAGACCTTGTGTACACAGCTACAGTTACGTCCCCCTTAATGCTCTTGTGGTTAAATTGAAACCCATCGCATGCAGTGAGGTGCAGAATTTGTGCAATATTCCTCTGGAGGCATCACATCGGTGCTCAGAAGGTTCAGAGTTGGAGGCATGCTCACCCTGTAAAAACTGTCATATAGTTAGGCATAAGTCATTAGCTCTGGATGGCAAATGGTTGCTACAGGTGGGAGCCTCATCTTTTTGAATGGTGTAGCCGCTGGGGACTAGTTGGGAGGGATAAAGGGTTTAGGAAGAAAGGAAGAGATTACCAGCGGGTAAAAGGGTTTGGATGTAATTAGAATGTTTGGCAACTGCCAAACAAGTATTTTAAAAGAAAGAAATACATCTTGGAAAGTGAGCTGTCCTTACTCAACTATGAAGTATGGCTGTGCCAGGAAGAAGCTGACAGTGACTGTAGGCATTTGCTGTGCTGTCTCTCCCCCAGAGTTAACGCACCATGTCTCTTTGAGCTGCTCTTGGCAGGGCCTGGCATAGCTTGCTAAAGGAGGGTCTCGCTCATCAGCCAGGGACAGGAAAACCTGGTCACTACCCCCCTCTAGTGGTCACAAGTTAAGCATGCCTGGTAGCAGTAAATTTTTATTCCAACATTTGCTTCTAAATCAGAAGTCTCACTTTCTTGGAGGGTATATGATAAAGGACCACATAAAAATGGCTGTCTGGAAGAAAATCAATCACTTTTCTCTTAAATTCATGTTCAATCCATCACTGTCATGCTCACCGTAGAACAATTGTAGGACCAGTCGACGAACGCCCTGTAATCTAAGGGTCTGCCCTTGGAGCCTGCCAAGAAACCTGGGAGCTTGGAATCTCAGAGTCTCACTCCTCCAGAGGACAGAGTTAGTGCTGTACGAGTGGGAGACGCTTAGACTCTATCATTTAAGCAAATTTCGTTTTGCCAAGGCATTGAGCTTTATGTATTTTGGCTTGACAACCAAACAACAAAAAAATCCTTAACTCCAACCTGCCTAGCCCGAGAAAAACATCCTCCATCATAGAAGGAAGGAAAGACAGAGTGGGCGGGCACACTACTCCCATGTGCTTAGCACAACACTCTGGCCACTGTGTGGGAAGCTTTCTCTACCTAGGTCTCAGCTCTGCCCTCTAGTGTAGTTCAGTTCTGGCCCCGTCTATTAAGGTGGCTATCACGATGTATCCAGATGGACAGCCAAAGAGAATTGATCCACAGCCCCAAATGTGTGTGGGGATAGGTGGGTAGGAGCAGTCCTGCCCAGCAGGACCACCTTCCGGGGAGGGCTGCACAGCTTTCCTGCTCTCCCACTGGCCCACCTTCTCATACCCAGCAGTCTAGAAGCACTCACGTCCTAAACTGCTTGAGATTTTACAGAGACTTCATTTCATTGGTGCAAATCATTGCATTCTTGCTATAGATACTCAACTCATAGTCTCATCTCCCCACAGATTTTTCTGACACAACAGGGAAAGTGAAAGGGCCAGGAGACAGGTAAGAGTTCTGGGTTCAAAATGTAAGGGAATGCTTTCTCTTAGACTCCAGAAGGTGCTAGGCAAGTGTTTGAGAACAAGTGCCTTCTTGTTCTAGGGGATGAGGAGAGACCAGCAGCTCCTGTAGTTCTTCCTATAGCTCTTGGAAGAGCAGCACATGTGGACACAAGTTTCTAAGTTGTATGTATGTGTATTCGTGGGAATAGAAGTGGAGTAACATAACATGAATCTAGAAAGGGGACCATGAGAAAGGGATAAGAGGCTTGGGTGATATAATGATATATCACGTGATATGAACATGGAAAGGAAATCCTGAAAATGGAGGGATACAGGCAGGGAGATGGGGGAGGGGGCAGGATCGACCAATGCAAGTATATATGAAGATTCCATAAGGAGGGGCTCAGTCAGTAAAGGTTTTTCCTTACAAACACAGGGGCCTGAGTCCATCCCCCAGAACTCACATAAGACTATCAGCATGGTAGAGAGCTCTTATAATCTCAGTGCTGGAGAAGCAGGAGGATCCCTGGGGCTTGCTTGCTGGCCAGTTAGTCTAAATTAATTAGTGGGCTCCATGCCAATGACAGGTGGCTGACATTCCTGAAAATGGGAAGTAAAGTTGTTCTCTGTTCACAATGTACCACACCTGGTACATAAGCAAGCACCTGCACATGCATGAACAGGCACACACACTCACATGCACACATACACATGTGCACATAAAATTTTAATGTCATAGGAAAACATGTTATTTTATATGTTGTTGAAACATAAATAAATAAATATTAAAAAATGAAAATGCTACCTTTGTGAGAAGTGGGGTAAAAGACACACTGGTTTCTCTCTGTTCTTTTTTTTTTTTTCATACAACTAAATGTGGGTCTGCAATTGTTTCAAATAAAACAGGAGAAAGAAGAAAGGAAACTGGAGTGGGGCACAAAGAAACAAAGGGAAGATAAATGTCTTGTTTAATGTGACATAATTAGAAGCACAATCTGTTACCACAATAAAGAAGAAAGTAAAGACATTTATGTGCCTGATGCTTGACCAACTCCATTTCTGGGTCTGCACTTAGCATAAATACACATGAAGTTCAGTAACTTATAAGGTTTGCTGATGAGGCTGTAGGTCAGGATGGTAACCACCTTTGGAGTGAGGAATAGACAGGTACATGGATGGAGAGAGAGAGAGAGAGAGAGAGAGAGAGAGAGAGAGAGAGAGAGAGAGAATATAGACCAACTTACCCAGTTGTGTGCTCTTGGGCACAATATCTTCCCTCTCATGAAATCACTTACTTTGAGTCACACAGACAAGTATATAACAAGACATATGGTCTATGCTGCTAATTTCTAATGAAAAGAGGAAAAAAAAGAGCTATAGCTGTTGCTAGAGAGGAACAAGGCAAGGCAGAAACCACTTGCCATTACCCCTGCTTGAGTCAAGGGCAGGCAAGATGGGGCACGGTGCTGTCTTTTTTATGGTTCCAGGGTGCTGTTCCTCTGCCCCACTCTCAGGGGCTTCATGAGGTTGGCCTCTCGTATCACAGCACAACTCTCACCATTCTGGCAACAGTGTGGGTGTGCCCAAGGGCTCCGGGAGTGAGGGAGAGGAAAGACACAGAAGGCATGCAGTATCCCTGGCCACACACTAGCCACACGCAGTAGCCGCCACCCACCTCTGCTTCAAAGGGCTGGTCCTCCCATAGGCCTTTCTCACATTAAGCAGTGGCTGTCTGCCAAGCCCCACAACCCGCAGAGGCACAAATCCTCCACCATGTGCCTTAATAATAGGGCGGCGGCGGCAGCAGTGGCGGCTGTTCCCAGAGGATGTGGTGCTGGGATGAGCTTTTTCAGATGCTGGGAGCCTTTCATCAAGACTTCTGTGTCTTTTGGCTCCAAAATAAACCAGTATTCACATCCATTCACTGCATAAGGAAAGGTCTTTCACACCATGCGCTTTGGACAGCCATGGATGCTCCACGATAATCAGTCGGCTGGACCCAAAGAGAGCTGCTCATCCCAGAACCTATCCCCACCCAACCCACAGTGCTGAAGCAGACATTTTCAACTCAAAGTAAAGGAAATCATCCACTAGAGGTTCCAACGGCAAATTAGACATTATAACCCACTAGCCTCAGGGCCAGCCTCTTAGATAGGACCCAAAAGGTAGAAAGAAAAACTCGCTTCCAGAAGCAACTAGGAGAGGTCTGAAAGTCCTCAACTCTTGTCCAAAACTATATTGCTGTTGTCCACATCCCTAATAAGTGGCAAAATGTGTATTCAAAGCCTGTCCAGCACTTCATCCTCTGTGTTCTATAGCCCATCCTATTCCTAGATTATTCTTCTGCTGCCTCTGGTTAAAACCTGTCCCCTCTTCAACAGCAGCCCAATAGATTTCTCAGAGAAGGCTTCTGGAATACCCTTACCACATGAGGTGACCCCAAGACTTCCTCTGATACTCTGCATGCCTCTTATCACACCTGCAACTGTGTCCTCATGTGATTGGTTCCACTTGAGCTCCAGGTCAGACAAGCCTTGTTCACCAATTCCCCCACTCTGTGCAGTCCCTAGCCCTGAGTACATACTCACGACCTATTCCCTGAGTGCATCATTCACACCCACTCGTAATGAGTGGTAAAGTGGGGACTGAGGAGAAGCACAGGAAAGAGATGTTGGTGGTAAATAGGTGAGGAGACTGGGTAGCTGGCTGAGTAGTGGCGGTGGGGACTGAAGAAGAGGGGAAAAGCCCTAAGAGGTGAAATAAAATCACCATCCTACTAGTGGCTAGTGTCAAATCCCAAGGAAGGAAAGAAGAAAGAAAGGAAGAGAAAAAAACATAAAAAGTCCTGTGCAAGGAAGATGAGAATTTGCTTTTTCAGAGGACAGTGTGACAAGACCAACATAACCATCAGTAGTTAAAGAGGAATAACAAAAGCCCTGTGTAAATTTCCATCAGAGAGAGCAGAAGTGAATGAGATTTACAGACGTCTACAGATGAGGAAAGCCTGAAGATACGATACCTCTACAGAATGAGAATGCACACACACACACACACACACACACACACACACACACGTATACACACATCCACATCCACACACACACATCCACACACACACACACACACACACACACACACACTCACGCACGCACACAGCATCCCTCTCTCCTCCTTAGGAACCCAAAGGAAACAAACTAAAATGCATAGCGTGAAGTCTCCCTAACTCACATTGGGAGACAACAACACAACTGTTCTTCTAGTCCTCATTTTTAAGCTCTAACTCTAACTTCTGACAAGCAGAAGATCTAAAATTTACAGAGGATTTTCCAATGAGATTAGGATTGTTCTTTATAGATATTTTTTCCCTTGGTGTCCTTAATACTTCTTCTAAAGAGTGAAGGTCTCAACAGTAATGATCATGGCCACACACTTTTGTTCAGGGTTCTCAGGACCCATCACAGGCTGGATGACACGGTTATAGAATCACAGAGTCTCGTCAGACCTTAAGGAAGGAACAGACTCCATGCAGCAGTTCCGCCTCTAACACTCCTGACAGATGGTCGCCCCTCTGTATCATCTGTCTGAGATGGGGAGCTCAGTGTCTTTTTAGGAATCTCATTCCCATGATAGACAATTACCACATCCAGCACTCAGGAAGGCTTCTCATATTTTCATATTTTAAATGAAAATGTGTTCTGTAGCTCCCACCTATCCCATTTATTCCAGCTCTACCTTATGCTGCATTATAGAATTATCCTATTCTAGTTCACACTGCATATGACATCTTCCTCAAATACATGACACAAAATAAAAATGTCCCATTTAGAAACAAAATTTTTGGGATAACTTCCAGAAATACCCTGTCTTGTTTTTTAATTCCTATACCTTGATTCCCTTCACATCTATCAGCTAAAAGATGTCTCACCAGGGCTAGAGAGGCAGCTCAGCCATTAAAGTCTAGGCTCACAAACAAAAACTCTTAGAGTTGTCTTACCTGAGTACAAATTTCTTCCCTTTTATTTATCCTTTCAACAAATCTCTTGAGCAGAGCATTGTGCTAATCTCCAAGCAAGGGGCAAAGGCGACATGAGAGGGCTCCTACCCTAAGCTAACAATGTGCTAATAAACTGTAAAAGAAGGACAAGGATGGTGTATATCATAAGTAACACAATATAATCACAGAGTCCAAGAAAACCATAGAACACTCTTGGATGGTGTCAGAGAGTAGAAAAAGTTAGGGAAGATTTCAAGGACAAGGGTTTGTTTGAGTGATGTGCCAAAAGGAAGAAGGTTTACCCAGGTAAAAAGAAAGGAAGAATTTTTTTCCTCCTAACCAGTATAGACTTATGGACCTTCGAGTCATGGTTTGAAGAGAAACATGACAGAACAACAAAAGGATCCCAGGAGGAGAGATGGGGCATGGGGTGGAAATTAGGACTCAAAGAAAAGCTTTGAGAGGGAGAAGACAGGTCCCAACTGAGAAACATAATGTTTCAAGGTGAGAGAAAGTCTACACAAAGGCTGAAATGGGGTGGGTGCCCTGTTGAAGAGGTGAAGCTAAGGATCTGGAGCCGCTTTCTGTCTTCCCACAGATCATAAGTGTATAGTAATGGAGCTGATCCTAGGAAGACAATCAGAGAAGGTGAGGCGTATTTAAATATGGCCAATGTCTGGCAGGAGACCCAGGCAGGTATGCTGGAAAACATTTAACACCAGACTCAGGAGTGCAAAAACAGGGAACTCCTGAGTGTTGACCCATATCTATTTCAATGCTACAAATACTCAGTGTAGCATGTTTTGATCTACACTAGTCTCTGAAACCAGAGTCAAGAAAGAACTTTACCCATTGGCTGTGGAGAGTCAGCATAATCCTGCTCCAGATCACCAGTGCACTCAAGTAAAATGTTCAACAGTCATTCGAGGGGTCAAGGGTTGGGTCAGTCTCTTCCTTACTGCTCAGGAAATGCTGTGTCATTCTTTGCAACATAGTTAGCACCGTGACGGTAGGCAGACCAGAGTTTCCCTACTGATGTGGTCTCAACTTCAGCTCAAAGCATAAACCGGTTCTCATTCCCTCTATAAACAATCATATATAAAAAAAAAAAACCATAAAAATAAGTGCTGACAGAAACCAATGAGTTTACGGTAGTTTTATTTCTCATAATGCCCTGGGATGATTCTCCTTTAAGATTTATTATTATTTTCCCTACCGTGAAATAGCAGCTAAGTGGTTTTTGCTAAATCAATTTAAAGGTTGCTGCATTTCATTGCTACTGTTGCAAGTACCTATGGGATGGCTACTGCTTGATAATAGTTCAAAACGATGTTGTTCAGTCAATCATAGGATTCAGTTCAACTCTCTGTGCTTTTTTAAGAAACTTAAGAGCGAGCTAAAAACAAAAGAATCAAAAAACCTCTGTCCAGGCACATAAAAGCCTAGCAGTGTGATGAATAGACTCTATCGGGGTAGTTGATGATAGTGTGGTTGCTGAGAAAGACATGGAATACAGTCTGTCTGTCAGAAGGTAAGAAAAGCAAACAGTTCATCTAAAGAATGGGTGAATGTTCCACTCTGGGGCAGAAGGAAGAAGAAATGAAGAAGAAACAGAATTAGAAGAACGGTAGTTGTTCACGTGTACATCTCCAGCGCAGACCTCATCCTATGTCTTCCTGGGTGCAAAGAAGTCAGTTTCAGGCAAACACTTACTACAATGATGCTTAGCAACACAAGAAAATGTCTTTGTTCCCCCGGAGCAGTCAAATGCTCTTTCACATGTACCAGACAATGTATAATACCTCTCTAATCAAAATTTTCCAAAATATTGCATCATATTTAAAACACAGTTTTACCAAGCTCTCACACAGTCTGTAGCCGCCAGATGGGCTGAGAAGGTCCTGCCCTTTAGCTTCCTGTCTTTTTAACAGCCCCAACTTTCCAACCACCCTGGCCTCCACCCAAGATATGCCAGGCTCTCTGCTGCCTTTGCCTGGGAAATTCCCTAAGTTAACAGAGGAGTGTTTCAGCTGCTCCTTCTCAATTCTCAAGCCAGTATGGCTTCTGCAATGTTACTTGTGCATCCACTGATAGCTAAAGAAATTCTTCCACCTCCTACCCCATCATCCTCTCCAAAATTAGAATGTAATAAATTTAGTGTCTCATCAGTTCATTGTTGGAATCTCCAACCATAACATGAACAGTGTAAAGAATGCACAGTGGTGACTCTCCTTGAGCACACAGAAGGTGTTCATTAACTACAGATGTATTTCTTATGAAAAAAATCATGAAAGAATGATCCTATACCCACCATACTGGCATCTGTGGTGATTTGAATATGCTTGGCCCAAGGAGTGACACTATTAGGAGATGTGGCCTTGTTGGAGAAAGGATGTCACGGTAGGGATGGGCTTTGAGACCCTTCTTCTAGCTGCCTGGAAGCCAGTCCTCTCCTGACTGCTTTCAGATCAAGATATAGAACTCTTGGCTCCAGCACCAAGCCTGTCTGGATGCTGCCATGCTTCCTGCCATGATGATAATGGACTGAACCTCTGAACCTGTAAGCAGCCCCAATTAAATGTTGCTTCTCTAAGAGTTGCTTTGGTCATGGTTTCTCTTCGCAGCAATAGAAAACCTAAGACAGCATTCATTGTATCTAGATAATGCATCCTGCCATCATAATGCCACAATAGGAAATATAAAAGATAGACTCATTCAAATGCATGTTTGGGGGTCCTGCCTAAGCATAGGCAGGCAATGAAACATTACTGAGAGAACTGACCTATTTCTCCCTGTGGTTCTGCAGTTAGGTGCAGTACCTCAGGAAATCTAGCAGTTGGGTGAGGTCAACCTATGCTTGAGTCTTCTTTAGTTGCTTACTGATCAACTAGCATTTCCTGAGCACATACTGTGTAGCAGTATTAGGCTCAGACCTGATGTTATAATGATGGGAATTCAAAATCTCCTTTAAAGATTAGACTAGAGAAATGGTTACAAAGGGGATGTCACCGCCATTTGGTTTGTGTTGAAGTAGAGATGTGAAAACAGTATTATGGGGACACTGAGGCAGAGAATGACCAACAGAAGTAACAATATGGATCATTGGTTTGACCCATTAATGGGCAATCATTAGCAATGAGCATTCCTGAAGGAATCTGGAAAGTTAAACAAAGAAAAGGAGCACATCAGAGGAACCAGCATACACCAAGCTATTAAGCCCGGAAGACAGAAATAATGGGAAACTCTTAATTTAGGGAATTATAATTCATCTTACATGGCACAAATGGTTGCATATAGTGAGGAAGAATTGAAGTCTTACCAAAATATAAAAAAGGCAGCAAAGAGGAATAAGTACTAACTATTGATAAGTACAAGATTAAAAATATTACATAAAATAAAATTAAATAAGATCCGGCACCATACCACAGAAATTATAGCATGACCAAGCAGTGTTTCTTTTAGGAATGCAAGTATGGATTCAAATAGAAATATTTAAAGAAAAAAATTTTAACAGTAATAGGTCAAAATGTTATGATACACTTATGTTAATGGATAATATCTATAGTAAATTTAATATTAATCTTTAATTTGAGGCTTGTCAAACATAATGGAACTGAAGCAAACATGCTTATTTACCACTGTAAATATCTTGCCTCAGCATAAGGGTTGAGGTGAAATGATCAAGGCGTGTCAGCAAGTTCAAAGCCACCAGCGTCAGTATTGTTAAAATTATAGGTTCCAAGACGGAGCCCCCACTCCAAACCCTAAAAATAACTGTCATAAATTTTCAGAATTAAAGCTCATCACTTCACTAGTTTGCAAATTCCATGTGTTCGTCACTGAGAAACTTTAGGGAAGCAGGAGAGAGAAACAGCTTTAAAACGAGTTTTCCCAAAGGCTGACAATACCTGAGTAGGAGTCAAAATGTCTGGAGAACTCACAAAGCAAATACTCAGTGCACCATGAAACACACTGTGGAAATACAGAACCTGAATGGGGCAAAGGAGAGAGCGAGCTTCTGTAGACAGAGGTCTTTCTTCTGGATAAAATACACATTTGGCTTTGTATTTTTAAAAGTTCCATATCATGAAAGTTTTACTAATGTGAAAATAATAAGAGTTGAACGATGTGGAAAATACTATGTTTTTAAATATTTACGTTTCATTTCACAATTAAAATCTAATTACACCATTCCTGTTTTCCTCCCCTCCTCCCCCTACCCCATCACTTTCACAGGCACAGTCCCCTGTTTCTCTCTTTCAAATCCATGACCTCTTTTCTCTAAATTGCTACAGTTGTTAACTCATTGCTGTATAAAAATGCTACAAAAATCCCTTGGCTGTGTAGTGATGGGTGGTCCACAAGCCCATGGAGGGAGGGCTTCCCCTGGGAAGAAGAGTGCAATTCACTATGGGTAGCAAGAAAAAGAAAATGACTGAGGTTACACCAAGGCAATGGTAATGGCTGACATAGCCAAAATAAGGAATATTAGGTGTGTTGGAGAGCTTATGTAAGAAGGTTCAGATACTGATGGGATGTTTGATATGAGAGTTATGGGAAGAGACGAACCGTTTACTCAGAAAAATTCTTGCTGCGTTCTTCTTATGCGCTAGCACTAAATTAGATGCTAGGCACCACAGATAATTAAATGAGAAGATGCATTAATTTAGCCGCCTCCTAGGAAACAGGAGAGATTAAAAGATGTGGTTTCGAATACAAGAAGTGATTTTAAGTACAAACAAACCAAAACATCAACATGAATTCTAATTAGCTGGAAATGGTTAAGAAATGCTTTCTAGTGAAAGAATAAGACACAGGAGAATCCAAATGCGTTTAATTAATGAAGACGGGTGTAGACCTGCAGAGAAAGGGGGAGGAGCCATCTCTGAGCCTGGCTCAGGCTAAGGGAACATACTGGAGCCAGAACAAGATTAACCAGTAAGTGGAGAAGCAAGAGAGACCTGGCAGTCACCCGCACTGCTCTCGGCTGTGGATACAGAATCACCAGGGAGCTTCAACAATGCTGCACCCTGTACAGATTCTTATCCATCCTTTTTGCTGTGGCAAGCTCGGGCATAGCCAGGACCATCTCGGGCCACTGAACCTCAGCAGAGTCCCTTAGCCCCAGTACTGACTCTCTCTCCAGCCAAGCTCAGATAATAAGCTCCCCATGCATATTTCCAGTCTAAACCTGAAGACGCTGATTCCTCATTGGATTCCTCAGCCGAAGTCAACTCAATCCTTCAGAATAAAGGAGCAAATTCTTAGTGTCTTCTACAACTAAATAGCTTTCAAATCTGGGATTATTTTTCTTCTATTTCTGGATAAGAATATTTTTTTGGGGGGGGGGTTACATCCTGAACCTGTTCCCTCTAAACTTACATCAACATTTATAATTTACCCTATAATTGCTCTTGTAATTTCGCACCTCCATAGTATTTGAAAACAATACATTGTACTGAAGGATGTAATACACCGCTCTGAAGAGTTTCTGTGAAATTGAACCAGAACATTGCATGCTTCTCCCAGCTTTTGCAAAGAATCAGGTAAATGCTGAGACAAAATTGTATTTCAGACTTTAGATGAAAACCATCCCTATGTAAATATCACAAACTTAAGGGGGAAATGAACAATTCAGCCATTATCAAAACCATTCAGGAAAAAGAAAGAACTGTACTAGTTCCCCTCAGAGCTTTTTCGTTGCTATTATCCTACGATTGAAGATCACAGGAGAGGCAAGATTCTTGAATGGGGAGGTTATAACTAAGGGTTGCTAACAGGCTGCAGGAGGTTTCATATTAGTGATAATTTCTCTCTAACAAAAGCATTCTCCATTTCCCCTGGCTTTGCTCTAAAGGACTGGATTATGCACAGGAAATTTTACTAAGGGCTAAGGGCGCAGCTAGAAGCTGACTTCAGAACTATGCTTTCTCTACTCAAAACACACAGCCTTGGTCTCACCTGGAATTTGACCAAATCCTGTTGTTTTGACAGGATCTCAACGGATTTGAACACACATAGAAATTTGAGTGGCACTATTCTACATCTGAATTACCTAAGTGTGGCCCATGTAACTGTAGCAAGTGACCACACCCCAAAAAAGAAAAGAAAAGTGAATTACTGGGCATAATTGCAGCTACTAAAACAGAATCTTGTAAGGCAGAGCTTGGGCCCAGGAATCAGCATCTTACCAAAATTTCCATGGAATTCTGCTTACAACCATGTTTAAGAGGCAGTAGTGTTCAACATGGTTCCACCCACCCCACCCCCAGAAGTCCACAGTGGAGATGGCAGGAGTAAATTTGTATTGTGAACTTACAGCAAACAACCCCTCCCCATAGAAGCAAAAGCTTACTCTATAATTCGTACTTGTTTAATACGAGCAGGATGTTGGGAAGTCAGTGCAAAAGAGAGTCGGAACTCAAGCAACACATGGCAGGTGTGGTGGCACACACCTTTGATCCCAGCAGAGGCAGGCAGAGCTCTTGAGTGTGAGGCCAGCCTTTCTACAGAGGGAGCTCCCGGAAAGCCAGAGCCACACAGATAACCTGCCTCAAAAAACCAAAACAATCATACAAAACAGAAAAGAAAGGCAAACATATTAACCCTTAAGTGTGCAAAGTTGAAAATCAAATCACATTTTAAGCATAAATAAACTGTGGGAAAACAAGAGAAACCATGTTGGCAATTGGCGATTTGTAAAAATTTCATGCAACGTGAAAACTAAGATACTGAAACTAAAACACAAACTACTGTGATGTAATTCAAACTTTGATTTATAATTAAATAGTATTATAGCATGCACTTATATGCTCAACAGGCAGAGCGAGCAGAAGTTAACAACTGGCTGTATTCCTTTTAGATTTTCTTTTCTTTTCTTTTAATTAATTAATTTACATCCCAGTTGCAACTTCCCCTCCCTCTTCTCCCAATCCTTCCCTCTCACCTCTGGGTACCCCCACTCCCTCCCTTTCTTCTCAAAGAAGGAGAGCCCTCCCATGGATATCCACCATGGACATCAAGTTATGATAGGATTAGGAGCATCTTTTCCTGGGAGCCTAGACAAGGCAGCCCAGTTAGGGGAAAGGGATGCAAAGGCAGACCACAGAGTTGGAGACATTCTCTGCTCCAGCTGTTAGGGGGTCTCACGTGAAGATGAAGTTGCACATCTGTTACACATGTCTAGGGGCCTAGGTCTTCTATTTCTGGAGAAGTATAATTTAGGTGCTCCTGTGAGCATCTACGGGCTCAATCTAGATTCTCAGAAGAATGAAAATATCAGAAGTATAACAAATATCTTTGGTCTTTCCTACCTTACTTCGATTCTCTTTTTTTCCTTCCTCAAAGGCAAATGATTGTCCTTGATTTATAATAAATGTAATTACTAAAAAGGTACAATAAAATTTATATTATAAAATTATACACTTATATACACATGTTAAATAAATAGGAATGTAATTTAAACAATGTATTAAAGCATTACAGCTTGCCTACCAGTATGTAATTGTTAATAGAATAACATCACATAATTTTACTACATGTAATTGTTGTAGCTACAAATTATATGATATTCTTTCATTTTAAATTTATGCGAACATTATTCTGTATATGGCCTTTAAATTATGTGAACCATGTTGTAGCGTAGATAACCTTTAAAAATCTATATTAGTTTTCTAAATTAGTGTTTTAGGTGAGCACATAACGTAATGGGCTTCAGCATGGAATTTTCAAATACTCTTTGTACTTGCTGACTGTGTTCCCTCCCCCACCTTGTGTGTCCCCCATCACCCACCGAGCTCTCCTGCCCTTGGCCCTCACGAATTCCTCCCTTTGCCTTCCTACCTTATGTATTGATTAGCCTTCCTTTTTTTATACAATACTAGGTCTTCAGAGGATGAACATACAAATCTGCTGGTTGGTTCACTTTGAACAGTGTCTATGTCTTTTTAAGTTATTTATCACAGACAATATACCACCCCTAACTCATTGCTACGATTATAAATATTTCAAGTATTCACTCTTGGTTATGGGGATTATTTCGCTATCTCTTGTAGTCTCCATGAATGATTTTTGAGATAAATGTGAAATAAAAATTAGGGAAGGACAAGAATTCTGTAGTATTGTATTAACTACAGTGTCTAATAGAACTTTTTTACCTTGAATTTTACTTTTCTAATATTAGTGCAATAACCTTACTGGTTATTTATTCCATATCTTTATCTTCAAATTCTGTGTGCAATTTCTGTTAGGTGTTTCTCTGGCAAACCTCACTTACTACTCCATTTTTAAAAGCTGAATTTGAGACTGTTTGATTGCTAAAACCAATCCCAGTCCACTTAGAAATTTTCAAGACATTGCTGTAGTAGAATTTGGTCTTCTACGCTTTTGTGTTTTCTATAAAAGAGTTTATCTTTTCTTATTCCACTTTCCATTTCCTGTACAAAACAAAATGTGCCTGCCTTCTGACCTCCAGGCCTTAGTTCGGAAGGGTCAGATGTGTGTGCCCAGGAAGATGGTCCCTGAATGGTTAAAATGGTTTGATTAAATACTTAGAATCAGTAAGGCTGTATAGCATAGTAACAAAATCTTGCTAAGAGAAAGGGTGAATATGAGAGTCTATGGACACTAACTAGAATATAATTCCAACTATATAACACCCAATGGTGTTTGATTGAAGGATGTTCACCCCTTCTGTTTGCTCTGAGATTCAGTGCCGTCCTTTGCTCTAGACATCCTGAGGCTGACCTGGCACACACACTGGAACATTAGACTTAGTCTGTGTAACACATCACTCACTGACTTCAGCCTCAGCCATCCCATCTGTGGATTCATCACCCAACAAGTCTTCCTGAGGTGGGGGGAGCTGTTTTTATAGGGTTTGCCCCCAAGATTCTAGAGGCTGACAATTCTCACATTTACATTGGTGGCCCGGCAGCCAGGAGATTTAGGAAAGAGATGAGCAAAGGCAGGCTCCTGTCAGGACTCCCTCCGCTTTGACAGAGGTCAATCCTCATTACAGAGGCTAACTGCTTTCCTGAAAGCCTACTCATTTTCATGTTAATTTAACCTTAAAATGTGCCTGCACAGACACACCGAGGAGAACAGTTATTAAAGAAGGGTACTGTTCCTCAGCTAAAACTGACAGCTAACATGAGCCACCATTCTTACCTTGTTCCTGATGCTCGTTCACCCACCTGTCTACAGTGGATTTTTACTGAATATCAAACAGGACATCTTCCTACTCACCCAAACAATGTCTTCCCCTCCCCTCAAAACAATAGATCTTAGGTCAACTGGTCTCTTTACCCATCAGGAATTTGTTCTGGAAATGGCCTTCCCCCTCAAGCAGGGGAGGCCCTGGTGGGAAAAAGTTTAGTAGGAACAGCATGGAGTTACAAATAGTGAGGCGACTTCTTTTAAATCACCCTCTGAGGCTCTAGGTTTTACTTTGCAATGAGATGGAATAAATGAATTCAAGGAATCACCAAGAAAATGGAAACAGGAAACCCATCACAAAGGGCTGGATGCAAGGTAGGAACTCAGTTCTCAGGGATTTTCAGAGGTTTATGCTTAAGTCTTTAACACAAGAAATAAACGCTATGGAAAATGCTTGCTCACCCCCAGGAGGCCCGCACTTATTGCATTAGCAGAGTGTCTTTCGCTGGCCTTTCTGCCTCCTCCCTGCTGCCAAATTGGCAGAATCTCCTCTATCCCAACCTTCTGTTTCTGGGTGAAAAATGATTTTTGAAGTAAGTTTGGCTTATGCTACGCAGAGGCTTCTCAGAGACTTACAGCTTCCAGGGTATTAAATAACAGCTGGCAAAAACGAAAATACTAGTAGTAAACAAAGCAGTAACAGTGCTTTGGGACATCTTTCTTCTAGTTATCATACAGATTCTGAGCTTGGGAGGGTCTTTCCTGTCTCTCTTTAGAGAAACTGCCTACAGAGAGTGATTATCAATGTAACAGCTCATTTGGTTGTTTCCTATTTCACGTGACCTTTCGATCTATTAGGGGCCTGGGGTAAGACAGAACCTCTTCATCCATCCTTCTGGGGACCTGATGTCAGTGCTTCTGATGCTCGGGGCATCCTGATGCGAGGATCAGCTAAGTTTTGTTTCACTCAGATGATTTGGACAAACTGAGACAGCAAAACTTTGTCTTCAGAGTTGTGGAAGGTTCTGAGATAACTTCCCCTTTATGAATGAGGCCATTTGACTGCTACTACAGCTTAGGATTTAACATTTCACTGACTTATAAACAACTTCCCAAGACCTAACAGTAGATGAGATTTGAAGCGTCCCTTTAATAGTCAAGAATTGTTATTGAATTGTTACTGAGTAGTGGCTTAAGTAACTCACTTTTGAGAATTCACTACTGATTACTGGCCAACATGTTCTCTGCTGTGATGGGTTTTGTTGTCTATATTTCTTTGAAAATGCATTCAGAACTTTTATAATTCTGTACATCTAAAACATGAAGCATTCTGGGAGGGCAATGAGCACCCTCAGCTCTGAAGCGTGGGCCCCTCACAGATCATCTCACAAGGTGGCTGCTTATTTTCTTCATAAACACATGATTCATTGAGTACATTATAGAGGAAAAGGAAAATTCAGATTTAAAAATCATACTACACTTTAGAAATCATTATCCTGCTACCATTACCAGAAAGAAGAAAGCCACAGTCAGCCAGCCTGGCTCCTGTCCAAGCAGCCATGCAATGACTGAATTTATGCTGCTAGTGTATGCCACTAGGCTGTAGGATTCTGGCTGGGAGAAAGACGAGAAGGGACTTGTCCATTTCTATCCGATTTAATTTTCAGCTCACCCTTGGTACCAGTGCTAAAGAGCATCCATTCCTTTTTTAATATCAGAACATTAAAAGAGGCTTGACTTCGTTATTTACAGAGCAAATGTGACCACCTCGTCCTCATTAAGGAGACTAATATCAAAAAGTCAGATATTAGCAAGAGCTGGCAACCTAGAAATCAGAACCCTCCTATACTGCTGATGTGAATGCAAATGGTAGCCACTTTGGAAAGCATTTTAAAAGTGCCTTGAATGACTAAGCATGTAACCCACCATAAAGCCTAAAGAATTAAAAACAGATGTTTAAACACATACATGTACCTAACCCTTCATAGCATTGCTATTTATAATAGCCAGAAGGTGGAAACAGTCTGGCTAATAAATAAAGAAAATGTGTTATGTTTATATAGTAGAATACTATTTGACTGTTTAAAACATGAAACGTCAACATTTGCTTTAAAAGCGATGAACTTCTCTCCCCAATCCCCAAGCAACGGGCAAACAGCGAAGTTGTTTCTGTTGTTTCTATGACAGGTGGAAGAGCTGTCCCTGCCCCTTCCTTGCTAGCTGTAGCACTTGGGAGATGATGGGCCTTTCACCTTGCCTGGGCAGCAGAGTAGTGCTGACTCTGGGACAGGGGAAGCAGGTGAGTCAGCACCAGGACAGAGTGAGGAAGAACCGGCCCCCTTCACTCATCTGCTATGAGGTGGCATAGGTGCTGTAGTGATGCCCTCCACAACTGGCCCTTCACTGCCTGTGGTAGCTGGGAGAACTGTCAGGGGGTCATGAGAACTGTTGAGTTGGCCCTGCCTCTCCGAGATTGCAGAAAGTGGGTCCTGCACCTTGCCTGAGCAGCAGAGTAGAGATGTCCCAGCAACTCTTGAGAGAATGGGCTCCTGAAGCTTGACTGGGCAGCACAGTGGAGCTGGCTCTGGAGGCATGGGTCCTGGGTGAGCCAGCCCCAAGGCTGTGAAAGCAGGAGATCTGACCATGCCTCCTGCTCATAGTGGATTTGGGCGGTCTAGCCCGAACAGTGCTAGAGAGCTTAATTTGGTGATGTGGATGAAGGAGAACTGGCCTGCTGACCAACTCAGCTACCACTGAAACCCAGATCCAGGGCTCTGAACTGGCCCAAAATATATATTATCTATGAAGGGTTGGGATGTGTGAAAGGGCCAGTACTGTTGTTCCAAAGCTGTGGGATCTCCATGATACGGGGCAATAACAGGATAACTGGGAGAAGGCCCAGTGAGGATCCAATATTGATGGTGTCACAGAGGCCAAAGATTTTGAACCAGACCAGTGACTCATGACAAGAACATTTGCAAGGGAAGATGTGTAGACAGAGGGATGTACTGTGTGACACACTGTGACATACTTCAACATCCATGATGAAATGTTTCCTATGTTTTTTTTTTTGTTGTTGTTGATGATGGTGGTGGTTTGTGTGTGCTTTATCTTGGGGGAGAGGTTGCAAGGGCTAAAGGCAGATATGAGGGGATGGGAAGATGAACAAGACTGGGGTGCACAATGTGAAGCTCACAAAAATAATCAATAATAAAAAAGTTTTCTAAAATGTGGATGAACCTTGAAAACATTATGCTGGATGTAAAGAGACAATCACAAGAGGAATGATGAATCCGTTGAAGTGAGATGGGTGGAAACGTGAATATAGTGTATGTAGGCAAGAAGTGGCTGTGTAGGTCTGGAGGATGAGGGGCTGAAACATATAAATTTTCTCATTAAGGAAGTATATATGTCTAAAGATATGCTGTTTGCACATATCTGTGAATATAGGAAGGATGGTTGAGTTATAATTCTAAATGGGTGATCATGTAAATGAACTAGATCTCAATGTCATTGTTCAAAAAGACAGGCAGACAGATAGACAGGAAGAAAGAAAGAGAGAGAGGGGGAGGGAGGAAGGAAGAAGAAAGAAAGAAAGAAAGGGAGAAAGAAAGAAGAAAAGAAAGAAAGAAAGAAAGAAAGAAAGAAAGAGTGCAATGGGCTGATTCCTACCTCAGTCCATTGGCGACTTCCTGAAACAAGCACCTGACCCTTGTGTAAGCATTTGCACCACTTTCTCTGTGAATTACTGCACTGTGTCACTTGTGCATATGATTATGGTCCTTAAAGATGTATCCCCTTCATCTTTGCTATCCTGAAGCTCCTGATAAACAGCCATTTACAAATACAGCCATTTATATTGGAGGTATTTTATAAGCTTTTGAGTGACGGGGTCATACGTTAGTTGAAAATTTGTATGATAGAAACTATAGCAGATAACGTTTTTTTCTAAAAGATAATGACTGACCGACCACCTCTGCCACTTGACACACTCTGAGTTGTGACTAAGTAGCCTCACCTTGCCCACTCTCTTCAGCTCTTACCTGGTCTCCTTTCAGTTCTGAAATACACTCTGTATCTCTTTACCCTGGGGATACTGCACGGGCATTCTCCTACACTACTTGGCTTCCCACATCTCCTCAGAACACCTTCCCTGTGGCCCAGGATAATACAGACCTCGCACTAAGGGACCTCATAACTCCTCCCATCTTTTCTTGTGACTGTGTTTGTCACAAATTGCAATGACATTTATTTCGTATAATTAAAGTATTGCCCCCCCCCACCCGGCCTCCGCACCATATCGGCAGTGAGAACAGCAAGCCTGCTGCTTCCTTTGATGTGCATTGGCATGCGCTACACATAGTGCAGGTCTTAGCACTTAATAAGTATGCAGTAAATCCTTCTGAATGGATGGATGAATTGAGTTACTAGTGGCCAATAAATAAGATAAAATGCACAAGAACCTCGATGCTAACACAACACGCTATACGCTGACAAGGTATGAGTTAAATTTGGTGTGAAGAGCAGAAATAGAAGGCCAATGAGACTACTTGGCTGACTGGACTCCAGCACAGTTCGAGAGCTGAATTCCTGGAGCCTGCAGCAGGCCAAGCTGGAGGTAAGCTCCTGGGATCCTGGGAAGCGCACACAGATGGTGCTGTCTGTGGTGGAGATTATAACATGATGGTATGAAGCACAGCCACATGAAGACAGCTGCCTAAAAATGGAAACCCAGCTTATTATGCAGGGATCGTCTAGATTAAAAGCAGAAAGCCAATAAAATGCCAATCGTGTCAATAAATGCTGTCAGAAACCGAGATCCTGGTACCCGCACACAGTCATAGAAAGAAACACAGCAAACAAAACACTGTAGAAAGGATAGAGGGAACTAAAAAGGGACAGTGGAATAGGAGAGACTGTAGCATCAGCAGGAACCTGTCACAGAAGCCGTGCTTACCGTCAGGTGGCTATGCCTCCCACTCAGGCGTGTGCCATTACACAAGTGGGTTAGCCCAGGACACTTGAAACCAAGCTTACCATTTGGTTTGTAAAGCAACATACACAAGCTTACAGGGCACAGGAGAACTTAGCAAACGTTAATTCTGAAATAATTATTATTGCTGCTAAGCCCATGGTTTTACGATTCACCGTACTGTTTATTCCAAAACCACATAGACAACATGTGCTTGTACGTCCTTGAGAGTATTCTGAGCAACTGAGCAAAAAAAAAGTGAAATCCATTCCAGATGGATTAGAAATGTAAAATGAAGTAAATGACACCATAAAAGTAGTTGAAAAATATGTATATTTTTATATACATAATGCATGTCAGCCCCCACATAAGCATAAATGCAAAGGAAAAACCATAAACCACGAGGAAAAAAGTAGATATATTTGACAATCCAAAAAAGTACCACTTTGCACGTGATAATTGCTACTGCAACGGGAGAAGCAAATAGCCCAGGGGAAATGACAGCCAACTGCACACAGGCAACGGTTCACATTTCCACAAACACAGATGGGAAAGGAAGAAGGTCCGCACCGTCAGTACAAAGCTCTTGTTTTATTGAGCATGACATCTTGGACCTTTAAGTCCAGGACTTGAATACTGAGGCAGGAGGATTATCATAAACTCAAGAGTGGCCTGGGTTGCCATGAGTGTTAAGTGCTCCTGGCTTACAGAGGGAGATCCTGTCTCAATAAAGCAAAGCAAAACAAACAGATGAAAACTCTAAAAAATTACTCTTCATTATTTTGAATGGTTTTTTTTAGATCTTCATCGCCTATTTAATGAAAATGTTCTAAATGGGCCTCCTTACTCACATACTGATGGTTAAAGTATAACACTGGCAATTAGTTTGATCTTTCTGGGGACCGTAGATTTAATATTATAAATGTGTGAGCATACACATGCACTCTGTAAATTTCTCTAGGATAATTTCTCAGAACTGATGTTGCTAGATCTGATGGTATGCAGATTTTAAATACGCACTTTAAGATAGGGATATTTTTGTATTTCACTGTATGTGTATCTACAAAATGAATTTAAATGGCATGTATTTAAATACATTTAAAGGTATGGTGCATGGTACTACTGCCTGGTGGTGGCATACGCTTTAATCCCAGCACTTGGGAGACAGAGGCAGGAGGATCTCTGTGAGTTCGAGGCCAGCTGGTCTACAGAGAAAGTTTCAGGACCAGCCAGGGCCACACAGAGAAACCTGTCTTAAAAAAGAAAACAATAAATGGTAGGAAAATTTTAATATCGATGTATTTTTTCTATATTGTCCTTCATATCTATCAAGCATTAAGGCATTCATGTGCTCTGCATGACTTGGAAACCATCTTCTCAAAAATTATCCTAAAGTGAGAATTAGCCTCTCTGAAAGGTTCATTGCAATTAATACTTAGAGTCATCATAGAATATCTAAAAGTTAAATGTTAGCAAAATGCTAAAAAGATAGCATCTGTGTATCAACAATTAATATTTTCAAATAATGATGGACACATGACATTCTATATGGGTATTTACTAAGTGGCAGTAAAAATAAAATATTACAGACATCTAAAATAATACTCCGAAGATAGACTGTGGAGAATACGTACAGCCCGCTCTGACGGACATAAGCAAGAGCGTATGTGCAGTCATACCAGTGCACATTTCCAAACAGTGAGATCCAACTCTCATGGTGTGACGGTGTTTGGTTTTCCATATTTCCTAAATTTGATAGCATTCAAAACACATTTCAAAACATATTGAGCTTGCATTCAAATTTACTGAAAGGGGAAAAAAATCATTAATTCTATAGAACTCTCCTAAAAGTTTAAAGCTAAGAAGAACACAAAGGTTTCTGTAACTTCTCTGACAACAGCCATGTCCACTCCTGACTCATTGCTTGTATAACTTGAGATTTTTTTCTGTTTGGTTCATTTCAGAACTGACAGCGGCTCCCACAGACCATAATTTTATCGTAACTTATTTTCTCTTTACGGGTCTAAAAAAGGCTCCAAGCACATGAAATTCACACGGATTACCAAGGAAATATTTATCAACTTCCTATGCCCGCTGAGATCCAAAGCAAACTCTTGAATGCGGACTCGCTCCACCTTGTTACTGTCCGGTGAAACTGATTTTCCATAGACCACCCAACTGTCTCCAAATGACCGTAACATTCAGATTGTGGTCAGTCAACAAAGGCTTTACAGCCCAACTGGATAAGAGCAAAACACATCTGATTGATTGTGCAGTCGAGCCCTATCCACAGAGGGGGAACTGGGGACACATTAGATTGAACTGAAAGACTTGGTGCAGGGCCATTGGAGAAGCACAGCCTTGGATAAGACTCACCAGGAGAAAATCTCCAGGAACAGCCCAGGACAGAGAAACAGTCTCTGGGTTCCCATTTGAAATCCTATGAAACAGCAGGAGATTCCATAAAAGCTGTAAGAAATAATAGAAAGCTGTCTCTCCACAGGTCTTTTTCTGATTTTCCCAACAGGTTGTTAACAGGACTAAGGACCCCGAAACTGATTTCAGCAGCGGTGTGCCTGGTGGAAATCCCAGCATCCCCTGCACTGCTTATAAAGACAGAAAGATTGGAAAGAAAGCCGTCCAAGCAGTGGGCCCTATTCTCCGTCCGCAGGCCTGTAAAATGTCTACTACACCTTAACCTGGAGCTCTCCACAGTTCTTGACACCCTGTTGGATATCAATTATCCCAGACCTAATTCTTTACAGTTGTTGCTACCTTACTCGATTTGGCTGCATTTCTCACTCAAATTATTACTGCCTAAATCGTTAAATAATCCCATCTGGGTCAGGGAGACTCTTTGGGGGTTTAGAGCCAACACCTTCAGTCCCCATAGGAAACCTCCCCGGACACAGCTCATCCTGGATCTCCAAGTGACACAGCTAAACTTTACAACTGAAATCCATGTGTGAAGATATCCAAACATCACAGGAGCACTCAGTATATAAAGTCGGAAAGCACTAGAGCAACGACGGGGAAAATGACAAACGCCACTTCGGTGTTTCCAGACCAGCTGGCCAGATGTTGTTCTCATCACTGTGACCCTTCCTGGAGGCTCTGGAGGCTTTGCGATCTGGCGCTCGCCCTCCACACTGCTCCACTAACCGACCAAACAGAAACCAAACACTAACCTCATATCCCACTATCCTCTTCCCCCTCCTGATGGGTACCCTCACTTCCAACACTGACCCTGAGCACTCGGGCAAGCAGAGTGGGAAGGAAAACACAACAGAGCGGTTGCTATAGTGTGTTGACCAGGGATGGACAATCTTAAGTAATATGTCCTTCGTACGCAAAAAGCCAGGTGTCTTTTGACTATGAAGTGACCAAAGATCATAAAAAGGCAAACTATAACGCAGAGCCAATGTATGTGTAGCCAGTGAATCCATTCCACACACAAGCCAGCAGAGCCCAGAGCCAGGGTTCAAATTCAGGCCAAGCTTCAAATCACAGGAAGTATGAACCCATCTGGAAAGCTCCTGGGGTGGCCAAAGGTTTTCCTCAGATGGCATTTGCCACTACCTGTCTTCAAGGAAGAGTAACTGTCAGCACAAGTCTGCAGCATGTTAAAGAGCCAGGGGAAAGCAGGCCCTTCTCAGGGAAAAAACATTTGCGAGGACAAAAATGAAATGGAGCAACTGGAAAAGTATGAAGCCCGTCATAGTGGCTAAAGCCAAGCGCGTGAGACTCAGAGAAATCTTTTAAGTAGTGACATGCTGGGATTCATTAGATTAAGTAAAATGAATTTGTAAAACTAGGTTGGCAGTAGACATCTGTTTTTTTTTTTTTAAAGGACAGATGGAAACTATGGAAGTCAGAAAATTCTTCTAATCAAGATTCCAGCTAAAGGTTAAAGGCAAGACTGAAGGGAAATTTAAAGTTGTGCAGTAGTCACTCTTCTGTGGGAGTCAGCAGTCAGGGAGTCAATACCACCCACATTTTAGTGTGATGTACATTGAGGTCTCACTCAACATATGGTGTTTTCAAAAATTCTTTCAGACAAACACTTTTCCTGCAAGCTTAGTGACCAAAAGATGACACTAAAGAACATAAACATAAAAACACAAGAACTATGAAGGAGTCAGCTCACGAGGTCCTGGGGTAAGGTGACTTCCACTTGGGGAGTGATTCATAACAGTGTTTCTCACTCCTTCCAGAACATGCTTCTTGGACTTAACTCAGCTTATACACAAAGCCATTCCTAACGAGCAAGGGGCACCTCGTTACAGTAGGAAGTGTAAGCTTCCGTGGAGGTCCAGTGCATTGAGAGTGAGGGTGAACATCTCCCTTTACCCAGACAACTTCTCTCTTAGACAAATGATCATGACAGGCCTCTTGCTGGTCTTTTTAAATCCCTGTGAAATCTTGCAAATCCAGGTTATAACCTGAACTCTCTTGCTTATGTTCTTTTGGGTTATCCCCTATCTCTAAAAACTTGAAACAATCTATAGCACAGTTTTAAAATCACAAACATTTATTGAACATCTACCCTTTGCAGAATTTGTATGAAGTATTTTAAATGTATTATTTCACATAATCACTACAAGTGTCTTATGAAGAGATGTTGACACTCTGTGTACTTCAGAGATGAATGTGGGCCCAGCTAGGAAGTATTCTATTGTAAGGGCAAAGGCAGGACATGAGTGAACTTCACTTTTTAGCTGTTACACCAAACAGTATCACACCAGAAACTCAAATGTATACAAGCTCCTGGCAGACAAGGCCCACAGTGACATGAAATGCAAAGGGATCCCATCGGAAAACTGTCTAGAGCAGAAGGGCCTGGATTTAGTGTTTAACGACCAGAACACAGGAGAGAGGAGAAAAACACCTGGGCTGGGATTGGTGTTGTATTTCTATTTTACTTCCGAAAAAAACTAAATCGAAGTCCAAATTACATAACACTCAGAATAACTTGCTTAGCCAGTTGCCTCCGTTCCAGTTTAGTCTCGGGAGGATGTCAGGCTGAGCTAGACTCTGGGGTTTGGCAGAAATCAGAAGGCCTGCAGGAATTAGCATTGCAAAGTCCAGAGGACTCGGTGACAAATTAGTTTGCAGATGCAGCTCAGTTAATAATTGACCCAATTAGCTTTTTCCAATTGAGATGAAAATTCTGTATGTCGCCTTGAACTACTGACTGCTCATGTATGCTCAAAACTCAGAACTCTAAGTGAAAAATTTATTCTCCTTATAATTCATGTCTCACACATTAAAACAACTACGAAAGTCTCCGATCCTTTGGAACCTCATGCTTGGGATACGAATATCAATGACTGCCATCTTCAACATTGTGGCACTCACATCTTCTAATGAATAGGAATAAAACAGAGACAACTAAATTCAGATTACAGACCACAAAGGAAGCTAGATAATTGGGTAATTGGGTTAACAACCAAACCAGTGGTGTCAGCAATTCACGAAAGAGTTGTGTAACAGTTTGGATGCAGAATGTTCTCCAAGATTGATGTGCTAAATGCTTGGTCCATTGTTCCTTACCACTACAGAAAGACACTAGAACACTTCCCCCAGATAATCTCCAGGACTCCTTAATCTTTCCAGAATGGTCAAGCTACTGTAGCCTCATCACTATCTCTACTCCTTCTAAAGTCTGGGATACAGCCACAATCCTGGGAATTCATCTGGTACAGCGATGACTCCAGTTACAAATGCCCCCCTCATCCCCAGCTCTGAGCAGTAAACTTGTAAACGGGCTGGAGTGAGGAGAGTAAAGAGAAAAATAAAGGAGGCAAACATCATTGGAATTGTTACAGTTTAAAGATTGGGATGGGGATAAGAAGAATAAAATCCCTATATCTATAAAGTAGACTTGAAAGTTATAATTGAAACTGCTCAAAATAAATATTGTCAAACGTGAGCCAGGTCTAGCCCTCTTCCTGACTACCTCCTCCCCCTAACCCATCCTGCTCTCTGAAATCCTAGGAAGTCACAAACAATATACCTAAACAGTCTGGATACAATTCTCATGAGGCCTGACCCAAATCTTGGAGGTAGACAATAACAGCAGCCACCAGGAGAGAATGACTAAATAAATAGCACCTGTTTATAAATGACCCCAGCTCTGAGTATTTTGTATAGCAATAGAAAAGCAACTAAGCCCAAGATTCTACCGGAGTGTCTAGATCGTGTTGCTATGGCTGAAGTCCAGGGCTCAGAGAGTTGCTGGCTCCAGGCTCAGGGAGTTGCTGGCTCGATTGAGCAAGGCTTTGAGCTCTGGACTGTGGCAGGGAATGAGAACGGCAAGAGAAGAAGCCATTGAGAGAACTGAGGTGCTGAGCCCCATTACACATGGGCACATGCTTCCCAGCTATCATCTTGCTGGGTCCCAGGGCCTCTCTGAGAATAGCTCCTACTTGTCCCACTTTGCAGACCTGGAAAGCTCAAAGAGGTCACCTAACTATGGGCAGACAGGCTGTGCAGAAGTCATCTGTGCATAGTATTGTGGAGGAAGGTGGGAAAAGCAGGTGGAACCAATTATATCTATAAGATTCCAGTCAAATTAAAAAAAAAACCCTGGGGTGGAGACAAGCAAATTCTGAGGGCTTGCTGGCTCAGCAGTCTAGCCAAAATAGTAAGTTCTAGGTTCAGTGAGAGACAATAACGATGTCATGCACACACACACACACACACACACACACACACACACACACACACACACAGAGCATGGGCACAGATAGAGATGTAGGGGCACACTGAGAACTCATAGGAGTATCCTGACCTACCTTATTATATGACTGTGGAGTTTGTCCATCCCTACAGCAGAGCTCTAGTCCCCCATTCTGTCTCCCTGGACCTGAGCCAAGCCCCCTACTTGGCGTGATCATTGCACACCTCCTATTGTGGCACCTGTGACCAGGCCTACTTGGTGATAATCGTGCTAAGAAGAACCATCTGGAAGGCAGGTGTTGATGGCTGTGGCACTCAAAGATAAATGAAAGACTTAGGCTTATTTACTTTGTATAGACTGGGTTCCCTAGGAGAAAGTCTCTAATCCTACTGCTCCAGCCCAAAATCTATTAAAGGGCAGCAAAGAGAATTCTCTCGGTGCCCTTCCAGCTCAGAGACAATGTTGGTTTGAGTGAAAGTGTCTCCAGGACATATGGAAAGAGCTAACCAAACTCACTTCAAGGTTAAGTGAACACTTGAAAAATACAGCATCCCTTTAACTGGAATTAGAAAAGCTACACACATTTGAACATTCAATCCTTGTCTCAGTCTAGGCTAAAAGGGGATTGACTTCACTCACGAAAGAGGTCTACACTTCAAAAATTATTACATTTTCCATTGGAAAAATAACTAGATTTCTGAGTCAAAGATCAAACTGTTCTGATCCGCAATGGGTCCAGCCATCCCCAGCTGGCCCTGTGGCAAACCTGGATTCTCAGCATGAGTGTGATTGTCTGTGGCAGGTTCTCAGGTGCTTTTAGTTTCCTTCCAATGCCATCCAGAGAGAGGAGGAACACGACCCAAATTGAATCTGTCTTCTCAAGGCTTTGCTAAGAAAGTCCAGAGCCGGACAAGGGGCTGCATTGTTCCGGTGGCATGCTCACAAAATGCTGCCAGCCCTGCAGATGCACAAAAATGTGTCTGGAATTTACGTGGCGCGATGGCCCCGACAGCTCCTATTGTATGCGACATGCCTCGAATTAAAATACATCTGCAAAATGAGATTTACAAAGACTAGCAGTTGGGAGAAGCATGAGTCTACCTAATACGCTCTATAGCACACTCTAAGAACACCGGCGGAAGGCGAGTGGTATCCCATGCCTCTCTTCTCCACTGAAGACTGGGTGCCTCCAGCCCTCACAAGCGATCCACATTGCAGTTACTCACTCCTACCCAGAAGCAATTCCTAGCAGATCCAGTGCAGATTACTGAATGAAAGAAAGCAGGCTAGACTACAAGAGCCTAGGCATCTCTGGGTATCCCCTCCCCTGAAAATCCACCCTACCTAATCTACTTTTTAACTGGAAGTGTGTTTCTAGACCCACCCCCACACAGATCTGTCAGGCTGGTGATGGTCCTACCTAGGCAGTTGACTGGGAAACTGGTTCATCATGGGAGGGACAGCCAGGGAGAGGACCTAAATACATGGGAGCAGAACGTGTCTGAACTTGCTCAGGGCCCTCTCAGTCACCACTATGTGAGTAGAATACCCTTAGAGGCAGATTGGGTGGTTAATTTGGTTTCTGGATCACATTTCTATTTCTCAGAGGTTCTAGAAATTTCTGGAGAAAAAAAAAGGGGAAAGTGGTCCTGAGTCAGAAGTTACAAGATCCCGTGAGTATCGTCATGATGCCAAAGCTGGAGGTCCACACGGCAGTGTGCTATCTGCCTCTCTGCGGAGCATGTCCTCTGGCATATGCTAGATGTGCTGGGAGAAGAGGATGACAAACATGAATGACAGATGGTCTTTTTCCCCAACAGCTCATCTCTCTGGAAGGAAGCTGTCACATAGAGGAATCCTGGTAGCCTGTCTAGCAATAAACAGAATTAGGATATAATTCAGAACAATTGAAGTGCTGGTGGGAAAGGAAGAGGAGCAAACTCGTAAGCGTTGAAGGTAAAGGCTTCGAGGGCTGGTGACACGGATCAGTGGTTCAGTGGGGGAAGGGGCTTACTGTTCAAGCCTCTGAGTTCAATCCTGGAACCCACATGAAGTAGGAGAGGACTCCACAAAGGTATCCCCTGACTTCTGCAAACACACATGTATACACACACACACACACACACACACACACACACACACACACGCTGAAAATAGACATAGATAGCTTTATTTTATTTTGTTTTATTTTATCTTGTTAAGGCTTAAAGGAAATGATCCTTGGAACTAAGCCAGAAGAGTGAGAAGGAAGGAAGGAAACATGGAGCAAATGATATAAACAAGGCATGCTCCTCTCTCCTCTTTCCTTAGAAAGCAATCAAAGGTGGGGAAGGAGGTTAGGGTAGGGGACACTAGACTGATGAAGCTAGAACATTGGCTAAAAGGTCAATCAGAACCATTGCCTATTTTGGGCCATGACCCCAGCTCCACAGTTCAGGACGTGTTTGGAGCACACAGCGGGTGAGTGTGACGACTTTGAGTAGAGACCGGCCCCACACACCTACACTCGGTCTCTTCAAGGCCTCGCCGGGAGGTCTTTTCTTTCATTCAGTCCTGCAGTCCCTATGCATATCTCTGTGGCCATACCAGTTTTGTGTTTTAACCACTCTTACTTTTTTGTTTCTTCCTCATTTCTTTTCTCATTTAAAAATGTGGTTTCCAAACCTTCTAGACTGGCAAAACCCAATAGAGATTTCATTTTCCCTTCAGGAGGGAAGAATGTCAGAAATAACTGCTCTACAGCTTATGGGGTGCTGAGTGTGCATTGAAAGAAACACTTCTCTGTTAGCCATAACTAGACAGGAACACAGCCTGGGGATCCAGAGGCACCCAGTGAAGACCAAGGAGAAAATGTACCACTGTTTGCGCAATATACAATCTCAAAACATATGGTTTCAGGAAACTTCTGGGTAGGCAGCAAAGATGCCAGGTCCACTCAGAATCCAGTGGTGGTGACTTTGTACTTGGATGCTAATGGAATGTGAGGGCCAGCTCCCTCCCTGTGCAACACACTTATTTCATCTCATTTCAGCTCTCTACTTCCTCAAGTTCTGCTTACATGTGAGACGTGTTTCTCTTCTTTCCTATGATAACACCCAATGCCCTTCCCCACCTGTAAAGCCCTGTGTGCCTCTTATGGACATCATCTCTTCCCCTTACTCTGTCTGTTTCCAATATGTGGGACTCTCGTTATTCCTCAAATTCTGCAAGTTCTTTCACTCAACCTACAGGGATCTCTACACTTAAGCACGAATGGCTCACTTCCTTCAAATCTCAGCGTGAAAAATGACCTTGTTTGAGTGACCTTGCCTGACTCCCTCTATAAAAGTCCTGAAATTCCCAGTGTGCTTTTCCATCTCTTTCCACATTCTGCTTTCTTGTGTGCATGAAGTCATTCACACCTCTACATTAGAGAAAGACATAATTTTGTCGTCTAAGCCTAATGGGGTTCTTGATACATACTTCCAGTAGTTGGGATTAAATAAGAGTTGACTAAGTGCTTTACAACAGGACACAATATGAATTTCCATTCCCCCTGCAGAATACCTAGCATCACTATGTAAGAACACCTCTCTCTGCTCTCCCTCTGTATGCAATTAGGGTGGGCCTCCTCTGTTAATCCAAGATCTCCCAATCTAAATACCTGTGATACATTTCAGCACCTACCTTAGATCCGCTGAACCAGAAACTCTGAATATGTCACAGACAGTTTTCAGAGACCCTTCCCCAACTGCAGTGACTGGTTTAGGCATGACTACAAGGCCCAGTCAGAGCCAATGACAGGCAAACCTTGTGGGGTTCATGAGGAGGAAAGACTCACTAGACTGTATAGTTTATCTGAAGCTATAGACTGACAGAACAGGAAGGAAGGCTGAGCCAACCCTGAGGAAGCAGAGGCCAGAGCAAGAAATGCACCAACTCAAATGACCCATCTGAAACACCGAGTCAACTCATATACTTGGTGACATCCATCTAGCCTCTTAAAGCTGTGTGATTGTCCCAACATAGACAGCCCTGATTTGGGTTTCTAGTCTAGATAACAAAAAATGATACCAAGTTAACAGAAGCAAGCAAAAAGAATATGCTGCATTAAACCTAGAAAGAGGGGCATATGGTCAAGGTGTAAGGCAGGGTTCCCATTGCACACTGCCCTTAACAGGATTCTCCATCATCTCAGGTACTTTGCCCCAAGACTGATGTTAAAAGGCCCTCTTATCTAACTTTGTGATGTTAAAGAGACAGAAAAAAAAGTGCAACAATATGGATGAGCAGGTGGGCCACCAAAGCACAGAGTAGGTCACAATTATGAGGAACGAAGCTCAGGAATTAGAGCACAGGACTGATTGGTCCAGGAGGGAAGTGAAGAGCAGTGCCCAAGGGGACTGTTATCTGGGTCTACTTTTGATTACAATCTTATAGGTCACATCTGCAAAGACCCTTTCAGTGACATAAATCTGGGTGACTACATTCACATAGCTGAAAAGTATCAATGAAGGTGCACAATTGCCTTGTTCAATCTGTGTAGCATTAATTACTTCTTAAAAAATGTTTTGTTGCTAGGCAATGGTGGTATGTGCTTTTAATCCCAGCAGTCAGGAGGTGGAGTCAGAGGCAGTCAGATCTCTTAGTGGGAGGCCAGCAGCCTGGCCTACAGAGAAAGTTCCGGCACAACCAAGACTACATAGAGAAGTCATGTCTTGGTGGGGAAAAAGTATTTTAGGGTTGTTTTTTGTTTTTTGTTTGATTGTTTTGTCAATACACTTTCCATCTGAGGTAAATAATACCAATGACAGCCAGGTGACCGGGCTATAAGCTACAAACACTGCTGGTAGAGTTGTGAGGGTAGAGTCTGGTTCCAACGATCTCATTGAACACTCACCTGGGTAGATGTCTCTGCTTGGGCAAGACAATGATGACTGTATTAAAATAGGTAAATATAGATTTCAGTGTATTTGCAAGCTTTCAATGAAGAGTTGGGACAACTCTATCCTACAGCAGATTTTCTTTGTAAAATGTCTTCGTCCCTGACTCAGTAAGGAAAACAAACTAGGGGCTGGCAAGATGGCTCATGAGGGAAGGTACTTGCTTCTAAGACTGACTACCTGAGTGTCATCCATGGAGACCACATGGTGGAAGGAGTTGTCCAACTCCCACAAGCTGTAGTTTGACCTCTACACATGTGCTGTGGCAAACACACACACACACACACACACACACACACACACATTTTGCTGCGGCCAAGCATATATTTGGTATTCCAGGAATCAACAACGTATATGATTCCATCTGCCCCTCTTCAAAATACAGTGATAACACTTCATGGTGTCCACTACATTCCACCCAAGACACATTGCCATGCTGCCCACTCATTAATTTTTCAGTGTTGATCTCAGTAATCAGATGGACTGTATAATACAGAGGTACAAGGGAGGTGATGTATGGAAGCCTAGGGCACACAGGAAAGGGTAAGGCCACTGTGTGTAATGTTTGTAGTGCATGTTAGGAAACACAATAGGTTCAGAGTTTAGTGCTAGCTTGTGGCTTCAGGCATTCACTGGGGGTCAGGGAAGGTACATCCTGTAGATAAGCAGGGGTTAGTTAATTATGGAAGCCTTTTGAGAGCAAAGAGATAGAGCAAAAAGAAGACCAGGGAAGAAAGACAGAGCTCCCTTAAGCCATGCCGAGATTTCCATGTAGAAGGGCCACAGTGTTCAGAATTGCTGACTTATTAATATCATACCAGGTAGGAACACTTTAATTACAATGTGAAACAAAAGACAGCTTTTTAAAAAACGTCCAAAGCAGAGAAAAATGAGGAAGCCTAAACAGTTCCTAAAAGAAAAAAGGATATGAAGAAAAATAAGACAGGAAATGGATTGAAAACACATAGCACTATGAACTAAGCCTCCATTGTGAGTCCGGATATTGTATATTATCTCTAGAATCAACAGTGTGAAACCAAGAAACCCTTTTAATTGAAAAGGGCCACCACTTTGAAATATGCATTGCATATTTTTTTAAAAGGACGGAATTATTGAACATCTGGCCAAGACAAACCATGGCATAACTCTTCCATTGTTTGAAGAGAAATTTGGTTGAAATAAAACACCTTTTAATTTTTTTTCCTTGGCCAGGAATGTACCTCAGTGGTAGAGCGCTTACCTAACATGTGCCAGGCCCTGGGTTCAATCTCCAGCACGGGGGAAAAAATCCTTAAAAATAAAAATGAATTATAGTATTCCAAACATTGGCAAAGCCCAGGTGTTTCAGGTAAATTTTTAAAAATGCCAAAAGGGTGAAGTCAGAAGCAGGTCTTCAGGAGGAGCCATGAGTATGGTCAAAGGCACGGGCTCTGGATCAATTCTATGTGCTCCATATCTTGAATTGGCCAGGTTCTTGTCTGATAACCTTGGCAAAATTGTTAGCTTCTTTGGGTTCTGTTTCCTTAATCAGTCGAAGGGAAACACTACTCAGGTTAAGCCTTTGCCCTCTGCCTGCCACACAGAACCAACAAGCCGTCTTCTTCATTGCAGTATCAATGTTTTTAACAGTGTAAGGAATTCTTCTATGCTTCTCCAAGCTCTAGATAAAGAATATCCATAAACAGGTACCCTTATCTCCAATACAGAAGGCAGAGACCCATTTTCTAGAGTAACAGCCTTCCACAGTTAGTCAACCCCTGATGCAGACCCAGAATTCCAATTCCTGAAGTAAACCCAAAACCAAGCTTTCCTCAGTCCATGTTTGCCACTCAGGTCAGTAAATCCTCCCGGTGGCCACAAAACTTTGGGTCAGTGTCTGTGCAATGTCTTTTCTCCTGGCTTTGATCACACAGACAAAATGAAGCCTCTAATACCCTGGTTTCCTTTTCATATGGAAAAGCGTTCAGGGTTTCTGCAAGGTCTTCTTGCCCATGTGCTCTGAGGCTCTGAAGCACATCCTACTTTCCTGTACACATGGCCACTTGCTGTGGATGAAGAGCGGGGGGCTGGATCCCCCCTCACTTCAAACTCCAAAGCAAGGTACGTCTAAGTCCTGTGAAACAGCCCTTTCATGTTAAAAGGAACAACTCCACTATCGACACCAGATTTCCCAGTTCCTTGCAGAACATTTATTTCTCCACTGTCTGTACTCATTGGCCAGGCTCTAAAAGCTTGACACCTATACAGAGGAAGTGGGCCCTTAGAGGCACATCCTGTAGGCTGCTCTAGGTGCACAGGAGTGGGCTTCCTGTGTCTAACAGGACAGCTGGGCCCCAGATACAAAGCCCATTGTAGCTAGCATTTTTCATCTCTTACAGGTCCTAGGCAGTTCCCATGTGATCCTTGTGCTGGCCTCTCTGTGGGAAGCCGTTTAATAAATAGGAGAACGTTGGCTCTGGGTTCTGATTCTGGTATTGTCATTATGCAGCTCAGCAAGTGTGACTCAGGATGGTAATAACTTTGTGATGTCAGAATCAGTAGCCAATTTGCCTAATTAATTGATTAGTTAGTTAGTTTATTAGCTAACAGAAAAGAGCATTAAGGGGTTTACTTGGGAACCTTGACCTTAAACTTTACACCAGGTAAGTGCCACTTTTAAATGGCGAAGTTTAGCTCCTAACCTTCTACTCAGGAATTTCACCACAGAGGGACAAAGGAAATCTATCCTTCCTCAGTCAAACAAACAAAGAAAATAAAACAACAATAGCAAAACAATGTTTTTGCTAAAAATTTTAGCAAAACTAAACTCTCAGGGAATTAAGGCCCCAGAGACCCCTATGAGGCTGGAGACTGTCCCCGTTGCTCCTATGCCAGGAACTCATTGGAAGTAACAATTCCCCATCTAACCTTCACCTGCAGCCATTCGCCCTGAGTTGTCTTCGTTCGTCTAATGTTTGAACTGCTGACATAATACTCAGAATACGTCACCGGTACTTAAAACAACTATTCGGTAAGTAAATAGTCTCTCAGTGATCTCTTACATACAACAGGCTCCTAGCTAATGTTACAGACATCAGAGTTCCCCCATTATGCCTGATGGGTATGGGGGTACACTGATGCCCTTGCTTTCTGACTTAACACAACCGGAAAGGTGAGGGCACATTACCCATCTTTCCACCGTAGTTCCCACCAGACTTTCCCCAGCTTCCTGACTTTGACCATGAAGTCCATCTGCAATAAACGGAATATTTCCCTTGGCATTTTCCCCAACCACACACTTCTTTTTGCTCGCTGATCCAGCATATGCTCTTGATTTCAACTACAGAAGTCAGCTACCTCCTCCACGAAGTCCTTGTTCCACAGCCATACATTCTAGCACCATTCGGCATGGCCTTTGTCAGAAACCGCACCCTGCCTGTGAACACTCCTGGTTACTGCCTCACCCAGCCTCTAGCCAGAACTGCCTGGTGCGAGCCTGAGGACCTGACTCATTTATTTCATCAAGGAGCCCATGCCGAGCGAGCACCCTCCAACAATTCTTTATTTAATTATTCAATCAATCAATCTTGACTACAAAAATAACACCTGCCCTTTTTACTTTAAAAAAAAAAGCGATACGTAACTGCTTTGCCTCTTTATTAACTATGGATAATTAACCATTTACCCAGAAAAAAAATTTTTTATTACAATGCAATCTTCTCAACACTTTCTCAGTAAAACTGAGACCACCAGGTCTTTAAACAAAGCTTTTTAAAATGTCGTGCTCATGAATGGCTGGATCTCAGCTACACCACAGTCTACTTGTGCTCAACTGGCAGGACAGGCATCCCTGGTACTCTTGTGACATAAAATTTCCCATGACCCAAGGACAAAGTGTTGGGGCGTCCAGAGATACAAAGGCCTCCCATCTGCTTTCACTTTTATACAGCCCCCGTGGACTTAACTTTTGTCAACTGGATGGGGAAATAGAGTCCTGGCTGGCTGTCACATGCAGCCAGTTCCCAAGCTATGCCCTGAGCCCTGCACGCTCCCAGAGCAGCAGGGGGCCAGCGTGCCTTCTTTGAGAAGTTCACGGTGCTGCCAGAATGCCAGTTGATTTCACAAGAAGCTGTGCCTGACTGACCGTGTGGATTCATTGAGTCACAGTGCTAGACTCAGAGCACATACAAGTTCCACCCGGCCTGTATGTAGCCCAGTGGAAGTCAACCTATGGCATGCATTCTCCAAGAACACCAATCCCCGGGTACACTTGATCCTGAAGAGTGTTGGCATCCTGCTAGCTATCCCATTTTTTCCAAAGGGCAGGCTGAAAGCACAGGCACAGACCTGTCTCCACGAAAGCAAGGCCTCACCGGCGCCGTGGCTGGTGCAAGTGACCTCAGTCATTCTGTCTGGGATTCACAGAAGAAACCTCATGTAGCTTCATGAGAACCAACTGGGTCAAGATAGCATCTCTTCTTCCCAATGAAAACTATGCAGATTCGGAGGGACTAGAGCCCTTAGCCATGGCCACTGTCACTTATTGCCTAACTTGTTCCAGAAAGGATTTAAGTCAGCTTACAGAGTGACACGCACAGCGAAATAAAATGTAATTTAGCGAATGGGAAAAACAGGAAAGATAAAAATGAAACCAGGTTTGAGATTAATTTTTGAAATAAAAGCCATGCCCTCAAGTTGTGTTCAGTCAATAGAAATGGGTCACAGGCCTGGCCCTGAGTTGTCTGATAAACACTGGGAAAATAGAGAAAAGTGCTGTCTGTGGTTTAAAGATATAGACCTTTTCTCACAGGGAGAGCCTTGGAGCCCCCTCTGAGAACCTTTTAATACTTACTTCACACACAATATCCAATAACTTACATTTTCCACCTAGTGAGGAGCAGACTTAGGGCAAGAGAAATCTAAGGCGGTAAGATACGCACTAATATGAAGAGTCAAGCTGCTAAGAACAAGCTTTTCCCCACCAAGAGGTCCTTAGGAAAACCACGTCTAACTGCAGTTGGCACTCCAGTAACCTCCAGTTATATAAACGTATAATGACACTCATGCCACTGTTGAAGAAAACGAAGGATATTGGTACCAAAAAGGTTAAAATGTATCAAAAATCCTTTCTTTTCCCACACCCTGAATTGCACTCCTAAAGATAATAAATCAAGACGCACGATTTCTCTGCTTGGCCCCCAGCCTATAAGCCTGTTAGGGGTGGGTCCAACGTTCTTTATGGTCAAATCCATCTATTCCCTCTTACAGAATTAGTTATCCCTTCTGCACCTTCACATCAGCGCAGTACCAGCGGTTGAAGGAATTTATGAAGAACACATTGCAGAAATTCTAGCCCATTCCAAAGTAATGTCTGGTTTTGTTTTATTTTATTTTAGGACAAGTATCAATTTCGGCACAAGATAGGAAGTTCTTCCAGATGGTCTAGAAATGACTGTGTATAATAAAAGAAAAACACTTCTTCAAGTGTGCACACCAGAAGGCCTAGGTCACTCAGAAGGCAAGCCCCTCACCACGTAGTTTTATATTTCAGTGAGAGAAATATTAATGATAAACCAGCTTGACACACACTTATTCTGTGCCAGGATGGGTGAGGGCCCAACACACTGAGTGCCATATGTGACTGTCACCACAAGCCACGTGGCAATGTGAGAGTCCCTCTCACTGCCTCTGCCTCTACCTGGGCATCTACCTAAGACTCCAGAAATTCATCAGCCCATTGCATTTACTCGCAGGTAAAGGAGCTCAGAAGGTGACTGGCCAGTTCGGTTATAAGACATATTTGAGAGCTCTGCCACACCCCTTTCCCACTTCCTGCTATTTTCTACAAACTTTAGCTTGTAGCAAATTCCCGTGGGGGCCTGTCTTCTTCACCACAGGAACTTTGACTGTGTCCTCACCAGGTCTCCCCATGCTAGCAGTGCCTAGTGATAATCATTTGCTTAATTCAAAGCCAGCTGCCTTCATTCCTACCTGTCCCATAACTCTGCTATCTCCGTTGTACATACTGGAGCTAGGGATAACCTCGTCTCCCATTTTTAGCTAGACTCTCTTTCTTCTCATCTCTAGTTCGGTCTCCAGCAGTCATGCCTAGCACAGTTCCGGGCCCATAGTAGATACTCAATGAAAGTTGTGAGAGGAAAATGAAATTAAATCATAAGTTTTTCTGGAGCACATAGCAAAAGTAGAGCATGTGGGTAGAATCCGGAGCAGTGCTGACCACACTTTTCCACAGGGAACCAGACCAGGTGTCCCTGTCATCCCTGACTCTCCAGTCCCATAAGAGGTTGAAGTCTCTCCTCTCTTGGTGCCCCCATTAACTCTACAGTGAAATGAGAAAGTCACTACTTATGTAGGCCTCGTTCTTATAGATCCACATGGCTTTTCATCTGTAAATAATGTAAATAATGAGAATAAATGATGTGACACCACATCGCTGCCTGCTTGCCAAGAAGTAATCAGGCCGTTCCCTAAGCAGCTAAGAGAGATGCTACAAAGTAATTAGTGTTTTGCGTGCCACAATGACACTTGTTCAAATCTGTGTTCAAAGGCCTCTTCTAATTGTATCTCAAAGGTAATTTTCTGAGGAGAAACATGGTAAGGTTCTAGAATGTTTACATTTAAAATAAACTCAATGCTAAAATTCTAAAATCAAATTGAAATTGTATTTAACCTTGAGATAGAAAAGTCTTGTAATGAAGGATTAACCTTGACCAAGGAGTCTAGCCTCTGGAATATCTTGTGTATCAGCAACATCCCCAGCCAAGGCCTTTGATCACCTGAGAGTTTAATGATGGAATTTAGAATGAGAGGGTGAAGCCATGGAGTAAGAGTTGCTCCCTCCAGATAAATTAGAGACAAAGGGTGCCATGTTAGACTTCCAGGGGTCACTTTGGATAGAACCATCAGGGAAACTTCTTCCTATGGCTGAAGTGGAGGAGAATGAATGAAAGGCTGGAGAGAAACCCACTCTACGACTTGAGGTAAAACATTAACAAGGCAGAAACAATATGACATCATGGGAAGAAGGCTAAGAAGTACCAAGGCAGAAGGCCAGTTGGTACATCCAGGGGTACATTGTTGTGCTACTAAAATAGGAGACTAATTTGAACTCCTAAATCCAACTGAGAAAGGCCAGGACAGAAATGTCCATGAGAGAAATTATTGTATACATTGTGATGTCAGACTGAAGGAGAGGTGGAACTGAAGGTCCAGTGACATAAGAGTGAACTAGAAGCACCACTGAGATTCGATTGCACTGTGATGGGGAGTTTTATGTCTCCTTGACCCAGGCTAGAGTTATCTAACTTGATTAAGGAAACCTCAATTAAGACAATGTCTCCCTGAGATTTAGCTATAGGATATTTCCTGGATTAGCATTTGGTGGGGAGGGCCCATCCCATTGTGGATAGTGCCATTCCTGAGCTAGTGTTCCTGGATCCTATAAGAAAGCAGGATGAGCAGAGCCAGGGAAACAATCTAGAAAGTAGAACCCTTTCCATGTCTTTGGCATCAGCCCTGTCTGCAGGTTCCTGCCTTGTTTGAGTTCCTGCCCTGACTTCTTTGGATAATGGACTACAGTGTGGAAGTGTAAGCCAAATAAATCCTTTGCTCTTCTACTAGACTAGCTTTTGATCATGATGTTACATCGTAGCAACATTAAGTCTCAGACAGGCATCATATTGCATGCAACTGGCCATTGTATTGGAAGACCAACACAGTAAGAACCACTCACAATTCTGGGAGCACTAAATGGGCTTAGAGGCTCTGCTACTTAGTTTTTATTGTCAACTTGACAGGACAGAGACACCTGAAAAGAGGAACCTCACTGAAGATTGGCTATGCCCATGTCTGAGGAATTGTCTTGATTAATGATTGACGTGGGTGGATCAGCTCAGGAAGAACCATTCCTTGGGCATGTGGGCCTACTCTGAATAAAAGGGGTAACTGAGGATAAGCCTGAGAATGAGCAGTAACAGTGCTCTTCCATGGTTCCTCCCTTTATTTACTGCCTTGGCCTTAGTGATGGACTATTACCTGAAAATGTAAGCTGAAATAAACCAGAGCCTCCTTCCCCAGTTGCTTCTGGTCCTGATTTTTGTCACTGAAACAGAGTGCTGACTAGAACAGAGGCAGAGGCTGTGCTCACTTGGAGAACTATAATCCTTCAAAACATGGAAGGTAGGTACTTAGACAACACGTGATAAATGAGCCTGAAGACCAAGAATGAGGGCAAAGAGAAGTCCCATCAGAAAGGACCGAGATGCAGAAGGAAGGCGTGCTAAGACAGCGGGCCTTGTGGGGCTGCTTCTGAGTGAAAAATAAAAGTTCAGAAAAGATTCCCAGTGAACCTAAACTCCAGGACTGAGAAAGACAATAGTAATGCAGCACAGTGAGTGTTAAATGAGAAACACCACCAGGAGCCCTCAGCCTGATAAAGAGCCCTGGCTGAGACCTGAGCAGTACCTTCAGCTTAATCAATACAACAAACAGACAAATAAGCAAACAAAAACAAATGAGGGCATATCCAGGAGGCAGGAGAATGGACAGGGACCGGGTTCTGGGTTTGTATTCTGTACGTGGTAGCCTAGACTAGGTAGTGGGATTGGGGCTGGAGTTAGGAATGAATAATTGTGAAAGCCCTAATATCAGAGAAAGTGTTTTGAACTTTTAAGCTGGATTTCTAAGACTGAAATTGGTAGTTTAAACAACATAGGTGTCTAGTGCTACCTGGTGCCAGGATACCTTCATCCTAAAATCAGTGTGATTAACTCAATGGGGGAACAAAATACTCACAGGAGGAAATACAGGGACAATGAATGGAGCAGAGACTGAAGGAAATGCCATCCAAAGACTGCTCCACCTTGAAATCATCCCATATGCAACTACCAATCCCAGTTCGCTATTGTTGATGCCAAGAAGTGCTTGCTGACAGGAGCCTGATATGGATGCCTCCTGAGAGGCTCTGCCAGAGCCTTACTGATATAGATGAGGATGCTTGCATCTAAGCATCAGACTGAGTACAGGGACCCCAATAGAGGAGTTAGAGAAAAAACTGAAGGAGCTAAAGGGGGTTACAACCCCATAAGAAGAACAACAATAGCAACCAACCAGATCCCCCAGAGCTCCCAGCAACCTAACCACCAAGCAAAGAGTACATATGGGGGGACCCATGGTTCCAGCTACATATGTAGCAGAGGATGGCATTGTCTGGCATCAGTAGGAGGAGAAGCCCTTGGTCCTGTGAAGGCTCTTTTTCCCAGTGAAGGGGAATGCCATGGTGTTGAGGTGGGAGTGGGTGGGTGGGAGGGGGAGCATCCTCATAGAAACAGAGAAAGGGGAATTGGGAAAGGGGGAACAGGGAAAGGGGATAACATTTGAAATGTAAATACATAAACTATCCAATTAAGAGGAAAAGAAAAGAAAAGAAAGGAAAAGGAAAGGAAAGGAAAGGAAAGGAAAGGAAAGGAAAGGAAAGGAAAGGAAAGGAAAAAAGCAGAGCTAGGCAAAAGAAAGCCATAACTACAATGCCACAGTTTACAATGAGCATGATCTTTAACTTGGAACTCTAAATCAGTGGCAATACTCAACAAACATTATAAGAGTGCTAAAAACATTCCAGGCATGTTCTTCTCTGACATAAGAGAAATCGACCTGGTTTTATAGAACATAGCAAGTAGTTTGATATGATTTTTGAATGTAAACATGAAGTCAGTGTTCTTTATGTATATATCTCCTCTTGCTTCGCAATCAATAGTTAGCTTCATTGTGAGAAAACAAAGTGGGCTTTTTATGAGGCTTCTGATTACACCTGAAAGCAGGCCACGGGCAGCCCATGACCCCACAGACACTATCATGATGCCCTTTTCATGTTGCACATTCTCCTGTCCTGTCTTACACCTCCTGCCTTCCATCATCTCACTGGAAAGGCACATACCTATAAATCTTCTGGTGTTACTCAACTCCTCACAGTTTGTAAAGAGCACTGTATGGAGGAAGAAAAGCATCTCCTAGTCTGGGAATCCCCAGAGGGTTCCCCAACATAAACAAGTAAAAGCTCCTCCCAGCCCTCTTCCATCCCCTAAGGCAGTGGTTCTCAGCCTTCCTAATGCCATGAACCTTTAAAACAATCCTTATGTTGTGGTGATCCACAATCATAAAATTATTTTTGTTGCTATTTCATAACTGTAATTTTGCCATTGTTGTGCGTTATAATGTAAATATCTGTGTTTTCCACTGGTCTTAGGCTACCCACAACCGACTGATTGAGAGCTGCTGTTCTAGGGACTCTGCCTATTGGTGTGGATCAAGGGTCCCCCAGATCTTTCCTTGTACTCCCTTTACTTCATCTCTATTCCTTTTTGATACTTGCTGGCTCTGAGAACGCTCTCTACCAAGGACCCACAGTGGCTACACTAGGTTGGAACTCAAAAATAGAATACTCACTCAACAAAGACAAGACTAGATCGATAGCTCCATCAAGAAGTACTCTAAATATTGTGACTTCAGATACCTAGATCCCAGAACAAAATCACAAGCCTGAACAGTCAAGGTAATATGCCTCCTCCAGAAGCCTACTGCAAAAAGTCCTGAAAAAAAAAATGCTGAATCGCAAGATAAGGACTTCAAAATAGCACTTATGAATATGTTCAGGAACCTTAAAGAAGGTATGATAAATACCTTAATTTGGCCTATAAAACACAAATATTCAATAAAATAATGAAAACAATTCAAGGTATAAAAGTAGAATTTAACAAAGAAATAGTATCACCCAAACTAACACAAAACTGGAAATGAAAAACTCAGGATGTCAACTAAACATCTCAGAGATAAGTATCACCAGTAGATTAAAAGACATGTAAAAGTAAATGTCTGGTCTTGAAGACAAGGTAGAAGAAATGGAATAGGTCAGTGAAACAAAATATTAAATCTAAAAATAAAAATAAATAAGGCACAAAACCTTCAGAAAAATTTGGGACACCATGAAAAGACCAAACCTACAAATAATAGGTATAGAGGAAGGAGAAGTCCAAGTCAAAAGGTACAGAAGATTTCTTTAACAAAATCATAAAAGAAAAATTTTCTAAATATAAAGAAAGAGATGCCCATCAAGGTGCAAGAAATAGACTGAACACTGAAAAGATAGAACTAGAAAAGAAATTGTTTATGACACATAATAATCAAAACACTAAATGTGCAGATGAAAGAGAATAGTAAAAGCTGCAAGGGAAAGAGACCAAGTCACATATAAAGGCAGGCCTGCTAGAATAACACCTGCCATTCATAATGGAGACTCTGAAAGCCTGAACGGCTTGTATGGACGTTCTACAAGATCTGAAAGAACACAGTCCAGTCTATTATACCCAGCAAAACTTTAAATCACCATAGATAAAGAAAGAAAAATATTCCATAATTTAAAATTTTAATAATTTCTCTCCACTAGTCCAGCTCTATAGCAGGCACTAGAAGAAAAGCTTCAATCTGAAAAGAAGTTTAACTACACCAAAGAACTCACAAATAATCCCAGAACAGAATCAAAGGGACAGACGGGGCTACACAAGAACAACAACAACAAATAACAGGAATCAATAAACACTTAATACTTCTCAATATTGGCAGTTTAATTTCCCCAATACATAGACAAAGACTAACAGATTGAATTGGAAAATAGGATCCATTTTTCTGTTGCATCCAAGAAACACACCTCATCATCAAGAATAGACATCACCCCAAAGTCAAAAGGATGGACAAGGATATTCCAAACAAATGGAATCAAGATGGGAGCAGGAATAGCTAACTTAGCATCTGACAAGATAGACTTCAAACGAAACCAGTCAGAAGAGATAGAGGAGGACACTACATACACTAAAAGAAAAATCCACCAAGAAGATATTACAATTCTAAAAATTAACACGCTAAAGCAAAAAGAAAAAGGAAGAAGAGACACTACTACAACTAAAACCATATATGGACCCTCACACAGTAATTGTAGGTATCTTCAATACCACATACCCACCAATAGACAGGTTACCTAGCAAAATATCAGAAAGGTGCTGGAGTTAAGATTCCACTCCGAAACTGAATATACCTTCTTCTCAGGAGCTTGTGGAACTTTCTCCAAAATTTACTACATATCTGGACACAAAGCAAGTTTCAGCAGAAATAAACTTTCTAAAAAAATGCACTGAGTCCTATCTGACTATCATGGGTAAAGGCTGGATATCAACAAAAACAGCAAAAGAAAATGTATGCACACTGAACAATTCACTACCAAATGAAAACTGTGCCAAAATAGAACTCAAGAGAGAAGTTAAAATGTTCTTAGAATTGAAAAAACAAAACAAAACAAACAACACACAGCATACCAAAATCTATACAACATAGAGAAGGCTATTCTAAAATGCAACATCATGGCAATAAATGCCTACATTAAAAATCCAGATAAATCTCAAGTTGGTAACTTAATAACATACCTGAAACTCTAGAAAAACAAGAAGAAATAATCCCTAAAGGCAGGAGATGGGAAGAAAGAAACAATCCCAGGGCTGAAGTCAATGAAATAGAAACAAAAGCAAACACACATAGAATCAATGAAATGAAGAGTTGGTTCTTAAGAAAATCAACAAGATTAACAAACTCTTAGCCAAATAAACCAAAAGATGGAGATAAAAGATCCAAAATAATAACAATAGTGATGAAAAGGTGGACATTACAGCAAATACTAAGGAAATCCAGAAAATCATAAGGATATATCTTCAAAATTTCTATTCCACCAACTGGAAAATCTAAAAGAAATGACTGAGTCTTGATACATATAACCTACCAAATTAAGGTAAGATGAATTTATCAATTTAAGCAGATCAATAACCTCCCAGTGAAACAGAAGCAATAACTGAATGTCTCCCAACCCCAAAGAGCCTGGAACCAGGAGGATTCAGTACAGAAATGCACTAGAATTTCAGAAGAGTTAATGATAATATTCCTCAAATTATTCTACAAAATAGGAATTGGGGACACTGCCTAATTTTTTATGTGTACACTATTACACCAATATTTAAACCACACAGTGACCCTCCAAAAGAAACAAAATACTAATTTCCCTTTTGAACATAGATGCAAAAAGTTGTGAATAAAATATTTCCAAAATGAATTCAAGAACACATTGGAAAGATTATTTTCTGTGATTGAGTAGGATTCATCCAAAGACACAAGGATGGTTCAACATATATAAATTAATAAATGTAATCTATTACCTAAACAGACCAAAAGAAAATGGAAAAACACATGGTCATCTCATTAGGTGCAGAAAAGGCCTTTGACAAATTTACTGTAACTTTATGATAGAAGTCTTGAAGAAACTTGGAAAACAAGGGACGTACATCACATAAGAAAGCAATTAATACCAAGAAAAAAGGCATGGCCAACATCAGCCTAAACAGAGAGAACTCAAAGCTTTCCCACTAAAATCAGGAACAAGAAGACAAGGCTGTCCACTTTCTTCATACCTATTCAATATAGTATTTAAAGTCTTATCTAGAGAAATGGAGCATTGGGGATTTACTCAGTGGTAGAGCGCTCGCCTAGCAAGCGCAAGGCCCTGAGTTCGGTCCCCAGCTCCAAAAAAAAAAAAAAAAAAAAAAAAGAAAAAGAAAAAGAGAAATGGAGCAATAAGACATCCAAAGGCCATCAAGTGGACAGAAATAGGAAAGAAGTCAAAACATTTTATTTACAGATGCTATGATTTTATACATAAGTAAAGACTCCAAAAAACTTACACAGTTGACCAACACTTTCTAAGTAGGAAAATACAAAATTAATAGACAAAAAGTAGTAGCCTTCCTCTATAGAAATGACAGACTCAGAAAGAAATCAGAAAAGCAGTACCTTTCTGAGTGGCCTCCAAAAATAAATCTAAGCAAGCAAGTAAAAGACTTAATAAATAAAATAAATAAAAAAAACTTTAAGATATCAGAGAAAAATGTGAAAAAGTTACCAGACGATAAAAAGACACCCAAAGATCAATAGGAATATTGTGTAACTCGCCATCATACCAAAGGCAGTTTACAGATTTAATGTAGTCTCCATCAAAATTCTAACATAATTTCACATGGGAAATACACACACACACACACACACACACACACACACACACACACACACACAATTATTAAGACAACCAGAACCACTGAAAGTATTACCATCCCAGATTTCAAGATGCATTACAGAGCTATAATAATAAAAACAGCAAGAGACTGGCATAAAAACACATTGATCAATGGAATCAAATTGAAGATTTATACATTAAGTTCACATACCCACACATGCCTGAGGTGGCATCTTCAATAAATAGAGTTGTTCAAATTGTAGGGTTGTTTGTTGAAGAATGAAAATAGAACCATATCTATTGTACTGCACAGCACTCAACTCCAAATGGATCAAGGACCTGAACAGAACACCATATATCCTGAATCTGATCAAAGAAGCAGGGAACAGGCTTTAACTAATTGATATAGAGAAGGACCTTCTGAACAGGCAGAGGCATTAAGATCAACAACTAATATGTGGAAGCTCATGGAAGTTTTGTATGATAAAGAATACCACCATTCCAGGAAAACCTGAGTCTACAGAATGGGAAAAATATTTACCGATTGTACATCTATTGTCAGTATCTAGAGTGTATAAAGAACTAAAAAGAAACTGAACATTAAGAAAACAAACAATGCAATTTAAAACGGGGTACAGATCTAAACAGAGAGCCTCAGAAAATGTCTCAAATGATGAAACACAAAAGGCTGAGAAACACTTAAAGAAATGCTTCAGATCTGTAGCCACCAAGAAAATTCGAATTAAAACTACTTAGAGTTCATCTTACCCGAGTCGGAATGGGCAAGATCAATAAAACAAATGACTGCACATGCTGGCGAGGATGCAGGGAAAAGGGGGACACTTCTTTATTGTTGGCAAGAGTACAAACTGGTACATGCATGTGGAAATCAGTTATTGCTTCCTCAGAAAGTTGGAGCTTAGTCTCCTTCAGTATCCAGCAATACCCCTCTTGGGCATACAGCCAGTGGACTCTACATCCTGCTCCAGAGACACTTGCTCATCCACGTTCATTGCTGCTTTATTCATAACAGCCAGAAATTAGAAACAGCTAAGAAGTCCATCAACTGATGAGTAGATGAGCAAATAGTGAAAATGTGGTAATTTACACAATGAAGTAATATTCAGTTGTTAAGAAAAACAAAATTCACTGACAAATGGATGGAGCTAGAAACAGTCTTCCTGCGTGAGGTCACCTAGACCCCCCCCCCAAAAAAAAAAAACAAATATGCTCTATATTCTCTTCTATGTAGAGGCTAGCTTTCAGCTTTTGATATGTATGCTGCAATCAATATAATCATAGAAGTTGGGTACACCAGGGGGAAGAAGGGTATCTCCCAACAGGAAACAGAATATAGTGTTGTGGAGAGATAAAGGAGAAACTAGAATCCGAGGATTAAATTGGGGGTAGGGGAGGAGCAGAATGAAATAGGGAATACGGGTAGGGGGAAAAAACATTTAATGCCTTTTGAAAAACCATATGCAAGCCTACTACTGTAGAAGCTTCCTAAACCACATACATTCGTAAAAGCCATTTAAATGAAGTCGCCATACAATGGGGAAGATAATGCCCCAACTAGACATCTTTTGCCATCAAGTAAAGCACCCAGTGACAGGAAAAGTGTATATTTTCTTGATTCATTGGCCAAAAGTGCCCCGTGGGACCACTCAAACACTGGATGTTGTTGTCAAGGCTACTGGTCGCTCTTCACATCCTAATGGCAAAGGCCCTATGGGCCCTCTTGCTGAGGAGAACACTTACTTATGGAACTGAATATGGAGAAGACTAACTGGTGCTCAACCAGTAGCTTTACCCCAACCAACTAGCACACATGGTTCTGGGAGATATTCTGTACCCTACCAGAGGAGAAAAGTAATCATCAATATTACCCAACTATAAACCCTGTGACCTACGACAGCAACTTGCCTGTGATACCCTGTTCTAACAGTGGCACAAACGTTATGGGAACAATTTAAAATTGGATTTAAGGCCCACTTCACACTAAAGTGCCAAAGAGCCTGAGGCTAGAAAAGCTACAAGACTAGGGGAAAACCTAACACCATTCTTCTGCTTAAGGAGCATAGAAACAAGATGATTCGTAATGGCATACTGCTCTGTGGTGGCTTAAATGACAACGGTCCATTAGGCTTATATATCTGCATGTTTAGTCCCCAATTGGAGAACTGAAGTCTCATTGGGGTAGACTTGGAGGTTTAAAAAGCCAAGGCCAGGTCCAGTGTCTCTCTTTCTGCTCACTGTCTGAGGATTAGGATGTAGCTCTCAACTACTGCCCCTGCATCGGCTGTCTGTACACCACTACAGTCTCTACTGTGATGATAATGGATTAACCGTCTGGAACTGGAAGAAAGACCCTTGAGCTAAATGCTTTGTTTAGTAAGATTTGACTTGGCCATGGTGTCTCTCACAGCTACAGAACAGTAAAGTGACAGGCATCCTATGCCCATGGTCAGTGCCTCGCTTAGCTCTAACCAGCGAAGTTCCTTCCTGTAGCAGTTGGAAATTAACAGACCCGCAACAAGTCAATGTGGAAAGAGTGAGAGACTCTAGAGAACATAGCACTAAATGGGATGCTTTCCTCAAACCTCTCCCCTTAAAGCTTAAGGACCTGCACAGAAGAGGATGTATAAAGATTGTAAAAGTCAAATGCAGGGGACAACTCCAAGGCAGCAGTGTCTCCCAGACATGACAGGACTGACGCACATGTGAACCCAGAGATTATGGCACCAGGCACAAGACACGTTCAAGCTCAAGCCAGATAAGATCCTAGCACTGAAAAGGGGGAGGAGTCCTGGCTCTAACCAAGAAGCTATTTACAAGTGATGCCTTCTGAGAAAGGACAAATCCATCCTCTCCAATGTAGTGTCATTGGGTATAATCAAGCACATACAGGGAAGGCCCTAAGACCCAGAGTACTTGACCAACACGAGAGAATGCCATTGTTTTTGTTGGGCCTTTTTTCTTTTGGCCTTTTTAAAAATATATTGTTTGTTTGGGAAAGAAAGCATAAAGTTGGTTGGGTATGAGGTGAGGAAGATGTGGGAAGAATTTGGGAAGGGTTCAAAATATATAAAAATATCTTTAAATTATAATAATTTTAAAGGATTGTGCACTGGGAACCACCCCCCAGTAAGGAGCATACAAGGATGCTGTGGCCTCTAAATATCTGGACTTCACAGTACTTCGCGTTCACATCTTGACTTCTCTACAATGGAATGTGATCCTGCTCTCACTTCAAAGTCCAACACACAGTGGGTGTTGTCTTTTCCAATACTTGCCCATACTGTGTGCCAACTTGTATTCTGACCTCTGCCCCCCAGACTACTTGGGCTGGGTCTGTTTGGGAAACTCAATGGTGGTGGGGAGAGGAGTTGACACTGGCTGAGTCACTGTGGGAGACAGAAGTACCTACTGCTCAGTTGGCATCTGGGGCACAAGGAGAAGCAGCGTGAGGCTGAGGGAGATGTGAGAAGGGACAAGGTATGAGCTGCCTCACCATTTTTCTCAGAGAGGACAATGTGTGAATCTGGATACAATGCAGACCTGTTGTCTATCACTTCTCTGCACTCTACAATCCCTCCAGACTCCAAGGATATTTCAAAACACACCAGGAAATAAATGATGTAAAATGTTACTGCCATGTGACTATTTAAGGAAAATGCAAGTAAGAAACTTAAGTCTTAAGACACCATGTCAAGGGGCTGGGGATTTAGCTCAGTGGTAGAGCGCTTACCTAGGAAGCGCAAGGCCCTGGGTTCGGTCCCCAGCTCCGAAAAAAAGAACAAAAAAAAAAAAAAAAAAAAAGACACCATGTCAAAACACTCAGCGTTTTATATAATCTGGTACTAATCGTTTTGTGCCCAGAGATATTCAATTTTCTATTCAAAGAAATTTATTGTAATTACAAAGGATTTGAGCATATCTCAAAATTTGGTATCAGTTTAGCCCAAGGATCAAACTGACATCTGAATACAAATGAAACAGCATAATCTTAAATGTTTCCCAAAGGAAAAAAATTAAGCATTGACTAATATGCGTGTATCTCTTATTCCTCTATAAAGTGGTAATTTTTGAATGTTTAGGCAATAGACAGTTTATTAGCAAAGATACTGAATTAGGTAATAGGCCAAAATAAAAGAGCTCACGAATCCCAGACTTTTCAAAGATAAGTAATTCGGAGAAATAAAATATTTTGTCTTTATAGAAAAAATTATCACACATAGGAATTTGCTTTGTGCAAAGTTCCATGAACTTAAGAATACCGGGAAGAGAAAACACTATAAGACATATGCTTCACCTGGAAAAAATTTCCTGAACAAAACACCAATGGCTTATGCTCTAAGATCAAGAATCGACAAATGGGATCTCATAAAACTGCAAAGCTTCTGTAAGGCAAAGGACACTGTGGTTAGGACAAAACGGCAACCAACAGATTGGGAAAAGATCTTTACCAATCCTACAACAGATAGAGGCCTTATATCCAAAATATACAAAGAACTCAAGAAGTTAGACGGCAGGGAGACAAATAACCCTATTAAAAATGGGGTTCAGAGCTAAACAAAGAGTTCACAGCTGAGGAATGCTGAATGGCTGAGAAACACCTAAAGAAATGTTCAACATCTTTAGTCATAAGGGAAATGCAAATCAAAACAACCCTGAGATTTCACCTCACACCAGTGAGAATGGCTAAGATCAAAAATTCAGGTGACAGCAAATGCTGGCGAGGATGGGGAGAAAGAGGAACACTCCTCCATTGTTGGTGGGATTGCAGACTGGTACAACCATTCTGGAAATCAGTCTGGAGGTTCCTCAGAAAATTGGACATTGAACTGCCTGAGGATCCAGCTATACCTCTCTTGGGCATATACCCAAAAGATGCCCCAACATATAAAAAAAACACGTGCTCCACTATTTTCATCGCAGCCTTATTTATAATAACCAGAAGCTGGAAAGAACCCAGATGCCCTTCAACAGAGGAATGGATACAGAAAATGTGGTACATCTACACAAAGGAATATTACTCAGCTATCAAAAACAATGACTTTATGAAATTCGTAGGCAAATGGTAGGGACTGGAAAATATCATCCTGAGTGAGCTAACCCAATCACCGAAAAACACACATGGTATGCACTCATTGATAAGTGGCTATTAGCCCAAATGCTTGAATCACCCTAGATGCCTAGAACAAATAAAACTCAAGACAGATGATCAAAATGTGAATGCTTCACTCCTTCTTTAAAAGGGGAACAAGAATACCCTTGGCAGGGAATAGAGAGGCAAAGATTAAAACAGACACAGAAGGAACACCCATTCAGAGCCTGCCCCACATGTGGCCCATACATATACAGCCATCCAATTAGACAAGAAGGATGAAGCAAAGAAGTGCAGGCCGACAGGAGCCGGATGTAGATCGCTCCTGAGAGACACAGCCAGAATACAGCAAACACAGAGGCGAATGCCAGTAGCAAACCACTGAACTGAGAATAGGATCCCCGTTGAAGGAATCAGAGAAAGAACTGGAAGAGCTTGAAGGGGATCGAGACCCCATATGTACAACAATGCCAACCAACCAGAGCTTCCAGGGACTAAGCCACTACCCAAAGACTATACATGGACTGACCCTGGACTCTGACCTCGTAGGTAGCAATGAATATCCTAGTAAGAGCACCAGTGGAAGAGGAAGCCCTGGGTCCTGCTAAGACTGAACCCCCAGTGAACTAGACTGTTGGGGGGAGGGCGGCAATGGGGGGAAGATGGGGAGGGGAACACCCATAAAGAAGGGGAGGGGGAGGGATTAGGGGGATGTTTGCCCGGAAACCGGGAAAGGGAATAACACTCGAAATGTAAATAAGAAATACTCGAGTTAATAAAAAAAAAAGAAATATGCTTCACTTTGTCACAAACACATAGGAGTGTGTGTGTGTGTGTGTATGCATGTATAAAAAAGAGAAAAACTTTCCTCTTCATTAGCAACAAAAAGATACATTTTTGACAGATGAGCAAAAATAAACAAAATAAAATTCCAACACTATTTCTGCTAGTGGTGAGTTCCTATATCAAGGCAAGAACTCCTTGTCCTATAAGAACTCTTAATAAATATATCAAGGCCATAATTCTGACAACATGTCAGGTTGACTTCAGAAATTCTATCTTGTGCTTTCAAATACACTAAGAAACACTTGGTAGGTATGGTGGGTCATGTGATTGCCGTTTTTGTCTCTCCTCTACAACAGAAGTCATGGCACAAAAATGGCCAAGCAGTCAGTGTTGTGAAAGAGAAACTGTTCATTTTCAAATAGTTCAAGGTTTTGTCAGTAAGAACCTAAAAACTCGGGTCTCAGTGATGGATTCAGGAGCTACCAGCAGTTACAGAACTGAACTCAGGAATGTCCCCAACAAACATCAAGGACATAGGGTAAGGACACACAGTGGGTTTGAGCAGTCCATCTGCCATGTGCCAGCATCACCCTGTCCAGTGCCTTCATTCCTCAGAACAAAGATTTAACCAACGCTACATGGAGCATGTGGAGCTCCATTGGCTTCATGGAGGTTGCCAGCTGGAAAGTAACTGGTCCAGCTTCTTTCCACCATGTAAGTAGATCATCCTCAGTCCCCTGCTTTAGGAAGTCTATCCAGAACCCTGCAGTTAGGCCTCTCTAGAGCACCAGGGAGCAACTGTCTCTCTGCATGGGACTCCATTTCTTTCCTTCTACGAAAGGAGGAAAGCCCAGGACATACCCAATATTGTCCCTTCCACTTCAATATGAGGGAGGACACATCCTTCTGCTATGGAGTCAGGGTGTCAAGTAGGTTTATGTGGCTGGCATGGTTGTCTAGATCTCTGGTCCTGTCATTTCTAGGGAAGAGAAGAAGACCCAAGGCCATCCCGCACCAGACCATGCCAGCAACAGATAGAAAATAAGCCCAATTCCCTACTACATCCTGCCTTAGTCTACCTGTACAAAGAACTAAAGAGCGTGCCTGAACTTGCCCAGGCTGGCCACATCTAGCCTCTGATACAAACATCCTCTGCTATGTTGCTGTAGCTGCTGCAGAGCTCTTAAAGGACAGAAGAGGATAACCACCTGGCCACTGAACAAGTCAACTCTTTCTGATTCTATGCATTGAATTGGTTTCTTGGGATATCTGCCAAAGCCACACTATTCTGCTGATCTCAGAGGAGCTTAACACTAATTAATTCCCCAGAGGCAAAAGACATGGGAATTTGGTAGAAGACCGATCTCCATAGCCCTGCTGTCCAGTTATTGTTTTCAGTGAAATCTTTTGAAAAGATAGGCAGATGAGGCCTGGGAAGGTACAGCCTCTCCATCCTATTTACAGGAGAGAAAAGAGTCCAGTCCGAGCCTTCATCTAGACTGGGAGAGCTTCCAAAGGAGGCTCTTTCCGTTTGTCTTCTAACTGACAGAAACAAAATGGTGGTAGCCAACAGCTCCAGCACCTCTAGCTTTTTGGTTCAAAATCGTATTAAATAGGAAGAACAATTCCTGTTGTCTCGAATTCACAGATAGATGAAGCAAGGCTTGCACAGGAACGTTGAACGGCCTCATGGTCCTGAAAACTGGGAGTCCACAATGCTAATATTCTTAATTGCTTTGCTCTCCCAAGCGCCCCTGACCCCCCCTCTTTAAGATTCCAAATAAAATATGGGTCATCCAGATGGTTAACTCATCCATGATCTCCAACTCTGACTCAGTAGGGAAGGGGTGGAGCCAATCTCAGGGGCAGAACAAAGGGGAAAAATAAGGGAAGCCAAAGGATTCAAATTATAACAGGAAAATGGCTGAAAGAGTGGAGCGTATGACTAGAGCCAAACGGCTTGGCAGATTCAGCCATGCTTGGGGATGTGTGATGACAGGGACAGTCTTTTTCCATCCCGCTTTGGGTTGCCTTTATAGAGATTTATCTTTTATGTCCAAAGATCAAATTAAAATAAAAAGATCACATTTAATGAGAGCTAAGGGAAATAAAGTGGTGGCAATTAAAGAGTAAAAATAACCTCTCTGCGGTTGCAGACCACAGGAGTTTCCTAGTTTTAAGAGCCACGGGCAAATCACTTAAACAAGGCCTTCTGAGCTGCATTCCTCTCATGTTTCCTCACACGCCCATGGTGGTTAGTGTTATAGGCAGTCATGACTCTTGAACTCCTGGAATTGTGTAGGAACCAGGAGTGCAGCAGGCCAACTCATCAACTTCTGGAGCGATCCTGTTGCAAGGAAGTCAAAAGCAAACCCCTCTGCAGGGAGCTGCTGGGTGTTAACTGGAGGTAACAGGGTAGAAAGGACAAAAGTCTCCATCTTAATGCCATGCTTCCCTCCTCCATCCTCGAGCCCGTCTTCTACTGTCCTCTGACTCTGGACATGTAGTGCCATGTTGATCATAATCCAGCTCTGTATTTTTCCGTGTGCAGACTGGATCTGAACAAGACCACGAAGCACATGTATATTGTTTCTCAGGCTTGGGATAATTGAGCTCACTTAACCACAAAACAGAGGCCAGGATGATCCGAGCTGAGATTCAGTCCATGCCTGTACTCAACAGGCTTGCATTCAGGCTAACTCCCAAAACATACCTTCAGCTTAGAAACAACTTCTTATAACATCTGTAGACACAAACAGTATTGACTAGAGAAGACACACCTGGAATACTTTATGAAATTTACCAATTTTAGAGAAGAGGAGTTGCTTAGCAGAAAGAAGTGGAGGTGATTACCCTACAGTTGAAGGCCTTACTTGGCATACCAAAAGATTTGGTACATTTGGTTCCAAGGTCAAGCATGCTGTCAATCTATAATCCCAACCTATCTGTCAGCACATTGCACTTACCGGTAGAAAGTGGTATAGTCCACTGTTGAGTGGCAGGTCTGGAACTCCCAGGACTTGAGTTTCTGGCACTCTCGATGGGCTCGAAGCTTCACCTTCACTGTGCCCTGACATAGCTCAGGCACTGGTTTTCTCTGTGGTCTGTTGCAGAATTCATTGGATTCCACCCTCCATGATTCAGCAAAGTCATCCACATCAAACTTGAAGTTTCCATCTCCACCAATCAAGTCATCGCGTTTATGACCATTGTAATTGCCACAAAGACCACAGAGCTTGCCCTTGAGATGAGGGGCAGCCATGACCTCCACAAAACTGTCTCCATCCCACGATATCTCCAAACCTAGAAGAGGACAAGAGGATCACTCACTCTAGAACACTGCAATAACCCCCAATTGTTTGCATCTTTTTTTTTTTTTGGTTCTTTTTTTCGGAGCTGGGGACCGAACCCAGGGCCTTGCGCTTCCTAGGCAAGCGCTCTACCACTGAGCTAAATCCCCAACCCCAATTGTTTGCATCTTTATACAGCATTGGCTATCACCTGTCAGTGAACAACCCTAGCCACTGCCTAAACTCTTAATTGACTTTCAATCTCGCCACCAATCTTCAATCCTATAAAAAAAAAATCAATAAGTCCCTTTATGTGGACAGTTTAGAACTTATCAATTATATGATGTTTCCTTTTGTATTATCTTCTGTAGTTAGAGTCTGACCTCCACAGATAACTAATCTCACCACAGTATTCTAGTGTTTATTACTTTTAATTTTTCTGAAAATAGTTGGGTTTGTCCAAATTGTGTCTTTGCTTATGTAATAATGACTATAACTCCAAAATATGAAGAAATAAGCATTAAACCTTTAATGTGATTTTTCCATCTCTTTATCCAAATATTCTGCTACATAATTATTTCTTTAAATATCAAGGGAAGGGGTTGGGGACTTAGCTCAGTGGTAGAGCGCTTGCCTAGCAAGCTCAAGGCCCTGGGTTCGGTCCCCAGCTCCGGAAAAAAAGAAAAGAAAAAAATTATCAAGGGAAATTTTCTAAACTGCTTGCTATAATGAGAATTTTTAAAACTACATATGTAAGCTATGACTATGAATTCTCCAGAAGACAACACTCGGATCCATGAAAGCATTCACTCCTGTCATGTGCAGTGACTCCTGAGACACAGACCACTGCTGATAGACATTTCCTGGAGGTGAATGGGTGGAAGCCTGTTTACTTTTATGTCTCCATTCCTAGAATGAACATAGGCTTCAGCCTCTGAAGAGATACTGGAAACTCCCAGGATGTGGGCAAATTTCCTCTTGTCTATCTACTATCACCCCAGTGCTTCTTTCTTACCGAAACAAACAAACAAGAAATAAAAAACAACAAGCAAACACTCAAAACCAGTCTTTGCTCTGGAGGAAAGAGCGCACTCTTGTTTAGATGAACTGAGTAAAGTGTTGGAAAATTTGTATAGAAACCTGGAACTTTTACCAGAAATGCTAGGCTAGGTTTTGAGGAACATCACTAATTAATAATGCACTAACTGGTGAAGTTCTATCACATGTGGAGAGTCAGGCATACCACAGATAAGTCTGAATAGACAGTTGGGAAAGAGAGACTCCCTCAGATCCACTTTGATGTTGAAGGTGAAGCTACTGTCCTCAAGAGAAAGGCGAATTCTATGTGAAAAGCCTTTGAATGTTCAACCTAAAGAAAGTGACTAATTTTTTGTAGTTTTCTGTCCTATACATACATTGATGCCATTTTACCTGACTAACTTCTGTCAGGGCCTAAGCTCCAAGGCGACTGACTAAGAACCACAGTGGTGTGAACTTCAGAAGCCTCTATAACACGTTTATGTGGACGTCTGCCCTGGACATCTTCATTCTTGTCACTGTTTGCTAAGAGCAGTATCCTCAGAGACCTTCTAAACAGAGCAATCTCTGTTCCCTCCCGTTTCTCCCATTCATGGGTTTTGGGGATCCTAATAAAGGTAATCTTTCATTTTCCCTGTTCTGAGCACCTGGAAAGAAGAAAAGAGTCTTTCGGCCTAAAATCCATTGTCTTCATTCCTGAGTTAGGCAGATGAGCAAATACTCAGAGTTCGGAGATGAGATGAGGATGGGTCTGAGAAAAGGAAGGAAAAAGGAAGGAAGGATAAAGGAAGGAAGGACAAAAAGGAAAAGAAGGAAAGGATAGTAGCTACTTGGGTAGGTAGCGTGAAAGAGAATTGGCCTTGTTGGGATATGAAATTTCCCCAAGATATTGGAGTAAGTAAGAGGACATGAGTAAGACATACAGAGGACAGATTGAAGCTAGAAGTACTTTGCTTTGAAAATGTCTACAAAGGGGAAAAGGGCTAGCCAAATGGCTGCCCTATGAGAAAGCCACATAGCTACCATGAGATAGTTACTTTATGGTGAGCTATTGGTAAAATTAACCAGTGGCCCAAAACTGGGATTCTCAAGAAATAAGCAGGAAAATCATATAAGGAAACCACTCTGTACTAAATAGAAGGAACAGAGTGCTCTAAATCCAAGGCAAATGATTAAAATGGTTTTGGTTTTGGTTTTGTTTTTGTTGTTGTTTACTTGAAAGAAGAGGATAAGTTCAAAGAAGCAATTTAATAGCTTGGAAAAGAAAGGATAAAAGGAAGCCATAGGAAAAGTGTTCTGGAAGAAATCTGGAACAATGTTGGCACCAAGTAAGGAGAGAAGGGACACAGGGCTGGGATACCCATACCATGCCTTGCATGAAGTCTTGTGTGACACATGGTGTCAACTTTGAGAGCTTTCATATAACACCATGTCCACTTCTGTATACATCACCATCTAGCGGACTGCTTGGCTCATAGTACAGACTCAGTACATAAAGGGATCACCCCTGTGAGGCTGATGCATTAAATCTGTAAAGTCAACTAAATTCTGTTTCATGCTGGTTAAGACACTGAAATAACTGTTTGTGAAAGAAGGCAAACCCACTATCAAATGACTTGTCATATGTTCTCCAAGGTGCAGAAGAAACCTGACCTCCCAAGCCTGTACCCAGGCAGTTACTCAGCAAGAGAAACAAGGGGAGAAAATCAGTTCCATACCAAGTCCAACTGTTAGAGTACAATTCCAAAGATTTTCCACTTTGCAAAATTTTCCAAACTGCAAATCTCCTTCTTAGACAGCAGGCAAACACTGTTCTTCCAAGTACCACAAACAGTGAAGAATTTATACCCAAGAGGGGGGGTCCAATGTCATCACTGACAATGGTAAAATCACTCTGAACCTTTGGGCAGCTTAGTCCTGCAAACTCAGTGGTGGAGAATAAGCTATCACTGTGTTCTCTCTGTGCGGGGCCTGGAGTCTGCACATGCCTGGAGACATGCAGACCCACTCTGCTTTCAGTAAATTCTACTCAAATTTCTTGACATCTCATTCATAAAACATGGTCCCCAAAGTGCCCACCCTTCTTTGTCACAAGCACATTGAGACCTTCAGTGATGCGTGCCAAGCTTCATACTGGAGGGAAATGAATTTTCTACTACCGATGTCTTTGTGAATTTTATGTCGTCATTTATATCTGTGTTTGTGCAGCTTTGTTTGCCTCTTATGAGAGCAGAAGCCTTAGGAGGTAGAGTTATGACGGGTCCGGTTGCTATGGAAGGAATGGCTCTTCTAGATGGTCTCTGCAATGGATATCTCAAGCGGAAAACATCATGAAAGGGCTTAAGAGGCGAAAGAAGGTCCTTTCTGCAGCTGGGATGAGTTTCCCTGCATGAGAAATTGAGCAGGAATAGCTAGTTAGCTGTCAGCGCGCTACAGCTGAAGCACATGCCACATCTGGGCCCATGTGCACCAGCCACATTCCACTTTAGGAAGGGCCTTCGAGTTTCCCTTTCTCACCAAGGAGTATTTCCCCAATCTGCTTTTGGTATTGTTTTGCTTCTGGTTATCGATGCTTTTGCAAGATGTAAAGCCTGGATATATTCCATATTGATAAATAGAACTAAACGATTTTTTTCTGTAACTTTTAGTAAGAGAAAGACAAAATCGCGGTGGCTGAGACAATTTTAAACAGACAGGTGTTTTGTTCAATGTTAGTGCATTTGCTATGATGTGTCCCATCAGTCCTGTGTGCTACTGAAGACAGCGATTCTGTGCCCTAATAATTTAGGTTCACATTCCACACAGTAGCTACCTCCCACTGCTTCAGGTGCCTACAGCGTCCATGAGCATGTTAGAAGACTCTGATGGGACAGGGTGTGGAAGGGCACACTTATAATCCCATCTTTCAGGGGTCTGAATGGAGAAGACTTCGAGTTCCAGGGTCCCAGAGTGAGACCCACATGATAGAAGGAGAGAACCGGCTCTTACAAATTACCCTTGACTGCTACTGTACACCGTGACCCATGTGCCTGCCCAAGATACATTCTGAGTTCAACAAATGTACATCTGCACAAAAACCTAATTAAAAGCATGTTCCTTGTGTATGCACCTTCAGGCAGACCCAATGAGGCAAACTGAGAGCAGAGAGAAAGTCCCCATTTAGAATATTGGCTAAGAACTAAGGACAGGGTGGTTGGTGAGGGAGTGTGGTGCTAAGACGCTCCTAGGGTAAGCCACTGTTTTGAAGATCCTTTCATCTCTCTAACTCACGAAAGAAAACAGGAAAGACAAACTCTCAAAGGACATGCCATGACTGTTGTTTGAAATAGACAATCAATAGGTGATAAAAATGAAACTACCTCTAAGGGAAATTTCAAACTGAGAGGGCTAGACCAGCGTGGAAAGACTATTGTCTGGCAAGCCAGTCATTTCATGCAGAGCAAAGTGCAGAGTGAGTCCAGCACTCAGGGGACCAGACAGCTTCTCTAGGAAGCAAACTTGTGGGATGCGTGTACCACGGAGAACTGTCCAGCTGAGGTTAGGGGTGCCAAACAAATTCCTTGCACCGTGGAAAGAAAGATGGAAAAAGAAAAGAAATTGGAAGATTGAGCTCAAGGTCCCGAGTAATAAAATTCACTAATCTGATTATGGTATTTATGAGCTATCATTTTTTTTTAGCAGCCCCGTCTCTTTGCTCATTTTTACAACATGGAATCGTACAAAGAACATACTTGTTCCATAGCGTTTTGCCAGCCGTACACGGAACAGTGTTGAACCTCCTAGGCTGCTAGTAATCTTCCAGGGCTTCCTTGAGAGCTGGGCTGTGGCTGACTAATAATTTCCATATCAGTACGATCCATTGTGTCTTGCTGGCTCGCAAACAGATAGGCAGGATGCTTTTAATTACTTCTGTGTAATAACAGCCCATTTTGGACCCACTTTACAGGGAGACCGGGGATGGTGGTTCCTTTACAGAAAAGAGCTGAAATCTTGGTTTTAAGGTGCTGCGTCATGTGTCATTTGGATAAAAGGACAATTGTCTGAATTTTCTGAGTAGGGCCTAAGCATCCTGGTTGGGTAAGTAGGGGACTTTGCACCTGAGAGGTGACGGGAAATCTTTGCTGAATGTCCCTATACATTAACCCTTCGTACCGTCTCACTGAAATGATGCCTCTGTAGCTTAAACCTCCCAGACCCCACCCTGGCCTCTGGCCCTGCTTAGTTGAGGTGCCATGCTATAGGCTTAAATCAATTTATCAAAATACTTATTTGGCTTGAATTGTAACAATTGCCAAAGGTTCTGAAGCAACAGGGGAAAACTAAAACCACTAAATAAACTAAACTCAATCAATGCATTTAAGTTATTAAATTCTCATCAAAGAGGCAGTGAAAAAAAAATGCACTGATTCTTTTAAGGACTGTGCTCAATGAACTAGAGTTTACCAGGGGAACTCGCAGTGTAATATCCAGCGACTGTGGTGCATTAGCCAAAGGTGTGTGCCAGGAACCACACGGATATTAGTGCAAGTGAACTGAACTGATTCTCTGAGAAAGATAAAGAACTCATAGACTTTGCTTCTGAAACGTTCCTCTGAGATAATAACTAACACGCCAGGATTTGTCCGTGTAGACTACTGGCATCTGAGAACAGCTTGCTCTTGTAGTAGACATGCGCAGCACTGTAGGCCGGGGCTAGTGTGAAACATGGCCTCAGAGACCATTTCTGTACTTCCAGTTGGAGGATACGCTCTCAAAGTCAGCCTCGCAAGTCTCCTAGAGCAGAAATAATGTCCTTGACTCTCAGCTAGAAGAACATCTTCCACCAGTATTAGAGTAATCACACTGCTAATCACATGTGGCTCCTGACCCCATAGACTGTCTGCATGCCCACACAAGGTCACATGTGGCTCCTGTCCCCCTACTCTATGCCTATTCTATGCCTACACAAGGTTGCTGAATTCTTCCCAGTGAATGACCAAAGGAAATCAGGCATTCCCCAGAAGAACTGATATAAGCCTTTTGTTGTGCTTTTAGGTTTCAAAGGTGCCAGGAACTGAACGTAGGGCCTCACATAGGCTAGGTAAGCACTCCAACATAAGACCGTGTCTCTATCTCTCTGTTTACTGTTTCTCTTGACCTCATGACTCTCTTGCCTTCGTAGCAGGCCTGTGCCATCCGGCTGGCTTCCCTCTCTCTTTTGAACAGCCAACTGGTCCAAAGCTGTTTATTTCTGAGGATCCTTCCATCCCCTTTGAACACTTACTACCAAGGAAACCCTCCTTCTCCCAGATGTGAAACTGCACATGGCTGGCTGATCTAAGAGACACTTGACAGTTCCAAGCTGGACATTAGTGCCCTAAAATAGCAACAAAGCTGGACAGAGGTTACTCGGAGGGTACTACTGTTATTTTTAGAATGAGAATGGAAAGGTTCTGGATATCCAAAAAAATGTAAAACTAGTGTGGCTGGTGTCCAGAAGCAAGGCTCTGCATGGTACAAATGTCCATTGTTAGTCCATAGCCTCATCTGTCTCCTAGATGAACAGCAGACAAGACCACTTCACCTGTGCAGAGAGGAAGCACTTTCCAAGAAGGTGCTGCTGTTGCATTAGTGAGGAGAATAAAGGTCAAAGGGAGGTCACAAAAGAAGCCCTACCTGCCCTGGTAGTCACTTTCAAAAGGTAGCCATCCAGGTCAATGTGGAAGTGAGGCGTGTGGCAGGGCAGCGCAATGCGAGAGCCATTCCAGCGCACCGTGAGGTGCTGCTGCAGGCTGACCGTGCTCTCACCCAGCACCAACTCCACAGATTTGGTCCAGGAGAAGGAGCGGGTCCTCCGGGCATCGTTCTTCACCAGCACCTGAAAGGGTGAGGCAGGGGAGGAGCAGTCTTTTGTCAGAACATACTGACACGTTCCCTGGAAGTTAAATGTCCGTCCATCAAAAGTGTTGTAGTGAGGATCTCCGAATACTGTGCACACACCAGGCTCTGTGAATGAGAGAGACCAAAGGAGGGTCACAACCAAGGCAAAGGTGGAGAGAAACCAGAAATCCCTGAAGTTAAGCTGAGAGAGCACCTAGCAGGTAAGGGACTTGGGTAGGAGTCACTAAAGTAATGGAGGTTTGAGATGAGATGAGTGTTATAAACCATTTTACTTGTTCTAATTACAATCTCCCTACTGTGTTCGCATTTAGAGATGATTCCTAACATCCTGGAATTCTGAGAACTTCTCTATTCTGTAGCCTGGCATGCTTCCACGGGGAAAGGAATTGCAATAAGGACAACTCCATAACCCACATCAACAAGAAATAAAGAGCAGAGGTAAAACTGTACCTCATGAAAGTATTCCTGTTATATTTCTTAATTTTAGATTTTATTTATTTGTGTGTGTGTGTGCACTGTGTGTGTACATATGTTTGTGTGTGTGTTTGTGTGTGCATGCAGTGTATCTGAAGAGGTAAGAAGAGGCTGTTGGGTACCCTGGAGCTCAAGAGAGAGCAGGTTGTACAAGTCGCCCAATGCTTGTGCTGGGAACTGATTCTGGGTCCCCTAAAGAAGTAGTAAATGTTCTTAAATGCTGAACTATTTCCTCAGCTCCATGGATATATTTTGACGCACATTCCAAAATCCAATGTTAACTAAAAAAGTAAATTGGACAATTCTTTAGTACATTTAGTCCAGTAGACACGCCACTCTGAAACACCATTAATTCATATTTATGGAAGCGAACTAAAGTTTATTGTTCTGAGGCACCTCTGAGGCTTTGTAGAAGCTTAAATAATTTTAAAAATATAAAACTTGGTATTGATTTGCTTTCAGTGGAAGGGTTTGTTATCTATTTCTGACAAAGCATGAACCATAAGGAAATTTATTCACAGAAATTGACCCGAATAATGAAAAACGGCTGGGCATATGCTTGTGGTCCAGTACCCAGGAAGCTTAGGTAAGAAGGTGGCAAGTTAGAGGCCACCCTTGGCTACACAGTAAGACTTCATCTCAAACAAAAACAATATGAGCAAGGGCAGAGAAATTCCAGTCATCACCAGAACAATAATCAATAAAGAAAAAAACAGGGCAAAAGCCCCCATCCAGGATATAAGGTTGACTTGGTTTGCCAAGGACCAGCTGAGGTCCTTGAACTTTCAGGGCTGAATGAGGTGGCCCAGACTGTGTGGGGTCAGAACTGAGTCCAGAGAACAGCCAGGCTGGAGAGAGTGATGGTATCCTTGGCAATTCTCTCTCTATCCCCTCAGTGTACGGGGAACAACGTGGGTCTAGGGTATGACTTGCTGCTCGTCCCGTGGTAAGCCATACAAATCACACACATTTGGTACTTATTAAAATAATTGTTGTATCTGTCCTTTTGTCCAACTTTGTCAGAGACAAATATGAGAGTTTTTGAAATATAGAATCATTTCAATGAACAGTTACGTTCAAGAATATGTATAAGACACCATACCTATTTTGTGAATGGAAGAAGCGGCTAGGTTTGGCAGTGCATTTGAATTCAATAACCATTCCTAATTATTTTTTATATTTCTTTTGTCCCTTTACTTGTGACCCCAATCTTGCCACTGTTACACATTGGGTGTGCCCCTCTATCCTAACTCCCTCATCTAATCTCTCCCGGTTGACTTCTCCACAGTGCATTTTTCCAGTCTTTCTGCCTGGGATGGATTCAGAACCTGCCTTCACATACTGTTCCTCGCTCTCTGACTAATGGGAGCTATCGACAGCATACAAATATTGCATTTTAGTCGACAACGTGAAGGCACTGTGTACCCTAGGAGAACAAGAGTTCAGGGTTAGTAGCCTACCCCACCCTGAGCACCAAATGCAAGTTTATTTCTTTGTTTCTAAGATTCTTGATCCCACTCAGCAAGTTAGCACAGAGCCAACTAAAGCTCAAGGCGGAAAGAGATGTCCTCAGCTTAGAAAACCCAGACCACCATCACACTGTCACAGAGGATGACATTCTGCTCCTATGCCTGTCCTCTCAGCTGTGAACAGGCTTTCCACATCTGGCGTCACATCTTCTTGTGACCGTTTAACTGGCCCAGTAACAACTGTGGCTTTTCTTGATGTCCTGACCATAGTTGCAATGAAGTGTTTGTTCATTGATCAGAACATTGAGAGTTAATGTTTGCCCAAAGCTCGCACCTTATGGTAGCCCTCTTCTGCATGCCTACTAGCAATGGATGCATCATCAGGAAGTTGACAGGTTCTCCCTGAGCATTAGACAAGCAGCTAAGCATGTCCCGATAGACACATAACAGAGACTTTCATCTAACCATTGGAAACGTTTCTGAGTGACTCTTATGATTAAGGAAATGCTTCTATCTCGGTAAGTGAAAAACCAGCAACCTGAATATGTTCTTTGTTTCTAGGATAATCTTAGCTATTTTACACACACACACACACACACACACACACACACACACACACACACACCCCAAACAATCTTTACTTCTTGATGGGACCACAAATGAACCTTCTTTTTCTTCCATGTGTTTTTCTAGTTTTGTTATGTCTCCGTCTTCCTCTGCCTTTAGTAAGGAAGGGTAGGTACTCACAGAGAAAGCCAATCATGTGACAAAGCAAATCCTGAAAGACGTAACAGAAACTGAACTGCCCTGATCTGGCCTCAGGAAGCCTGAGTGTGCTCTTGGCTGGATGAGAAGCAGTGAAGGATATCCAGAAGAGACCCAGAAAATGGAAATTGTGTGTGAACGGGGCTGTCAGGAGAGATATTTTTCAAAAGTCTTTAATTTGTGGGAGAGAAGAGTTTGGAAGTTGGTATGATTTTTCTGTGTGACTACAGTATTGAGTCAGCCAACAAAATCTCAGGACTCTGAGGAGGCTTGAGAGTTATGTGTTACACGTGGGGACATGAGCATCATGAGCTGAAGTCATTGTGAAATTTTGGCCCCTTTTTCTGGCACCCAAAGGTCCTCATGCCAGATCCCAGAGGAGCTGGAGAACATGTGTGTTGTAGAGTCTCTGAGAGTAAGAACATCAGCACTGCAGAAACCTGCCTGCCTGGGAAGGAGGCGCCCAGATAATACTCTGGGAACCAAAGTGAGCAGTGGATCCTCCCAGCTACTTTCAGGAGAGCCAGTGAAATGCACTGCTGTCCAAGATATCCAGATGTCTGGTCACACCATTCCGGAGAACTTGGCTTGATGGTTAGGGGGATGAAGAGGGAGATGTGGAAACATGTTTGCGTGTGCCTAAGGCCAGAGCGAAGAGAGGGATTTGCCAGTTTCTCTCCCTGCACACTGTCTGTCAGTCTTGAAGTCAAATCTTCGGATCTCAGTTTTTCTTTTTGTCTTATTTTCAACAGATGCAAATAAATGCATATGTCTAGAGAAAAATAGATCAGAAGTTTGAAAACTCAAATATTAGAACTGGCTCTTGTGGTTTTGGGGGTTTTGGTTTTTGTTTCTTGCTTAGGCAACGGGACTACATGTGGTACTTTCTTTTCTATGATGATACTATTTACACTTTCTGGTGTAGTGTCAGAAAGGAATGTTGGCTTTAAAATCTAAAATTCCTCCATTTACAATATCACATTACCATCACAGCTGAGGTCGCTGCCTCTCAGCACACGGGGCCAATGCTTGTCTCTTATCTGCCTCAGATTTTTTTATTTTGCCCTGGGTTTACCTATTTGAATGATCTCCAGGAGCAGTGATCACTCTCAAAACATCTGTCAAAGACAAAATAAAAACTATAGAATCCCAGGCCACAGAGACAAAACTGAGAGAAACGGGTAGACTCCAGTCTAGCCCTTTCCCTCAAACAACAAAACAGTACAGAAAAGTGCAAGAAAGAAGCAAAAGCCTCTTCATATTTCTGCCACCAAGAGATATGCCTGGTCTACAGTTCAGGGCGTGTGTGTGTGTGTGTGTGTGTGTGTGTGTGTGTGTGTGTGTGTGTGTTTATTTTAACAGCGTTAAGACGATCCTGAACGTGAAATTTTACTTCCTAGATTTCACGTAGCGTGTCATAAGATCTCCACAGTCACTCCAGTATGTTTTCCTTTGAAAACCCAGAAGAGAATTTTCAGTCTCAGCCCATTACTGCTTCAGAGAGGGAGGGCTCTCCGGCTGCCGCATGGATCAACACCTTTCTGGAGTGGCGTCCTAACCACAGGGCACAACACACATCAACATGGCTTTAAACCTTTCTCAGCACAAACTTGAGGGAAACAGGTCCCTGGGGACTCTGGGTCACTGAGTCATGCTGAGCTCTCGGGACCTTAGCAGGGTGAGAGCTGTTCCATGCCAAGTCTTAGGTAAGAAGCAGGAAAGGCTGGGATTAGAAATACTGCCCGAGACATGAGGCAGCTGCTGTTTGCCGAGGTGACTTCTGACACTGATAGTCTGGTTACAAAGCAGGCCCTGGGTGTCCTCTACATTCGGCAGCTCTGGCTTTGCACAAGGTGCCATTGACAGCTGTTAGCCTGCAAGGCATGTGAGAGGGAACAGATGCTCCACCAGGTGGCAGCTGGATACCTGGAAGCATTTACATTCCCTCTAACTTTAACTAAGGGGAGGCACAGGGGACAGTGTATAACCCATCAGAGACAGCAACGGGTCTGCATTAGAAAGGAAAAAGCCCAAGTCTTTTGAAAAGTTACATAGGAATTTTGTCTGGTGGTAATTGGTTTTCCCTTCTTTCCAGCACTGCACATCCTCACCAATGGACTCCCTAACTTCAAAAATCAAATCTGATTTTGATTTCAAAAATCAAATCAAAACTGATTTCAGATACCAAGCCACAGCTACCATTCTAGGACCTACCTAATATAGCCTAATGCTTCCCACCTTCCACCTGGGCTCAGCTTGTCCTACCAAAGACCTCACAGTTCATACACATGTGCATGCATGCATGTGTGTATGCACACATGAACCTGCATACATGCATATCTTTACACAAGCAGAAATTCACACATGCATACATACATACATACATACATACATACATACATACATACATAAACACACAGTACACATGTACAAACACAAACACACACATACAGGGAGAGAGAGAGAGAGAGAGAAAGCACGTTTTCTGGCTTCAATTCCATCTCATCCACTAACATCCCCAATATCTACCTCAGCCACTGCCATTTCTTTCTTTTAAATCAAAGAGCAAAACAGAGCCTCTATATGAACCGAGATTATGCTGACTGGCTGGTCCTGTTCTGTCTCTGGGTCCCCAGTGCTTGGTCATAGGGACAGCTTTTGACCCACGCTTTGCAGATCCAACTCAGCTTCTCAAGGTTATGGGGTATTGACTGATCCATCTCCCTGACAATGTGAGTGGTTATTTTTTTACCCCACCCAATGGTTATAAGGTATTTATAACTCCTAAGTCTGGCCTTGAACTCCTTACATACACATTTCATATCTACTTCTCAGTGCCCAGAACGCCCACTGCCATACTGAGCCTCTAGTGTATATACATGTATGCATACATTAGCTGTATTACAGTAATGCATGGCATACGACCTATCAAGTATCAACCAATATCTGCTGAAAATGGGTTAATTAAACAATATACTTGGCTAAAAAGAGGTGGCCGACACTGTGTTTACTAAAATAAATACTAGTGACAGCACATGGCAGGCAGACATCAGAAGTTTAATTAATTAAATAAGTTATTTATGAAACCATTAAGAACAAATGCACTCTCAGGAAGAACAGAAAAGGGAAAGAATTATAGTTGGTGCTGAAACAATCACCCGGGGATCCCTGGCTGTTGGTCTAGTGCTCACTCGTGAACAGCAACTCCTCTCCCTTTGCAAACCCAGTTTCTTCAGCTGAATGGACATGTTCCCCACTGAGAAGCATTTTCAGAACCACAAAACTGATTCAGAATCACACACATAGGGTAAGAGAGCTTAATTCTATTCCTGCATTGACCAAGTATGACAGGCCGATCCGATCCTCAAAGAACACCACCCCCCCCCCCCCCAATACCTGTGTATGTGGTATTGGATGACTAAAGCAAAGGTGACTTGCAATTCTCTTCCTGGCCAGGAAGGCAGGAACTTGGCATAGCTCATTTGCATAAGAAGAATGGGGCCAGTCATGGCTTTGAAGATGGAGGAAAAAGCCAAGGGCCAAGTGATGCAGGTACCTTAGAATCAGGGAAAAGCAAAAGAAATGACTCTCTGCCTGAGACTTTACAAGGGATGCAGCCTTGTTAGTGCCTTGATTTTAGCCCAATGAAACCTATTTCTGACTTTGGCCTCTAGAGTGTGCAAGATAATTAGTGGTGTAACGCCATGATTTCTGTGGGATTTTCCTACAGCATCCATTGGAAACTAATAACTTAGTACAGTCCAAACCGTCTAGACCAAACGGCTTCTATCAGGTGTCATGTCAGATGTGTTTTGTTCTGTATTTTAATGTTTCCTTTCCTCTTTACCATGTCTCTATACAACTTGCCTTATTACGTTAATTCATTAGAAGTGAGTCTGCAGAAGGTGCCTGTGGCCTGTTATCTCTCTGCCAATAATATAGACATGATCTAGTCTCTTCACTCCAAGGCCAGCACCTTCCCCCACTCGTGCCCCTACTTAAAGCATATACCGCAGCATCTAAGAGATGTTACTGATGGCCGGGAATGGAAAAACACATGTAGACGCTCTTCCTAGGAAAGCAGCCTATGGGATGTAGAGGCTCTTAAGGCTGATCAATGGCTCAAGCCTGATAATCAATTAAGAATATCTATTTAAAATCAGTTACAAAATTCAGCAGATGTGTTATATACTCTTATTTAATGTGTTCTATTTCATTTCCCCAACTTCAAGATCTCAAATTTAAGGTTAATTTCAGCAGTTTATCTCTGTCTTCCAGAATGCCAAAAAGTCAGTTTTTCCCTTCCTTTCTTTCTTTTTTCTTTCTTTCTTTTTCCTTTTTCCTTTCTTCTTTCCTTTCTTCCTTTCTTCCTTTCTTCTTCCCTTTCTTTTTTCCTTTATCACTAAGTAATTGTTTATTTCACACCATACACTTGGGGAAGTCTGCTGTGTCACCAAGGTCCCCATGAATAACAGATGAGGATAAGTCACCAAGCAATGAGAAGAATGTTCTGCACCGTCAACAGTTTTTGTTGTTTGCTTGTTTGTTTGTTTCCTAGTGAGTCAGGGTCTCTGGCTGTCCTGGAACTCACTCCGTAGACCAGGGTGGCCTTGAACTCACAGAAACCCATCTCTCAAGTGCTGGGACTAAAGACTAAGCTTGTGATGGAAGAAATACTTTCTACTCCCGCTACTCACAAGTCGACCTGACAGTATCTTCTCTCTTTACATAGTTCTTTCTATAGGAGAGCTGTGAATCTGGACAGAGGAGATAAACATCACATCTGGAAATTAATTTATTGTCTAGAATTAAAACACTAAGGACCTTTGGAGAGAGTCCTGTGTTTGAAACCCCATCTTACTCTGCCACTTAGTGGCTAGTGAAGCAAACTCCGTATGTAACACAGGTTTGTTTACCTAAAGCTACTGCGTTACAGAGTCTCAGGAAAGATGCCAAGATTAGAGCTGCTCGCATAGAGTAAGCATCACTTTTCTTTTTGTGAGCAAGACTGGAAGAGGATATAAAGTGCGGAGCTGGTGAAAATATAATGAGTTGAGTCCCTCCATAAAAGACGCAAAATGTAGATTAGGGGTCAGAGTGGAGTTAGCCTTGGAGGCTACAGGAGGAATGCCAATAAAACACAAACAAAGGAAGGAAGCAGCTTGTACCAGAAGAGCAGGAGACAGATCTGTCTGGAGTAAGGACTTGCTTCAGGGGACATGAGACACTCACACTGTGTAAATAAATTGGCCTGAGATTCATTGCCAGTCTGGGAAGTTTAAATATATTCCAAAGAACCAACATCTCTTAATGTCTTTCCTACAAAACATTAATCCAGCCTGTTGGATCGCCACAATGAGTAAAACTTTAAAAGCTTTGCAAGACCAGTTGGGGATGCTCCGTAACACCCCATCCTCCTGAAAACTTACAGGGCCCACTGGGTGCTGCAGTGAGGAAACATGTCTAGGTCTACCACACCCAGTATTCCTGCACATATGCAGTTAGAACCTGCCTTGAAGGTATTACTCAGGACTGCTCCTCAGCGCCAGGGGTGTTACAACACAAACCTTAGAAAACTCAGCAGTGAAGAAAGGTGGGCTAGTTTTCATGAAGGATGACTTTGGGTTCTGAAGTGGTATAGATACAGAACTGAAGGGACAGGGATGGGGGTTAGTAGAAAACAACAGGATGAGGGTACAGCCACCATGGGAATAAAAAGGAAATTATTTATTAGGAAAACAGCATAAAGAGGCAATCAACTGGACTTGATGACTGATCAGCAACAGGGGAGAGAAATGCCAGAAATATGAGAAACAGCCTTGAGTCTCCAAACCTGCACAGCTGGGCGAATGTGGAGGCCAGAATTCAGTCAATCAACAGGACTTGGAAACAGCCACTAGCCCCTCCAACCAACTCTTAACTCATTTAATCTAGGGAACCAGAGGTAGTAACTGTTGGTGCAATTCAAATGCGGTACTTACAAGGAGAATTACTCTCTTGGAAGGATAGATGCTAAGGTTCACTATTTGACTCATAGAATGTGGAGAAGTCCAGCTAGAGTTGTATCCCCGGTGCCTAACTTTCATGGTGTTGTAAAGTACCATACACACTATCAAAGGAGAAATGTAATCATTAATCCACCCATCTGTGAACACTGTAAACCACAACAGCAACGAGCCTGACAAGATATGCCCATAGGTACAGTAACAGCACAGACATTGTGGGGGTGGCCAATCACTTTCTCTGTTGGATACAAGGCTTGTTACATGAGATAGAACCCATCATTTGTTAAAGCGGGCAAAAACCTGTGGCCCTATAGGTCATAGGCGGTAGGGGGAGAATCCAATACTTTTATTCCACTAAAGGGACATAGTGTTGAAATAATTCTTAATGTCATTCGATAGCCAAAGATCAGACCATCTCTCAACCATCATAAAGACATTTCCCCTTGCAGTAGATGGCAACAGATGCAGAGAACTGGCAACTACTCAGTGTTCAGAAATAAAAGACTATGGAGTCCTCAGTCCTGGATAGGACAAACATGTCACACTTTTCCATACAAGGACTCTAGGAGATATGTGGAAGAGTGGTGGTAAGAGGCAGTGTTTTCCAGATTGAACAAGAAAGTTACACACATGAAATCATGGTAGTTATGACTGCAAGCCCAAGACTATACAGATAAGCTTAAGCCAGATATTATGCCAGCATAAGTGGGGAAATGAGCCTGGAATATCAGCACTAGGCGAAGAGCTATTGCTAGTTGATAGCCGCTGGGAAAAGAAGCATTAGTTTTCTTATATGGTATTAACCCTGGTATGTCCATCATACTCCAGGGAAGCCCTTACTCTCAAGACCAGCTGGGACTAGTTGGGTAACAACACAAACTGTGCTCAATGGGGAAGATGAACACAGAAAGAAAGAGGGGGGAGGGAAGGAAGGAGAGAGAGGAAGAGAGAGAGAGAGAGAGAGAGAGAGAGAGAGAGAGAGGAGGAGGAGGAGAGGAGAGAAAGAAGGAAGGAAGGAGAAAAGGAAGGAAGAGAAGGGAGGGAGGGAGGGAGGGAGGGAGGGAGGGAGGGAGGGAGGGAGGGAGGGAGGGAGGGAGGGAAGGAGGATGAGAAAAAGATGAAACTCAGATTTTGGTAGGAAGGGAGGAGATGATAAAGGATTGTAATGGGAGGAGAGGAGGAAAGAATATGTTCAAAAGAGATTGTATGGAATTCTCAAATAATTAATAAAATTACTGTTTAAAAGTCAAAGTTTGGATAATACTGAAACCAAAATGAGAAAGGATCTATAGATGGAGTGTGGAGGTGGCTCTGGGTGTACACAAGAGGAGGAAAGATGTGAAAAGGACAGGTCCGTGCACTGAAGACACACTCTGGCCCAGCAGAGGAAGGGATGTGGCTGGGGGGTTGTGGAGGAGGAAGGCATGAATAATATGAACTGCGTATCAGCGAGAAACACCACACACAGTGAGCCATCTTTTCAAATCTCTGCAAAGATGAGAGTTGATATAAAATAACCCAAGAGATCTCAAAATTAAGGTAACTTCCCAAGCACAGTGTTTCTGAACGTCGTGGACACGACTGCTTCCAAATAGAATTCCTGCCTTGTGTAAAAGAAGAAAACTGGTAAATCTCATGTATTTGAAGGCAAACCTCCAAAAAATGAAATCACCATACAGTCAAGAGAGAACACAGGGTTAGTTATGCTTCAAGTTTGAGTTCCAGTTTCTCATAGGTTAGAGTACTCGTCGACCTCTCTCATAGGTTAGAGTACTCGTCGACCTCTCTCATAGGTTAGAGTACTCGTCGACCTCTCTCTCTGTTTATCTTCTCTGACCTTCAGATCCTTTCGCTGGAAGACAGAACTGATCGTAGCTTCCACTTGGCAGAATCATCCTGAGAATTAAACAGCAGAGTGTGTGGACAGCATGTGCTAGAAGCCCTGCTCCACTGCAGCACGGTCAATGGCACCAGCAGGAGTCTGGGCCTCTCTGATCTCTGCGACCTGGGAGAGGCGGAAACCTGCCTCAGCTTGGCACACAGAGAATGCCTGGAGCTTGGCCTACTCACGTGACCTGATCTTCGGCTGTAACTTGGGGGTGCCCTCAGTAAGTCTAGGTCTCAGTATATTCAGTCACAACTGGACACTTGCATTTCTTTAGAGATTCAGGATGGCAGTGTGGCCACAGCATGTAAAATGTGGAGTTAATCTATATGTATTTCCATGGAAAAAATACATTCATTTATATGTAGACAGGAATGTATTTTAATGCAGTGATTTATCAATGCCATATCTCAGAATAATAGTAATATTAATTCTAATATGAATACTAATAATACTAATAATCTATCTTTCCAAAGGAAACTTGAAGGAGGGTTGCGGATGGCATAAGCACTACTTCACGATATTTGAGACCAGCTCTCTTATTCAGTATTTCTTGTGAGCCTCAGTTTCCCTGATTGAGGACTAGAAAGGGAGATCCTAGAGGGAAAGTCCACAGATGCACATAATTTTATGGCACTAAACTAAAAATGAATCAAACTGCAACTTTGAAAGCAGCATTGCACTTTCTGCCCCTACCGTCAATTATACAGAGTTCTTTCAAGTTTAAAACTGTATAGAATATTTATGCATATATCTGTATATATTGTTTGCTTAGTATAAAAAAATTAGCAGGACTTGCACTTGGCTATATAGACATCCCCCTCTGAGTTGCCATGGTGGAGGAGAAAGACTGGAAATATGAGTATGCAAAGAAAGGTAAGCCCAGAGTACAACTACCTCCACTTCTTGAGCAGAGAGGGGAACAGCCATGAGGTAGAAGGAAGCCTGGGCCTAGAATATCCTTTTCTCCCAGCATAGTGGTAGAAGAGAGAAAAGCTATTAAACTGGAGAGCTCTCTTATGATTTCTTTTCTAATCTATAACTCCCAGGGACTATAAAATCCTCAAACCTTCCTTTCCCCTTCTTGTATTGAACTTTAAATGACAAGGAAGCCAAGAACAGCAAGTACAGCTTGTCTTTGGAGCCAGCCAGGCAACACAGAGGAAACTCGGGCTCCATCTCTGACCTCAAAACCAGCCTCAGTTCCCTGGCTGCAAACTGTAGCTAATGACGTTACTTGGCCAAAAGATAGCTGTGAGATTTATATGAAATCAAATGGGACAACCATGACAGGGTTTAGATATACAGCAGATGATGATAAATAAATGTTGGCTACTGCTGTTGCCATCGCTGGTCCTGTTGGCTAGTGATGTTGATGACATTGATGATGGTGGTTGTCACGGTTAACTAATGAACCACTAAGTTACTGAGTACTCATCAAGTATTCACCCTTAGACCTAGCAGCACCGTGCCAGCCTGCCTTGTCTGTTTCTGCACCGTGTTACCACTCAAGAAGTACTACGATGTAGCTCACCCTGAAGAAATTAACCAGAGATGGAGGTTAAAGATTATTTAGTTCTTAGAGAATGGCTTCAGTCTCTTCCCTCAACTCTAGACCAGTTCGTGGCAAGGCAACTTAAAATGATAACATCTCTTAGAACAGAAAGCACAGCAAAGAAAAGGACTCATTTCCCCATAGCTATTCCTGTGTGGGCTCTCCACTAGACCACTGCTAGCATGTGGGGCTTCACTTTCAACCAGCCTGCCAGCCAAGTTTCAGAAAGTGTCAAAAGTCAGTTCCACAGGCACTAGCAGAAATTTCAGTGGCCACTAAGCTTAACACCTCCCTGGCAGGGCTAAAATCAACACCACAGATTTTTATGCCACAGGCATCCTGAGCCTAGTGTCAAATTTCCTCCCTTGCCTGAGGTAAGGACAAACTCCTAAGGCTGAGGGAACTTAAGTCCCAGAGGCTAGAACTCTTATTCAAACATTGAATTGCTGATTTGTAGAGGGTCCCTTGGTGGAGATTTTTCATAGGTTGGCTTCAAGGTCATTCTTTCATCGCCCGTCATGCCCCTGACTCCTCAGAAAGTTAAATTATTGTCCTTTTGGCCCTACAACACTCGCTTTGTTTACTGAGACATAAAAAAATGCATCAGGCATCCCAATGGGCTTAGAAAAGAAAGACTTGCCAACAAAACTAGCCGGGGCAAATTCTGCAGCTAGCTGTCCTGAGGTCAGGCAAGAGGCCCAGGGCCCATGATAAGCTGGTGCGGATCCACTGACCTGCACACAGCTAGAAGCTAACCCCTTAGGGTATGGTTAAACACTCTTTTGGCAACTGTGCACCTCCTGACACCCTAAGTTGCTGAAATTCGGTATTTCCTGTGACTTATGGGATGTGTGGCTAAGGTTATTTCAATCACGTGTACATATATATGTGTGCAGTAGACCCTACCAGTCTCAATGTTTCAAAACTACAAGCTTGCATTTAGGATTGAGGGTGCCTCGGCTTAACACGAGCTATGCAAAGGGTTTAAGTAATCTGTGACATCTGGGGTGGGGAGGATGGGTAAACATTGTCCTAACAGTTTTGGATGCCTCCAACTTGATTAAGAGATTAACGTCTTTCACAACCAATCTCTCAGTCCCCAACCCCACGCCTCCATCCCACCTCACCCCCACATTGAACTTATCAGTGAAAACTTTGACATCGAAGTATTATTTCCAAGTTTGAGAACGGCTCTGAAGCCAACATAGGATTTATCTGCTTCTTGGGCTCTGTGGGTTGGTGAGGTCAAGAGTCCACCCACTACTTGCCAGCACACTATAAAAGGGCATTTCACATAAACCAAATGCTACAGTAATCGCCAAGTGTTCGTCCCGAGTTCTGACGCTTCCTGGCACCCAACTCATGGTCACGTGACGCCCAGCCAAGCTGAGAAAAACTGCCTTCCAGCTACAGCCTCATACCTTGGCAAGAAAGCGCTTTTGCCAAAAGTTTTATGAAGTTTGTTTAGCTCACTTCAAATATTTTACTTTAAGTAAATCATCCAAACCAAATTCAATTCTTTCTGTTGGAAAGGAAAATGGTATGTCTCGAGTTATTAATAAGAAGCTATGCTTTTTAGATTTTTCCTTGGGCCTGACTCTAAGAGGACTCCCTATGTTAATATAGTTCTCATTACACCTTTAGATCCACCTTACCTGCTGTTCTGATACTACGGAGGGCACCCTGGTTTTCTGCCATGGTGACTGCTTCCTACCTACCCAGCAATCAACTTGGGAACTCTGACACATGTGAAAATTAAACTGCGAACCATTTATTTTGTTTCCTCTTTGCCAGGACAAAGATGCCAAATTCTACTAAGATGAGCCCAGGCAGGAGGGAATTCTGTGAGATTTGAGTGAGCATCAGTGGAGTGTCACCACTAGAAGCACCATCATTCACTTAACATCTACAATCAACAGGAACCCACAAGGATGTGAGAGGGGTCCTCAACTTCACATTTGAATGCATATATGTATTTATGTAGGTATGTAGTCTTGCTTCCTTACAGAATATATTAAAAGGACTATACATATGCATATGTTGAATAATTCAAAGTAGTAAGTGTGATCACATACAGTAGAGGCAGAAGTAAATTCAGGTATGCTGTTAATTGTAGCCTGCATTTTATTTCCCACTTCTGAGCAACGGCAGTCATTTTTAAGCCACCGTGCTACATCTTCATATATGCCTTTATAACTGTTTGTAAATGCAGGGAATTGAAATATCAAAGCATATTCAATGAACCTCAAGGCCTTTTGGTTTTAGGCTAGCAGAAGGACAATGTGATTTTTCTTTCATACTGTGCTGAACCAGCAGGTACTGGCAGTAAGTAAGCCATCGCTGCTTGTCCCTTGGTGTTTGTCTCCGAATTCACATGGGCATCTGTCCCTGTTTGGAATATCACTAGTTGACCTTGACGAGACATTTGTCAATGTGTGGAGACATTATTGGGTGTCACTTTGAGGTTAGGGTTGTTGCTAAATATTCTGCAATACACAGGGTGTCCCTAAAACAAAGCGGACCAGGGTGGATTGTCAATAAAACAAAGGTCGAAAACCCTGGGATCTTCTAGTTTTAGAAAACACCAGCCTTAGTTTAAGGTTTTGGCCTCGGTTTCTCACTCTCGAAACCCGTATGCCAGAAGAGGTTTCATAACTAATAAGCAGAGGAAAGAATGAACCCAAGTCTATAAAAGCAAAGGAATTTCACAGTAGGAGGTCTTAGACCATAGCTAAGGGACACCAGGAGATGTCTACCTGGATGCACTACGGAAAGCTGGGCATTGCTTAAAAAAAAAAATGGAAGCTATCCCATCTCTGAGCTGAATCCGAACAAATGATCGTCGCCAAGGAGAATGTGTTTTACAGCAGTGAGGGAAGATGGGCTGGAGAGCAAGGGAGGGTAAACAGATGGAAAGAACACCAGGGGAGATTGAGAAATAGCCATCTGATGATATAATTCAGGCTTGTGCCGAGAGCCGCATGCCTGCACGCTTCCAGCTCTGACCTGCAGGTGCAGGTGCAGCCCGTGGCCTCCCAGTGCCCCTCCAGCTGGGTGGCTTTCTCTGGCTGTCTCCCTGGCTGACGGAAAGGATGAATCGTTCAGAGACTTCACACAACACAGCACTCGATATGGCTGATTGCAAACTGCTGTCCTCCATGGTCTTCTATTTTCCCTTTTATTTCTTTATAAGTCACCATACTTCCTAGATATGGAAAGGCCACCGTGTAATAGAGAAACTAATGCAATCTAGCTTTATGCCTGCGTAGAGGTGGACGAGCCCATCTCCTGCCTGCAGAATTAAACCTATAGAAAACGCACACCAGGTTTTCCTTGTAATAGAGAAACTAATGCGATCTAGCTAATACGTCACTAATCACCATTTTGACTCTCTGAAATCTGGGCAATTCAAGATTGAGGTTGTTTCTGCAGAAAGCCCACATGCTTATGAGGCTGATAGCCAGAGAATCAGAAGATGTAACACATCTATGTCATGCAAATGAAGAGGTGGACTGCAAAACATCAGGCGTTCCCGGAAGGTCTGTCTATACTTCTGCTGCATTATCTACATTCTATGGAGAAATGCAAACTTGTTCACTGGTGTGGCTGCAGAGAAAAATGTTCGCAGTGCAGAGTGGAGACTGAGCATAGAGAAGGGAATGAAGCAGAATGTAGCCTCTGAAGCGGCCATAACCAGAGAGTCTCCGGGAGACAACGAAGGGGACTAATTCCAGTAGGTGCTTCTGAATCACCAGCATATCGATCATAGCTGTTCTTCTTTCTGCAGTAATTCTGAATCTGCCCTCATGCATCATTGGCCTCCCTTGAGCTAGTTTATGACTTCATTATCTTCAAAGGAAGGCTCTTTTATTAAATCTATAACTTATTTTTTGCTAATTTAATGAGCAGTTTCATCCCTTGCAAAGTTTCAAGGCTTTCTATCTTTAAAATAATAACATATATTAGACAAGAAAATATATGTATGTGTATATATAATGCATTAACACAGAACAGCTGTCCATATGTAGTTTTGTATAGCTATAAAATGACATATATTTATGTATTTGTTATCTGAGGATATCAAACAATCAAAGGGGAGAAACCAGGGTTTCTTGGAGCAATATTAACTTTGATTTTAGACAAACGAAAGAAACAAACCTGTTTCAATAAAAAGCTGCTTCTAAATGCCACAAAAGTCTACTTCTCTAAGCCGGACTGGCTCATAAAACAGTTTCTAATTAATTTCCTGGATCTGCTAATACTACCACCATGTAGTTATCAAAAATAACTTAACAATGTATTTCTAACACCATTCTTTCAATAGCATACTTCATTAAGCTGTCTTGAAGCCAAGTAAGCTTTGGGACTGGCATGGTGATTTTTCTAATGAATGTAGGCAAAAGTCCCCATATGGGGCTGCTGTAAAGTCAGCACAATGCTCTGTCCCTGAGATTCATCCCTATTAATCAGGGGCAGCCTCAGATAGCTCTCAAACATCACAACAATTCGGTAGAACCTTCAGGAACACATTTAAGAGCATCAGAATGCAAACTCATTGCCATTATCAATATCAAATGTGCCCAGGAGAAAGGATGAGGAGTTAGGGGAGGGAGGAGGAAGTGCAGTTCCTTGATGGTGTAAGGAGAGGAAGTCAATGCCCTAGAGATTCTGAATGGCTGGCTATACAGGGTATCATCCTCTTAGCCCCAAGGACTGCAAATGCTATTAGCAGTTTTAAATGTACATTAAGTTATCCGTTCTTCCTTAAAACTCCGTCTATCCATTTATCTTCCTGAGGTCTCCTAACAGCAGATGGTGGTGGAAATATCCACACTGGTTTCAGTCCAGCTTCTGTGAGATGGCGGCAGTTGATTGCAGGTGCCCGTGGGGAGGAGGACAAGCCCATCTCATACCCATAGAATTAAATCTATAGAAAACTTACACCAGGTTTCCCGCTGATCACAAAACGTTCAACAAATATCATGAGCACATTTTCCCAAAGAATGAACTTACTTTCAGTACAAATAGGGCAGCATCCTTTTCTGTTGAGAATTTTACCCTGGTGGGGGGTGGGAGAAACCAAAAATAATTAATGTTAAGAGATGGTCTGCTGAGGAGAAATCTCTTTTTAAAATATAGCACCAGATAAAGCAAGGAAATCAGCCCAGACTGTACTTGAACTTGACGGTTGCCATGGTGGTGAAATGACCATGCTGCAGGTTTGCAGGCCAGGCAAGGCCATTCCAAAAAGCTTTCCCGTTTTCATCCTCTTAGAAGCGGGCTACCTCAAAGTATGATGTGATTTCTTCCTCAGAAGGGAGGAGACAGGCTGGACACAGCTTTCTCATTGAGAGCCAAGCCAAGTGCATAGGCATACAACTGGGGACCACTGACACTCTGTCCATAGCAGCAGGACCTCTTCCTGCCGTTGCTCTGAACAGCTCTCTGGTACCCCGCAACCCAGGCTGAGGATGCTCACATCCTACACACGTGGTACAGCACGGACCAAACTCAGTCAGGCTTCTTCCCCTGTGGCATCACGCAATGCATGCTAACTCACTGTTAAACAAAGCAAGAAGCGGTGAGTTCTAGAGTGCTGAATAATTTTCTATCTCTGCTCTGGAAGTGCACTGCCATTTCCTAGGCAAATATCTTCTTCTTCTTCTTCTTTTTTTTTTTTTTTTTTTTTTAATGCCTGACATTTAAAGAAGGACACGTACTCTCCAGACCTGTACCAGAGAATGGCCTTTCCTTATCTCTGACACAGTGATTCCTCACACGGAAAAAGAAACGTGGTGGAAGCTGATTAACATTTAAGGAGCGACACTTGCTTCATGACCTAACGGTGGGTTGCTCATGAGGGTTTAATGAGCCAGATTGCTAAGGCTTAATGAGATGACAGCCATTGCTACCAAGAAGTGGGAAGTCTTTCTGAGCTGAGGATCTCTCCCTCCTTGGGTGAAGAAGCCGGTGTCACATAACACAGCGTGATAGAATCAGAAAGTTAACTTCATTTCATGTAACCACAGGCCATGCTCTTTTGTTACAGATTTGTAAGCCGCGGTTCTTCGAGACAATGTATTATCTACCACATGCAGACAGACTGCTGTGCATGCCTCATGCTTCCTCTCATTTGAAATTCACAACCACGCTCTGAGGAGAGGCGATCTCGTCCCCTTTGCACAGAGAACTAAGGAACCAAAGTGTACTAAGGTATGGCCCAGGTCAAAAGCCCAGAGCCCAGACTCTGTTCGCCCTGGTGAGCGGTTTGCAGGGCAGGTTTGAATATTTTCAAAATAAATAATCACGTTAGCTTTTCAAATGACATTTTGCTGATGAAGAACTAAAGCCAAGCCTGATTCATTTCTTGTATCTACTGAGCCTACTGTGGCGTATTAAGCTCTCTTATGGCATGGGCAATGCCGAGAGCCTTAATACAGTTCTTCATGTCCTGCTGGCCCTAACTATAAAACTACTTTTGTTGCTACTTCATAATTATAATTTTGCTGTTAATAATCATAATGAAACTATTTGATAATGTGGGGTGTCTGATATATGATCCCTGTGAATGTGTCATTTAGCACCCTCCCAAGGGGTCCCGACCCACAGGTTGAGAATTGATGCCATGGGAGATGTCATGGAATGATTTCCACAGAGGCTCAGACAAGGCACGTTGCCCCATTTGGAATGGTGTGAGTTAAAGCTGCGTTCCTAATCCAGGGCGCCTGGGTGATTCTCTGCATTTGTATTTCACCAGACACGGCCATTGCCCGTGTGCGGTGAAGCTGGTCCTGTTGGTAAATAGGTCTGTGGGGTCAGAGAGCCTGGGCAGTGTGTAATGAGCTGGAAACTGGACGGACGATCTGTAGCCTCATCTGGAAGAAGGGTCAATTCAGCACCTACCTCAGTGGAGCTGTCTCAGGAGAGTGAGGTTAATTCTGTGACCAGAGAAATGGTCTCAATATAAACTAATGGTATCAAAGAGTGTACTGAGGGTCTCACCCCTAGAGCTTTGGGAGTTCCCTAGGAAGGCAAATAGTGACTACAACCATAGACCCCTTCTGAAAAGGGGGAAGGGATGTACCTGGAAAGGTGACAGCGGGGTGGGGGGTGGGAGGAGGCAGAGTTTTTCTAATTTTAGTATCTTTTTAAAATTTCCCTAATCCATGTAGGGAAGGAGAAATAAACTGAGAAAGTGCTGTCTTTTCTTTTTAAAGGATTTCACGGTAGAGCTAAACTATCTTCCAAAGACCTCGTGCTGGCCTCTGAGAAGGGGAAGTGTGAGGAGTTGGAAGGATGCCTAGAAACAGAAAGGTGGTCTTGGCGGCCCCAGCCAAGTCAGGGCACTGAGAAGCAAGGGCAGAGGGGGCGGGGCTGGGGGCGGGGCAGAGGCCTTCCTGGGAGGGATGGACTTGCGTCGCCTGAGTGTAGCATACACAGTAAGATGGCTAGGGAGAAGTAGGCGACATAAAGAGCTGTGACCTTGCAGCAGAAACCCCCGATCCTGCTACAAGCGGCAGAGCTGAAGTGAATCTACAAACCCCTCAGTGGCCTGCCGAGGCGAGTTACTCGAGCCACCAGGTTGGCACCGCTTCCCAGTTTTGTCTTGTAGAATAAGGAAGCCCATTATTACTAACATGTGCCGGGAGAGTTCATTAGCAGTGAGGGTTCCCCCGAGGACTGGCAGAAATGATGTGATTTCATTTTTCCCAATGAATATTTATAAGCAGCCCATGTTCAAGTCTGTGTATTGTACCTACTTTTTTTTTCCCCTTATGGGAAGTTTTCAGTTTTATGTCTGAGGCTTTTAAAGCAAGACTAATTAGGGGATTTTTCCCCCTTCCCCCCCCCCAATTCAGTTGTGCAATGGCAACAGCTGTTGTTTTTTTGTGCCTCATTTGGCGCTCAAGTAAAAACAGCAACTTTTTGTTTATAATAATAGCAGATGTGGATAAAATTAAAAGCTTTCTATAACGGAGAATAGAGGACATGCTCTGAATATATAGATATGCTTTCTTCGTTCACGGGAAGGCACTAAATAGGTTTGACATTCTCTCAAAAAAAAAAATGTACAAAGCCTTGAAAGGTTTCAAGTTGCCGAGGTGAATTCAATGGAGCCCATACTTCAGAAGACAATGGTGGCTTTATTCGAGTCTGGGCTGTGGGTTTTTTAAAAGAGGTATTTCCATAAGGATGCTGTTTCCATGTGGGGCTACAGTTGGAGGCCAGGGCTAGAGAGGAATTTTCTACAGAGGAGTTGGGGCTTCTGTGAGGCCAGGAAGTCCTCCTTGGGAAGTTACTATTAAACAACCACATATTACCCTGACTGTGAGAGGAAAGCTGAGATTTGAGAGAAAGAAAGAAGGAGAAGCAAAATGTGGCTACGTTGTTAAATTGAAAACCCAACGGTAGAAAGCACGGTGTAGACAAGAAAGTTGGAGACACGTTTGCAAAAGTTTGAGAGATGTCAATAAAGAGCGGGAAGAGAGCAGCAAAACAGGTCTTTAGTCACACAAGGCTGGACTCCAAGCAGGGATGGTGAGAAAGAATCAGGAAGCTGAACAAGGGGCTTCAGCTACTGGGGTGTATATGCAAGCTTTGGGAATTCCTGGTTGTCTTTTCAGAAAATGGCATATGCCGTGCATTTCCCAAGGTAACAGAGAAAAATAAAGCCAAATCCCTACGTACCTGTGGGCAGCTGCTAACAGGGACACACTGCTTCTTTCGACACTCCGTCTTCCCCTTCACGCAAGCGCAGATGCTGCAGTTGACCGAGGACCACATCTCTCCATCCTGCAGGACACAGCACAGAATTCCGCGATAAGTAGAACTGAGCAAGTGGATTACGGTGTCCCCTCCTTGAGGAGAGCATGCCTAAGCTACCTAAGTCGGGCGGCTTCACTTATGTGACTCTGAGGAATCTCTATGTAGTCCACTTGACACAGTGGGTCGGGAAGATTTCACTTTGAAAGGCGGGAGAATCTTGGTCCAAAATATGAAGCATTCTTCTGGGTCTAGGCAAGTCATGTGACACCTTGCCCCTCATGTGCTCACACGTTTTCACTTTCACCCCAGAAAACAAGGAAGTATGAATTTTCATACATGATGCAGGAGCAAATCCTAACTTTCCTCTGATTAAGGGAATTGAAAGATTTGCTATGTGGGGCATCGCAGTTAAATTGAGATGCTCAGACATGGTGACATTAGACAGCTGTGCCATGCCCCAGAGCCACCCGGGATATGAAGGGAATGGAAGTTATTTAAATAATTCTCAGCGTCCAGGTGGACACCTTGTGAGCACCCATGAACACACAAAGCTCAGACAGACCAGTCCTAGAGACATGACGTGTACTTGCACATTGCCTGGCTAACGCTCTCCTCCCAAAATGTAGTATGGCACTTTGGGACATAGACTAATTCTTGATTGGATAGAAAGATACTCAATGAATGCACTGGGCTCCTCAGATTTACAGTGTGCAGTCGGTGATCAGCCAGAACGAATCAGGCAGGAACATACCTGTACTAAAGTGTGAAATGTCAGACAACAGTCAGATATAACCACAAGATGGAGGGCACTTCCGAGGCCCACAGACCCAAGATCTCTAGTGCATCCTGTCCTTTCTCAGTTTTTAAAGATATCTTAAAGACTGCCAACCCCCTAATCCCTTTCAGGTGAGAGAGAACTAACCAAATTTGTCTGTAAAGGGCATTGAACTTATAACTGTTCTATAAGCAAACATTCCCAGGGCCCCCAATCTCTGAAAAGTACTTTAACCTCAGTTACTAAAAGACCATCTTTCTAGAAAGTGGCTTGAAAGTGTTTTGTCCAAAGCATTAGTATGAGAGAAGTTTGTTTTATCTTGGTGCTCTGAGCCCAAATGGTGACTTTGAATAAAGAGTAGTTTATATGAGTGTCTCTGAAAGCTTGCTGTCTTGCCCTCTCCTTATGGACATAATACATCTTCCTCTTTCTTGCAGGGTCCATAAGAATTCAGACCTCTCTCCAATCATGTCAGTGGGTAGGAACCCTGAGGGAGCTTCCACATCTGACATGACATTAAGATTCTAGGTGCTCACGGTATCATCAAGCAGTTTTTTGGTACAAAGTCTCCCTCATCTTTAAGGAAACCGTAGCAGATACGAGAAGGGAGATAGTCTGAACAAAGCCAACACTGGCTTCCTGAAGCCAAATGGTTACTACATAGTTTTCCACTTAATATCACTGTAAAACAATGAGGCACACATGTCAGGCCCTGTTGGAAGGTCAGTAAGCAGCCCTTTGAGTACCTTGGAGCTCGACCTTCAAACTTATACTGGTCATTTACATGGTAAACATCCTCATGAGAACACCTTCTAGTTGAGCCTTTTTTAAAAGAGAAAGTTGTGAAATGCTGCTGAAAGCACCAAGTTTTAGATCCATCAGGATCTCGCCATAGCCATGATCTTGACAAAGTAGACTTAGCATTCCCAAGTAAATGGTATGCTCTCAGTCGATTGGGCACCATAACTATACCAGCCATTTGGCATGCTCAGCAGCGCCTTAGGCACTGGCTGATCACATGTAGAAAGACCAATAACACTGACATGTGGAATGGTCCATGTCCTTGATTTTATAAATATAAATATATATACACATATATATGCATTTGCAAATTAATATATCAAATATGCATGTGTGTTTTTAAATGTATAAATTATATAAAATTCTAATCTGCATTATGTCCAGAGCTTTTGAACAGTCATTGTAATATGATGGCTCCCACAAGCTCATGACACTGTAATAGCTTATCTCATACGTACCCTGAAAATCTTGCTACCGAACTTGCATACTTTGACATCTTCAGGGGGCACCCGGAGGAGACACTCTTCACAACAGGCATCCTCATCAGTATTACAGACACCCGGGTGGGAACATTTTTTCTTACAAACCATTGTAGAGTCCTAGAGACACCAAGGCAAGGCAGACTAAAAATTAAAAATGATTTTCTCCTCTCCTATACAACCTTCCCAGCCCTCTATTAATAATCCATGATGGCTCTAAGTCATGCTCTCCTACCACCATGCTTTAATGTCGTATGAAAACACTTTCCATCCCCTTCAATACATGCTTCCTGACTAATAGCTATAACAGATAAGGATGTGGCACACTCCCAGACTTGCTTCTACTGGCCTCTAACTTCATGCTCAAGACCCCAGCATTCTTTCTCCGTGGGACAAGGAATTCCAGATCAGTATTGGCCAACAGATTCCCTTCTTCCTGCCTTTCTTTCATTTTTTACATAATAGAGCTTGTTTGGTTTTCCCAACCTGCTGTAGAAATCAAGAAGAACCTTGAGTGAGTCTGTTACATCGGGATGCTCTAAACAAATAGGAAGGGGGTGTTGATATAACAAATCCCATCTGTGGTAGTTTAAATAAAAATGCCCCCTCTAGACTCATATATTTGCATGTTTAGTCCTGAGTACATGAACTGTTTGAGAAAAATTAAAGTATTAGGGGGCATGGTGTTGTTGGAGGAAGTGTGTCACTGGGGTTAAGTTTTGAAATTTAAAAAATTCATCCAGGGGGTTGGGGATTTAGCTCAGTGGTAGAGCACTTGCCTAGCAAGCGCAAGGCCCTGGGTTCAGTCCCCAGCTCTGAAAAAAAGAATAAAAAAAAAATTCATCCAGACTTAGCCTCTCTCTCCTCTCTCTCTCTCTCTCTCTCTCTCTCTCTCTCTCTCTCTCTCTCTCTCTCTCTCTCTTTCTCTCTCTCTCCCTCCTTCGCTCCCTCCCTTCCTCCTTCCCTACCCTTCCCTCCTCCTCTCTCTGTCCTTCCATCCTTCCCTCCCTCTTAGATATAAAGCTCTCAGCTACTGCTCCAATTCCATGCCTGCCTGCCTTCCTCCATGATGATAGTGAACTAACATTCTGAAACTAAGGAAGCATGACACTAAATGCCTTTATAAGCGTCGCCTTGTTTGTGGTGTCTCTTCACAGGAATAGAGCAGTAATTAAGACATACCTGACTCATCATGTATTGACTTTCCCGAAAATGTCTATGAACTCACGTTATGATAAGCCCCTGACAAGTTCAGGAAAAGCATTCATTCCAGTTCCCCTGGAAGACTGAGACACAGTGCCTGATTATGTCTCAAAGCCCTAGATTTCCTGAAAACCCCAAATGGTGTAAATGATAGCATAATTAGCTCTCATTTGTGGGCAAAAGGGCAATCCCTCATGCAGGAGAACCATGAAGGTGACATGTTTCAACAAAGGCTTCGTTTCAGCTTTCAAGAGAAAACTGGCCTGTGAGATGTCAGTGTGAATGTGATGTCATGGGCATGGAGACCAGGTTCACAAGGTGTTGCTCTGTGTCTTTATAGAAAGCAGCATGTACAGCAGGAGTTGTATGTTTAACATGGGATCATGCAAACCATGGAATACAGGCATCACCTCATAAGAGTTTCCATGGGCTTTGAAATTGATCAGGTTTATCTCTGTAGTGAACTATAAAACCATGCCTTTTTCTTCCCTTGCATACAACTGAAGTTATTTTCACTGCCAGGTGTGCTACAGAATTCACCTCAGATAGGTAGATTCCCTAGAACACGACTATCTGTATTTGATTGTAGCCATCCTTAGGATGGCTTCTGGATCTTCTTCATAACCTTGAGTATGAGTATACTCTTCAGATGCCACTGACAATGGTTCCTCCTGAGGAGCAAAATGCTATCACATTTGCCTACAGTTGTACTGTAATCTAAGCCCATTGGACAGCACCACAGCCCCAAGAACCCCCTTACCTTGCAAGTGCATACTGTGCAGTTATCATAGACAAATGAGGCTCCATTGTCATAAACATCACTGCGAAACAGGCAGCTCCCAAAAGGAAGGTCAAATACTTTCCTCTGGCCTATAGAAACACAAGAGTAAGCAAAATGTAAGCAAGACAGAAGCCAGACATATCCCATTTTTACCACCTTGTCATTGATAATTACATCACATTATATTACAATCACACAAGACCAGGTAAATGTGATGTACAAAAATAGAGCCTTTGGTCAGGTATACCAGGAGGTCCCTAAAAATTATCAACGTGAAAAGCCATAGTATCAAAGTTTAATTCCACAATAAACTTTGCAGATTAGTGAACCATTACTATCTGCTTACCCCAATGAGCCTCACATGAAGTTAGGCTCATTTCAGCACAACATGGTGAATTCTAGACATTTGAGTCTAACTCTGCTGTATCTTAACGAGTAATATCCTCTCCCAATGTGGCATCAGTTAGAAAAATTAAGATATCCTAAGGGTTATCATGAAGTGGCATCTCTTATGGTCTGAATAATCACGTTCCCACAAAACTCAGACACTGAAACCTAACCACCAAACAATAACATTAGCAGGCGAGAGTATTGGGAGGTGATTAGCCCATAGGGCAGAATTCCCACTAAAATGTCTTTACGTAACAGACCCCAGAAACACTGCAACACCCCTGATTTGAAGAACACAAAAAGGAACATAAATGAGCTATGAAGAAAAATCTCAAAGAATCTGTAGGAACCTTGTTCTTGGACTTCCCAGGCTCTAGAAATGCATTTCTGCTGTTTAAAAGCTACCTGGTCAATGTTTTATTCTGATGGTCTAAATAGGTTTACACATGAGATCTGGAAAGAAATGACACAAAGGCATAAAAGGAAACTTATTTCAAGGTACATAAAAGGTAACTCCAATTCCATGTGCCATATCCTGCTTTGGTGAGGACTGGACTGATGGATGAGGAGCCAACACACTCCCATCCCAGAAAAAGGATATGATCTGATTTATTCCTCTCACCACTGGAGTTTCTACTCACAAGACAACATGCAACCATCTCTGAAATGTTACTTTAATTAAAGACTAAGTTAAAAACCAATAATTCATGTTCACTGAGCAATTTATGGCCACATTCCTCTTTCTTTTATGGAAGATTAATATTCGGCATTAGTAGGACTGATGGAATCTTTATCAGTAGGCTCAGAATGTCCACAGGCATATTAAATGCTGCTCTTACAATTACAGTTGTTGGAAAGAGAACTAATGGGAGGTAAGAAAAACTTGTTTTCTTCTATGAAAGGTCAAGGATTCAGAGCAGAACCAGAGCTAAATCAACTGGGTCTCATCATGAGTAAAACACTGGCCAGACATCAGAAGACAACAGTGAGGTCTGCTTTGGATCTCGTAGATAGACTCCTTCATGACCTTGGGTGTGATCATTCTGGGCTCTCTGACTTCACCCATTACATGGCATCAACAACCACTGGCCCCTGTCATGATCTCTATCTGTAATGGTCATGATAAAGGATGCAACCAAAAAATAGCCCATGATTAGACAAAATTACCCATAATCATTATGCTTTCTTGGCTTCTATCTGTATGTGTGGTGGGCATGTGTGTGTGTGTGTGTGTATGAGCGTATCTGCATACTGCACGTGTGTAGATGCAGGTGTGTGTGCTGTGTGGGGTGTGTGTGTGTGTGTGTGTGTGTGTGTGTGTGTGTGTGTGTACATTTATGTGTGTGCATGTGTATGTACATGCATGTTTGGATGCCATGGCCTGACATCAGGTGTCTTTCTTGATTTATCTCCATTTTATGGCATGTTCTCTCACTTGTATCCAGAACTCAATGATTGGACTAGTGTAGAAAGCCACTTCTAGTGGTCCCCTGTCTCTACTGCCACAAGATGGGATTGTAAACTACCCACATGTGAGTCTATTTACCACCTGGGCTCTGAATATTTAAATGATTGTCCTCGGGGCTGGGGATTTAGATCAGTGGTAGAGCGCTTACCTAGGAAGCGCAAGGCCCTGGGTTTGGTCCCCAGCTCCGAAAAAAAGAACAAAAAAAAAAATGATTGTTCTCATACTTGCATGGCAAGTACTGCTACCCACTGAAATATCTCCATAACCCATCACCATTATTAATATCCTAATTAATACACATAATTCTCATGTTCCCAAACACATCTTGAGATGTTTTAATTTACAGAAACATATAAATCAATCCCCTCCCCGAGTATTCTGCTAAGAATCCCTCTGATGTTACTCTAGAGCAGCAGAAAACCATTAGTTGGGTCAGGGGGTAGTAGTACTGTCTTTGTGCCAGCACTCAGGAGTCAGAACTCCGAGTTCTTATCTATGGAGTGAGTTTTCAGGAAAGCCAGAGATACACAGAAAAACCCTGTCTTAAGAAAAATAAAAGGGTCTCTTGCTCTTACTCTTACTCTTCTCTTCTCTGCTCCTGTGCCTTCTTTGTCCCTCCCTGTCCCTTGTCTCCCCATCCCCTCCCTTCTCTCCACGTGCTCATGGCCAGCCTTTGTTCCTCCCCTCTTCTACTCTTCTTCTCTCATTAAACCTCTTCTCATGGAAAAAAAAGAAAAAGGAAAGGAAGGAAGGGAGGAAAAGATAGAAGGAAGGAAGAAAGGGAATGGGGCAGGGAGAGGAGGGAGGAGGGAGGGAGGGAGGGAGGGAGGGAGGGAGGGAGGGAGGGAGGGAGGGAGGAAGAAAGGAAGGAAGGGATAGAAAACCATTAGTTGAATCACATGGATTGACCCATGCCATTATAATTACATCTGCCAAGACATGTCTTAGTTTTAGAACACTATAGTGTAAGAAATATCTCTAACCAGTTTTAAAAATATTTAGTATAGCAACGATGTTAGTGATTTTTCACAAATTGAACATTATTCTATCAGTCCATCAGAGATACACATCTACCCTTGAGAAGCAAAGTAAAACTCTGCTTCTCTGGAGTAGTTTGATAATTATGACTTGGTTGACTTTGCCCATACTTTATATGTACCACAAGTATTTTACAACTGAACACAAACATGGCCAATGTCAGTCAGTTACAATCAGTCAATAAAAATAAATAAATAAATAAATAAATAAAGCCCTTTAGATTTCAATATGCTGTTTGTATTTTTATTCAATTCTGCGAAATTTTATCCTTCCCTTTTGATTTTTTCTTCTACCCAATTTCAGTTACTTAGCTTTCATAAATTTGTATACTTCTATCATTTTTATTGCTGTTGATATTCAGCAAATGCCATCACTTGTGGGGAGAGGCATCCCAAAGAATGGGAAGAAATCTTTTCCATCTATGTATTTGACAAAGGATTAGTATCTACAATATACAAATAACTCAAAAAATAACACCAAGAACCAGACCACTCAATTAAAAAATGGGGCATAGAACCAGACAGAAAATTCTCAAGTAATGATGCACAAATGGTTAAGAAATATGTTTTAAAATGTTCAACATCTTTAGCCATTAGAGAAATGCCAATTAAACACTGCTTTTATATTTCACCCTACCCCAGCCAGAACAACAAATATCAAATGAACAGACAACAGCAGAAACAAAGGCATAACTAAACAGGGACAAATACTGGCTTGGCTGTAAGGAAGGGGGAACAGTTACTCACTGCTGGTGAGAATACAAATTGCTGTGGTTATTAGTACAAATGAGTTTGGAAGTTCCTCAAAAAGCTGAAAACAGATCTATCATAGGGTCAACTCAAGTGTATTCCAAAAGGAATTCATATCCTGATATAACAATGTCTGCTCATTCATGCTCAATACTGCTCTGTTCACAATGGCCATACAATGGAGACAGACTATCCATTCATTCATTCATCAGCTAATAGTTGGATAAAGAGAATGTGGCATATTTACACAAGGGAATATTATCCAGCTGTTAACAGAAATGAAGACTTCAAGCAAATGGATGAAGCTGGAAATTATCATTCTCAATGAGATGACACAAACCCAGAAAGCCAAAGGTCTCCTGTCTTCTCTCATGGGCACACGCTAGCTTTGAGTCTTCAGATACTTATATTTCATGTGGAATGGACATAGAGTTCCAAAAATTACTAAGAGGCCATAGTGTGGGACTTTCAAGTGGAAAGAGACAGAACACATCGGTACAAACTTACACTGATGTGCTCAAAGTATTAAAAGGAAATAATGGAATGGGAAAGGTTAACTCGGGGTAGTGGGGGGGAGGGCAGTAAATATGGGGAGGAATTAATAGCACAAAAGTCTTTTGAAAAAGTAATATGGTAATCTAACTCTGTACACTCACACACAACACACAAATACAAACACATACATAGACAAGAGATTGGGGGGGGGGTTGCCCTATGACCAAAAAATAATGCCTCCATTGTATACTAAAGCCTAACATAATACAAAGACCCCTGCCAAGAACGAGTTGCTTATTGTGGAGTCGTTGACAGCTGATGTCCTAAGCCTACAGCCCACAGCCAAGCAGTGCAGGCCATTTATTACCCCGGGCTGTTGGTTACCCTCTAGAACTTGAAGACTATTGTTGACGACACCATAGCCTTGAGTCATGAAACATGACAAAGCAAGCTAGTGCTGACGTCGTTCCTACTTGTTGGCTTTGCGCTGGAAGGTGTTACCCACATTACCAGAGGAGGAAGCTCCTCATCACTCTTACCCAGCTGTGAAGAGGGCCAGCTACGTTAATGACTGGCCTGGCAAGCCTGCCCCACTGGAGCTATATTGTTATGACATTGTGGAAGTAACCAAGCAGTTCCTGACTCAATTTCTGTCATACTCTACAACATGAACCTCATAACTGGCACCGTTGTCGAGCCGAAAACCCATGGCTACACAGGTTATAGGCCATGGAAGAGAGTCTACCATTATTATTTTGCTAAAAGCTGGTAAGTCGGCTTCTGACGATTAATCATTGTGCCCGTATCAAGGCGTCTGTAACCCTAACCCTCGTCAGCTAACCTTAACTGCAGTAGGAAGTGATCAGCAGAGACTCACACGTAGCCAAGGCCCAGAAACTTGGAGACCGTTGACTGCTCCTCTGTGAGTGAGATATGCTATATACTATAGTGCTTCCTCCCAAGGCTCAGGGCTTGTTTCAGAAGATAAGAGTGTGAAAAACAGGGGGTGAGTGACTCTAGGGAAAGAGTGTCTTGTGGGAAGTCAGGAAGCTGCCCATGAGTTCACATCAGGTGTGACAGCATACACAAGACCTGCACAAGCGCACATCACACCCAATCTCAGCGTGGAGGTGGGAGCTGGGTGAGAAATCCCACCCCATCCAGAACTTATTGTAATTTGTTAGCTGTTGGGAGGAGAGTTGGTTTGTAACCCCACAACCAAAAATATTTTGGGTTTTATTTTGTGTTTTTGTTATTTTGTTTTGCTTTGCTTTGTTTAGGGCATGAAGGTGAGTGTCTAGGGAAGGTGAACGTTAATCTGGAAAGAGTTGTGGAAGGTGGGTGAATATGAATAAAACACACTGCACAACATTCTTAAATATACAAAATTTAAAAATAAATACAAAGCTTTATGAAGAGCTGGGCATGGCGATACACACGAATAGTCCGAGTACTTGAGAAGAAGGGACAGGAAGGACACAAGTTCAATACCAGCCTGGGCTACATGGCAAGACTCTGTCTCAAAAATAAATAAAATTATAATGCTTCTGTGTAGAATCTTGTTTATAAATCAATTCAAATACGTCTTATTCACGCTTGGAGTCTACATTGGAGTCTACCTTGCCTCACCAGACGTCCTTCCATCTCTTAGACTTCCTGGTTCTTTTCGATCATTGCACGGGCTTCTGCCTGTACTATTATTACTCAATACTGCTGCAGCAATGGCTAGATTGCTGAGTGGGCAGAGAATATATGGTGGAAGGATCTATGAATTGATTGATCTACTGATTGATCCTGAACAGGCACTGCGAGTGATTTCGTGAATTAGATGTGATCATTGCCTTAAATTACTCCTCACAAAATGTAAATTACACCTAGAATTATGGATATAAATCTTAGCAAAGTGCCTGCCTCTTATCGAAACTCCCAGCAGATGGCAGCTGATAACTATTAGACTCGTTAGTGGTGATGTCATTTCAGCATTATCCTGGGCTAAGCCATATGGAGAGGTGTCTTGGAAACTGACTGCTCTGTGTATCCTGACTTTGATGAGATGCTCCATTGAAAATGAGCAAAGGGAGGAAGGAAATTGTGCAATTCAAGTGGCAGAGGTATTCCATATGCAGGCGTCCTGGTCAAGAGAAAAACCTAAGATCAAGTCAGTATCCAATCATCCAGAAGAAGAATCACATTCGGTTCTCAGCAACCAGAAAGTTTCCTGGTGTTTGCTTTTATCTGTTTTGTTGCTTTTGTTGTTGTGAGGATATGTTTCTTCTCACCAGGAAAGAACACAAAATCTCCCTTTAATCCCATACTCATCATGGCCCAACATGAAACATGCTAGGGAGTGGTTCAGAGGCTGGCTGGCCAGCTTGATTTAAGCCATTTCTCCATCACTCCACTCTGGTTTAGTACAAAGAAGAAAAAGGTCACACTTGGCAGAATTAGGATCTTTACTTTTCTGAAAACTTACTGTGCTTTTTGTAGTCTACTTTAAAAACACAAGTGAACGGTAAACGTGTCCCAAGTACAACAGCCATTGCTTGTGTGAGAAACGTCTAACTAGTCTCAGGATACCAACAGCATTTGCTTCAAAGCTTTAATCGTGTTATTATCTGCAAGGCCATGTGCAATCACCTCTTCCTCTGTGATGAACTCCCGTTTCCATGGCACGGGTTCCACCATGCCCTCAGCTTGGCAGTATCTACCTCACTGGTTTCAATTCGGGGCAGCACATGCGGACAGGCAAACATTGAAGCACAAGGACATGAAAATGTCTTTAACCCAGTGCATTTAACAAGACTCTCCTGTTCTTCTAATTATTCCATATTCACTTAGAAGTATGAGTTAGTGCATGAAATAGAAAGTCTGGCATTGTGGAAGGGGAAGCCCTTGGCCCTGCCAAGGCTGGACCCCCAGTAAACAAGATTCTTGGGAGGAGGGCGGTAATGGGGGGAGGATGGGGAGGGGAACAGCCACATAGAAGGGGATAGGGGGATGTTGGCCTGGAAACTGGGAAAGGGAATAACATTTGAAATGTAAATAAGAAATACCCAATTTAATAAAGATGGAGAAAAAAATTGCAATGAGAAAAAAGAAAGAAAGAGAGAGAGATAGAGAAAAAAAGAAAGAAAGAAAGAAAGAAAGAAAGAAAGAAAGAAAGAAAGAAAGAAAGAAAGGAAGGAAGAAAGAAAGTCTAGCATTGTTAGATGAAATCGCAGTAGGATGCCTGAGAAGAGGAGAAAACAGTGTAACACTAATGCCGTTATTTGGCAGTTTGGTTATAGAAAGAAGCTAAACTGGAGTTGTGATAATCTATGAAGGGAGAAAATAAGTCAAGAAAAGCAAATTGTGCATGAAAGGGGAGAGAGAGGAGAGGAGTTGAACAGTCGAGGGCTGAAGCCAAATCAATGATACAATCAGTGAAAATCTCCCAAAGACAAAACAATCAAGGCCTTCTGTGAACTAGGAAGCTTAGGATTGCTTTCTAAGACATCCATTCCACACCTCTGCAAAACAATCCCACTTGCCGGCTGCAAACCTTCAGCGAAATGTGCTTCACAAGCCTTGATTCAATTGTATCATAGTACATAAAGATTGCTGGAGACAGAGAGAGGTGAAAACCATCACAAAATAATTCAGCGGTCCAGAGAGACAATCAGCAAGATTCAAGCCGGAGGTGATCTGCTTCCCTAAGCATCTCTTTGGATTAGAGAAATAACTTCTTCTAAGGGGATTAAAACTAATAACTGTGCCTGTATGGCACGTGAGAGTTCTGGTTTCAGTAGCTATGTTTCTTAGCTTCTTGAGAAGACGCGATGATAAAAACCATATAAGCCACGTGCAGTCTGTGGTCAAAACTCAATGTGATAACAGATATTCTCCCATCATGCATCATTCCAAGCAACTGCTGGCCATTCCAAGCTTCTCACTTCCTGGGATCCTACTCTTCCAGGTACTTTTGACTCCCAGGTAATTCTAGCCTACAATCCTCCATACACTTACTTCAAAATGCCTTTACACCATGCTCTAACAGTCATGTGTCCAGCTAGATTCCTTCTTTAGCACCATTGTCAACCCACCGGACACTAGCAGGTTGTAACTGCACCCATGCTCCCGAAACGATGGAAGCCAACGGTGGGAGAGCAGCTTCTAAGCAGACCTCACGTTAGAGCCGAGACTTAGTCACACGGTTAGAAGAAGTTGTCACTACCAGGCCCCGACTCCACACACACGTACACTTGGCAGAAGCTTAGAGAAGAAATTACATTGTTCTTCAACCTGAAAACTGTCACTCACCCAAACATTTAGGGCAGCACTGTCCTGAGGGTGTGTGACTAAGGTGCTGGGGACAAGAGAGAATGGGACAGACTTCTCTCACGCACTGTGTCCTGCCTCCCTAAGAAAAGAGAGAGAGAAAAAAGCATATTTAGAAAAGTCAGTGCACACAAGTGATACAACTAGGGTGTCTAGAACAGACACAAGGCCGTTCTTTAGTCTTTGGTCCCTGTACTGACTGTTCAGCGTGAGTGTGAGCCTGGGACTCCCCCACTCCCACCCCACCCCCGGCCAAGCATTTCTTTCCTGCTTCCTGTAGGCCTTACAGATCACAACTATGAAAAGACAACCCTTGACTAATGGTTGCAGGCAGCATCCTTTCCGAAAACCCACACACTTTTCTTCATCATTTCCATTCTCAAGCCTTGCTTTGGCATACACTTATGCTAACCGACAATCTCTGTTTTTTGTTTTGTTTTGTTTTTCTAGGATATGAAACCTCAGTTTAAGTAAAGAAACGTAAAACAAAGACAACAACAAAAACAGGCCACCAGTTGCAAGTGGCTCCAAGATGTGGGGACTGTTCTGATGATCACTACCTGTTGTCACCCATCCCCTGACTAAGCAAAGGGGTCCTAATTGCTGAGATTTTTAAATCTCTTTGATCCCATCTTTCTACAGACATCTTCCTACAATAAGCGTTCACCCTCGGCCTCAGATTTCGGATGTTGGAGGATGGCCCAAAGAGAGTTTGACCAGAGGAGGGAGCCCAGCTGCTAAGGTGGATTCTCTGGAAGACAGTGTGCAGGGGGACCATTTCACTGTTTGGTGAACAGTCACTGGTTTAACTAGTGGTTATAAGGTTGTAATTGTGATACTGGAAGAACTGTAGAGCCTCTGAGGCCTGTATTGGAAGCTTTGAAGGCTTTGGATATTTTGTGTATTCCATCCTTCAAACACGAAGAATCCTTTCCTTATCCCCGACACTCTGTCTCATCCTCTTGACCCTCCCCATTTCTCTGCCTATCACTCTCTATGTTTCTTCTGGAAGGCAGAGATAAAGACTCCTCCCGTCACTCTGGATCACGGTGTGTCAGTGAGTTACAGCTGAATGTTCAGAAAGCTGAATGTTCAAAATGATTCCCAGTTAGTTCACATCTGCAAACCCCAGAGCTCACATTAAGACTGTCCTAATGCAACACAAATCCCTTAATGAACTTTATGAAGAAAGTCTTATTTTTGAGAAGTAAATTTGGTAAATAGATCAACAGGTAACAAGTCCTTGCTTGGCCTCTAAGACAGATCCGACAGGGGTAGTGAAGAAATGATGAAAAGATAGATAGATGAATAGCCTGACACAGAAGGGCTGGAACCAGGTTGTCTAGATTCTAGAAAAACTATGTGTTTGTGGTATACAGTTGAGTAGGGAAGTGGGATTACTGTATACAGCTGAACAGGAAGGTAGGGTTCGTATACATAAACAAGGAGGCATGTCTGTGGAGTATAGCTGGATCAAGCAGACAGCCTCAACTAGTCTCAGTAGGAGCAGTCTCTGTAGAGGAGCCATCTTCAGACCATAAATATTCCAGGGCAGAAAACCATAATAGACACTTTCTGCATACACTATCAATACCCTAACACAAACCAGAAGGGGAGACTCTGCTATTTCCTAATAAGCTTCAACCCCATCCCACCCCCACGAGTTGGGGGTAGGGGTAGCACTTTGCCATTCCTCAATGGCTCTGAGGCTCTGGCGTCCGTCCTTGGCATAGCCATGCTCTGGATATTCTCCCAGGACTTCACTTACCCAGAGTGTCCTTGCTCCCTAAGACTGGGTTCTCTTAGTTTTAAGCTAGAAAACAAACTAATGTACTTAGAGCTTTCTACCGCCTCATATCTCAAGAGGCCTTGGTAAAAGAGAAACTTAGGCTTCAAAGGGTCCTGGTCCTTTGATGGAAAGACCAAGTTGCCAGCATTTCCTCTTACCCACCTAGATGTGTCTGCATGAGTAGAAGATGCTTTTTGCTTTGCCTCTCCCCACCCTACGCTACCCTGTCCTTTGTTTCTGTGTTTCCTGGTTGTTCAAGTCATTTTTATTATTACTGTTTGTTTGCTTGTTTGGGTGGAGAAAACTAATAAGAGAAGTCATGTTAAATCTTAAAAGATTTGTTATTTTTAAGCCTCTCTAATGTTGGATTGTTCCCTAAACCAATACAAAACATTCAAAAATACCGCAAAATACACTCCCGCTTTTATATTATTTCCAGACCAAGATCGTTAAAAATCTCCCAAGAACTGTAGTTTGCTCTGAGAGCTCTCCCTCAACTCTGCATAAACCTGAACTTAGAGATCTATCATCAGACCTCAGAGGTGAGTAACACGAGTCTGAGCAAGCCCCTGACATGGACCCAGCTTATGCATGAGACACAGAGGTTACCTCCGGAGGGAGGGTAGGACGGTGCTGACCCTTGCTTTTGATTTCTAAGAAATTCATCTGTGAGCCGTCTCTAAAACTTTAACTCTCTGGCCGCACAAGGCTGTCTGTGTGCTGGCCTCCCTTAGGTGTGCAAAGAGCACAGTCTTTTCATTGATAGCCTCTGTTCTTGTTGGATCAGCATCTATTTTTAAAGTATATTTTAAAATTAAAAGTTTTAAACTATTGCATAATCGCTAAAAGTCAACGTGTCCAACACTTTGCACTGCTGGCAGAAGATTATGTGTGCACCGGTAACTTCCCTTGCTGTAAGGTCAAAGAGCAAGTTTTGCATAGCTAATACAACCGTACTTTGTGTTTCCCTAGAGTCTGTTAAAGTAACTTGAACTCCAGTCTGGGTTTGCGGGCTTAGTCAAGTTTTATTTTGTTTGGGTTGCAGTCCTATGGCACAGCCCAAGTCCCCAGGCTAACTCCAGTTAGCTCTTCCAAAGAAAGTGGCTGCCCTTGCTAGGAACACACTTGCAGCTCACAACCTGCTTCTACACTGTCAGCTCAGAGGAGATCCTGGTAGAACTACAACCTGTGGCTAAACAATGAACTAACTGGTTTAAAATAGCAGAAGTAAACATGTCATAAATGAGCATATGCTCTGGTAACTGGTTACCTCAGGCTCTGTCAGATCTTCATGACTTCGGTTTCCCCCTCGCCCCTCTACACCTAATCCTCCCCTCACCCCTGACACACTTTCTCTCTTCTCCACATACACTCCTCTGATCCCTGTGAGAAAAAAAAAAGGAAACCTCCCCAGGATATCAACTGACCACAGCAGAACAAGATACAACTAGGCACAGCCCTCATATCTGGACTTGGTGAGACAACCCAGTAGGGGGGAAGGGATCCTAAGAGCAGGCAAAAGTGTCAGAGACACACATTCCCTACTCCTACTGTTAAGGTGTCTTAAAGAACACCAAGCTAACAATAACATGTTCATTGAGGGCCTAGCTCATACCCATGCGGGCTCCATGATTACTGCTTCAGTGTCTGTGAGCCCCTAAGGGCCCTATTAAGTTGGTTCTATGGGGTTCATTCTCCTGGTGTCCTCAGCCCCTCTATTTCCTATTTCCTACAACTCTTCCTCCTCTTCTGCTGGATTTCCTAACCCCAAGGGGAAGGAACTAATGGAGAACTCTAATTTGGGCGTTCTCGTTTTCTCTCTCTCTCTCTCTCTCTCTCTCTCTCTCTCTCTCTCTCTCATTCTCTTTTCCTAATGTTTGGCTCAATTTGGTTTCCTTGACTTTGACTCTCTCCCACTCACTCACTCTAGATAAATCCATACATAAAGGACTCCTCTTCAGGAACTATCCACCATTCCATTATTTTATCCACCCTTGTTGAAGGCTACCTACCATGTATATGCTCAGGGTATAGCTCTAAAGATGATAAAAGGCTCCGTATCTCTATGAAACCTTCATTACCAGTTAGCACACTCTCTTCCTTGCTAAGGCCAGGGATGGCTCACCACTTCATAGAGTACCAAGCTCAACCTCTTCAAATCAAAAGGCAATATAGAAGCCACACACCAAACCCTGCTTCCTTTGACTTACAACAAATATTTCCAGACCCCTGGTAGAAGGGCATGGTCATGTGGCTAATTTTTAATCAATGAAAATAATACAAAACATCCAGAGGCCTGGTTAACAAAAATTCCTCGTATAATCCCCCATCTTTCACTTCTGTCTACTGGGTGGCTGGCCCATGGGTTAGAGCTCGCAAAGAGTCTGAGAACCTTAGGAAAATAAACCCCAGAAACTAGCACTAAATTAATAAGAGCAGTAAATAAACTTTACTGCATTCTTGGGAATACTGAGATGTAACAGAACTTTACTCCAGCCCTTTGCAGTCTACCTTGCAAAGGTACTTTAAAGTCTTTTACCAGTTTCTTCACTCACGTCCTTCAATGTGTCTTAAGTCCTTGCTATCCACAAGCACACACAAGCCTCTCATCTTCCTGATGCATGCGTGTTTCCCTCCAATCACTTTTACTGAGCGTGCATATTAGCTACTAACTAAATGCCTGTGGATTCTGATATAGCCACGACCAATATTCAGCCTCGAGAGCTGCTGACACAATTCCTTCCAAGCTATTAAAAGTCTGGGGTTGTAATCTAGTCAAGACGGACAGGATTCTCTCTGCATTCTGATTCTAACCCTTCACCTTTCCTTGACAACAGCAAGTTCATTCTTTGCAGATGGCCATTTGGGATAACTCTGTAACCAAGTAGTTCTCTGACAGCAGTGCTTTTAAACTTACCTCAGATCTATTCTCTATGCTTTTTATACTTGGCTTAGCTGACTGAGTCAAGAACACAATTGCTTTGCATCGAGGTTTATACTGCACTAACACTATTGCTGCATAACAAAAATCCATCTTCCTGAATCGAGTGGTGAATGCAAGATGATCAAACCATAGCCATGTGCACGTGGGATGCTTTTGTGACACCGAAGGATGCATAGAGAAATGGGAGGGGGGGTGTCTGGAACCTATCCTGTAGCATGTGACTGGCATGGCATTGCTCTCCTGATTAGGATGCAGAGCCTGGCTGCCTGACTAGAAGCCGGAAAGACAGTTTGTAAAAATCTTTCCAGTGTGTGGTAGATTATAGATTCATTTGTGAGTAGTAACAATGAATCAGCCACACCCTACCAGTTTCTGGAGATTTTTCTCTATCCCCAGTTTTCTGAAAGGAATAGGGTTAATACTGAGATGGTGGGAAGAGGGAAGAGAGCACATGAACGTCACGAAAGAAATGATCTTCCGTGACAAATGCTCATGCGTGATCCCCAATTCTTACATCATCACAGCCAGCGACTCAAAGCCAACTGGTGGGCAAAGCAACTGGCCTGAGTTAGGAACTGGATCAAAATACTGCACAGAGAGAAATGGATTTTCCTAGCCATGCTTCCCGTTGTTCTAGAACCTAATTGCAGAAAACATTCAAAGCGTGACACATCCCAACGTAAAGGCCTTGATGTTTGGTCTGCTGTATTCATTTCCCATAAGAGGAATGGCAACAACAAATGGGCTGGTCAAAGAAGGTACAAAAAGCAGTGTAGACTATTGGGTTTCCAGGCTAAGGGGCCATAGAGTATAGGAAAGAGACCCCCCACACACACACACACACAATAGGCCTTGGTGACAAGTCAGGGTAGTGCAAGGCTCCATGACCAGTACTATTATCACATTAACAAAGCCATGTCAGTAAGCTGCCATTACCCTACAGTAGAAACAGAGCAATTAAACTTAATGAACTTGGGGAAACTTGCCCCCAACAAACTGTGAGACAAAGACGAAATGTGAGTTCCACTCTAACATACAAATTAAGTTATTTCCACCGGATTCTAAAAGCTGCAACCCAATTTCTCAGCTGGGGATTACATAGTCCAATGAACTAATAAATGGTCAGGGCTTCTTCTGCCTTGAGCCATTTCTTATATATCCCTGGTCATATCTTTGTGTCTGTTAGAAACTACAGAAATGTTTAACCTACATTTTGTTACTTGGATAAAAATCCAAATCATGTACACACTTTATTTAATTCCAGGGTTTTTTCCACTATTTTTCTGGCCCTCCCCCACTTTGCTCTTTTATATCTGAACCAGGATGTGACTAGTGTACAGATATGGAATTTGAGGGTTCCAACTTCTTCTTCCTGGAGGAGACTGATAGTGTTCACCATCTATCTCCGTGCCTACTGTATTGATGCCTATATCTTCCTCTTCCTTTTTTATCAAAGCCTTTGTTTTGGATCTACTCATGAGGATGCACCATCTCCTATCTGAAGACCTTTAATGGCTTACCCTTGCAACATGGCCTTCTTATCTAGGATGTGGGTGAGAACCACCCTTGCCACTCCTGGGAAAAGAAAACTGAAGGGTTCACTTTCAAAATGCTACTGTGATGCCCAGACACTTATACTTTATTAAAGCTACAATTATGTCCCAGACACTAAGAGTGCTGTCTTCCTCCTAACCCCCAAGTCATTCTAGGTTTCCTGTACTCTTGACGGTTCTGTCTTGCGCTGATTTCAGCCTGGGCATTCTGGTAGGGCACTTGGCAAAGGGACAGGCTACTCTACTTGTCTCCATCCTGCACTAAATACTTCACCCAATAGTGCTGTCTCGGTGACTAGAGGTAACTCCCTCCCATACCGGCATCTAAAGCAAGATCACCAACACTTCATGCAAGTAAAACTAATGATCTTGGAAGATACAGCTCATTCCTCTGGTGAACTTTCCAGTGTAGTAGCCAAGCAGTTCTCAGATGAAACATGCCAGTCAGCGTACTCACTGTCCCCAGAAAAAGCACACACACAATCATAGGACACTTAATAAGACTGACATAACCCAAGGAATGTATCACTGGGCATCATTGAGTAATCCTGTTATCGTGCAACCCCAATAGAGTGACTTTGAGTTAAGGTGGCTTGCTACATGACTGATAAACTCTCAAGGACAACTATCATCAAGCCCCCACTATTGAATGAAACCCCCTTACATGGTATGAGAATACATGCACACTGCAGCAGGATATGTGTGCGTGGTTGCCACTGTAGTATAGCTTTGTGTATTTGCCAGACTTACTCAGTGGATAACAGTATCTCAAAATTTGACCTATTGACACTGGAGGTGAGGTAACTCCTTGCTATGGGGATGTCCTCTATTATAGCTGGCACTCTGCAGTGCCCCTGCCTGTGACAACCAATAGTGCCTCCAGGCATCACCGGGCACTTCCTAGGGGCTTGAAATCACTCCTGGATGAGAACACCCGAGCTAGATCAGTATATCCTCACAAACAGGGTCATGGATTCCTCACAAGAATTGAAGCTGCAGCATGAGGCACTGGTTCGTGCATAATATGTCACTAACACGCACTTACATGTGTGAGCATATGTCATAGCCTCTAACATTTGCTTAGGATGTGTGTTCTAGAGGGCAAAGCTTTCTGGCAGGTAGAGTAGTATGCTCTGAGAGAAGAACCAGGCCCGTTACTTCCACACTTGGGAAGGAAGATGTCAGAGGACATGAGAGGTGTGGGGATGAGCATGATGAGGACTTTGTAGAGCCGTGTCTCACTAAGGAATCTGTGCTGAGGTCTGTAGCTTTCTTCCTACCTTTTCTTCAGGCTTGGAATCTTTTGCCTTTGTGTCACACCTACATGGGAGTTTTCATTGACAAATGATAAAATAAAATCCAACTTTGATTTTACACAGATAGTCAAGGGTATGTCAGTGAAACTTCACCAACATACCTATTTGTTACCTAAAATCCTTCAGCAATAACAACTCCCAAGGGAAGCCTGCTAGACTGACGCTCACCAAAGCTGCTTCTGTGTTCACTGAGATTCAAAAAGTCACATGCTAATACTCTGCATATAGAACCAACCTGAGTTAAAACCTATATTTCACATGCGTGCTTCTAAGTATTATACAAATACTATTTATAATATTGTTTTAGCTTCCTATTGCTTCTCTAACAAATCACCACACAGACCCAGTGACTTAAAATGCACCTATGTGTTAGCTTACAACTTTGAAGGTGAGAGGCCAGGAATCAGGTTCACACAGCTAACGTGAAGGATGTATTAGTTTTTAAGGCTCTGGGGGAGAAAGTTTCCTTTGTCTTTTGCAGCTCCTGGAGCTGGCACCATTTCCTTGGCTCATAGCCCTTTCAACCATACTCAAAACCATTACTGTATTATCTTTAAATTTGTCAGGGCTGGCCCTCTCTCCATCATTCCATTCCAACTCTGACCCTACGTTCCTTCATTACGGACCTTTATAAGAAGCTAAGATGGTCAATCTCCATTGCCAACTTCATGAGATTCATAATAAACATAAAAAAACCTGGTTGTTCAGAAAATTGGACATTGAACTGCCTGAGGATCCAGCTATACCTCTCTTGGGCATATACCCAAAAGATGCCCCAACATATAAAAAAGACACGTGCTCCACTATGTTCATTGCAGCCTTATTTATAATAGCCAGAAGCTGGAAAGAACCCAAATGCCCTTCAACAGAGGAATGGATACAGAAAATGTGGTACATCTACACAATGGAATATTACTCAGCTATCAAAAACAACGAGTTTATGAAATTCGTAGGCAAATGGTTGGAACTGGAAAATATCATCCTGAGTGAGCTAACCCAATCACAGAAAGACATACATGGTATGCACTCATTGATAAGTGGCTATTAGCCCAAATGCTTGAATTACCCTAGATGCCTAGAACAAATGAAACTCAAGACAGATGATCAAAATGTGAATGCTTCACTCCTTCTTTAAAAGGGGAACAAGAATACCCTTGGCAGGGAAGAGAGAGGCAAAGATTAAAACAGAGACTGAAGGAACACCCATTCAGAGCCTGCACCACATGTGGCCCATACATATACAGCCACCCAATTAGACAAGATGGATGAAGCAAAGAAGTGCAGACCGACAGGAGCCGGATGTAGATCGCTCCTGAGAGACACAGCCAGAATACAGCAAACACAGAGGCAAATGCCAGCAGCAAACCACTGAACTGAGAATAGGACCCCCGTTGAAGGAATCAGAGAAAGAACTGGAAGAGCTTGAAGGGGCTCGAGACCCCAAAAGTACAACAATGCTAAGCAACCAGAGCTTCCAGGGACTAAGCCACTACCTAAAGACTATACATGGACTGACCCTGGACTCTGACCTCATAGGTAGCAATGAATATCCTAGTAAGAGCACCAGTGGAAGGGGAAGCCCTGGGTCCTGCTAAGACTGAACCCCCAGTGAACTAGACTGTTGGGGGGAGGGCGGCAATGGGGGGAGGGTTGGGAGGGGAACACCCATAAGGAAGGGGAGGGGGGAGGGGGATGTTTGCCCGGATACCGGGAAAGGGAATAACACTCGAAATGTATATAAGAAATACTCAAGTTAATAAAAAAAATATATAAAATATAAAAAAAAGAAAAAAAAAACCCTGGTTGTGAATGTAAAAGGTTTTCTTGATCAGGATAGTTCCGGTGGGACTCACCCTAAACATGAATAACACCTGGGCTGGGCGTTCTGGGAGGATACTGGCATTGATCACTTTCAGACCTCCTGACTGTCACCAGTAGCTTGAAGTTCCTGAATCCCAACTTTCCCACAGTGATGGGCTAACACTCAAACTGTGACCCCAAATAAACCTGTTCTCCATTAATGGGACTTTGTCCATATGTTCATGACAGAAACAGGAAAAATAACCAACCTGGAGGCAAAGCAAAGCAATCCAAGCCAACCCTCCCAGTCAGATTCTTAACTTAGGACATCCACTCAGCTCCTTTCACGATTTCATGGCCATATTCACTGTGTTGGGGTTGAGACATGGGCATCTTGGTGTTTAAAAAAAATGCCTACCACAACTATTTTTAGAGAAATGGTATTTAATTTCTCTGGGCAGGCCCAGATGAGATATTTCAGGACTAATGTCACCAAATCATTCTAAGTTATTCTTTTAAGTTTCCTCATCACTGAGAAGCTTCAGTTTTCAGTATTTAGCACTAGTCAAGACTTGCAAGTCAATCCTATTGTAAGGTTTGCGACCTGAATAAATCCAGGTCCTCTTCTATATTTGTACATCACCCTGCTAGAACGTTAAACTTAAGGAAAGCATTTGACTTCCTCACCTTATTCCTCTCTCCCTACTATTCCAAGCAGGCCACTTTTTCACAGATATCATCAAGAGTAACTTTTCCACAGTAGGATATCCTTGTTGCCTTCTTGACACCCATGGTTTTCTTTGTGATACCATTGCAGCTAGCCCTGCTAGCTAGCACTAACTCAAGTCGAGGCTTTCACTACACTGTTAAGTTTGTGTCACTCACTCTCTGGCCATGTCAAAAGCTCTGAAGTGACATCAGTGTTCTCATATAACTCTTAAAGAGTTTGTTCATCATACTCCCAGATTGTCTCGAAATGTCTAGTCAACTGTGTGCTCTGATCTCAGTGAAAGGATCGCACAGTGTGTGCTGTGGGGCCTGTGCCTACTAAACTCTATCTATCAACAGCAGCAGAAGTAAGCACCCCAGACACAATGGAGGTGGTATTGGACTTCAAATGCAGAGAGGCAGAGCAGGGAGGGACACTTTGCTGAAATAGGTATCAGGTTAACTACAAAGTGAGCAATATGAATGCCCAATGTTCAACTAATCTTATTTCCCACGGATACTGCTCCAAAATTGTTAAATATATGTCTCTTCTTCCCCTTCAAGTGCTTGATCTTAGAACTTTCCCTGTTAACTAGCTGAATGGTAACAGTTTAGGTTTTTTTTTGTTCTGTGATTTTATTTTATCTTTTTGCTTTAAAGAGGAAAATTCAGATTTTTTTGCTCTATCCTATGTTTATACTTTCTATTCCGAAAGACACAGAAATTATGAATATGTCTAGTGTATCCTTTGAGGAAAGCCCAAGTGATTGTGGATACTCATGTTTGATCCCCTTCTCTGTTTTAGAAGTGGTCCTGGGACCAAAGTCAGATGATATGTCAAACTAAATACCCTAGGGAGGAGGAATGTTGTAGAGACTCAAACATCTTGTTTAGCCCTGGCTTGTTGGTTCCACAGAAGCAGGTGACAAGGGTCAGCCAAAAAGTAAGTGCTCTGTCCCAAAGAAGATAACACTGAGCACATGGGTGGGACTGAGAGTCTGTCCTCTATGCCAGAAAGCATGTCTGCCTCTCTCTCTCTCTCTCTCTCTCTCTCTCTCTCCCTCCCTCCCTCCCTCCCTCCCTCCCTCCCTCTTTGTCTCTCTTCCTTTTCTCTCCCCATCACTACATAAACAATCAAAATCACTGAAGAGACCATTCAGATCACCCTGGTAGAAGATTTTTTAACTACCACCTGGAGAGAGAGAGAGAGAGAGAGAGAGAGAGAGAGAGAGAGAGAGAGAGAGAGAGAGAGAGAGAAACAAATGAAAGACTATGACCCGTTTACCTTATCTTTTCATTTGTTTTTATCAAAGTTCAGCCTTTCATCATCGTATTAGTAGTCAAAGCTGTCACAAACCCACCACTGACACATCAAATGCTCTCCTCACAGTCTGGCCTGCTTCCAGGGAAATGAAGAGAACAAACATTCAGAAGTCATACCTTCTGTGAATTACAGCCATCCCTAAAAGGAAGGACAGAACACCACTGCGCAGCACAAACATGCCTTACAGCTTCTCCCTGCTACCCTCTCTGCACTTAACAAGACCGCCCATGTGCCAAGAGGAAAGTCTTTTGCGCACCTCTGACAGGTCAGAGGGGTCTAAATATACCAGATAGCCAAAACGCACACCATTTACCACTGATGAATGGATTCCCTAAAGCCCTAATGACCACCTAAACTAGTTAATTACTGCTGAATATTTCGGGCAGTTATTCATGTGACCACAGTTTGTCAAAAATGGGGTTGAGAATTCAAGGAGGACAGAAGGACACTGTTTCTTCTATCTTCCACAGGGGCTAGCTGCACAGTGAGACCATACTTACAACAGAAGTATTCCAGGTTTGGGTAAATATCTACTCATTGAGTTGTCAATTACGGCTGAAAATAATTCAAAGATACTGGAGCTCTAGTGAAGTTTCTTAATGTTATAAAATTATTGGTTGTACTGCAATGAATTACTCTTAACTAAAATGTGTCTAGTGGGCGAACTGTCACACACACACACACACACACACACTTTTGATAAATTATACTTAGAAGTCATTGAAGGTTTCCTAGGTGCAGTATTCTGGCAGATACCACTGAAAAATAAGATTACATCTCGACTGTAAGTAAATTACTGAAAGGCAATTAAACTCTTATCAGAGAATCCGGGCCTAAGAAATCACTTGACTTGACTGCTGTCTGTCTATCTAGCTGCTCACCCCTGGACGTGTACCTGCCCCTCTTGCTCTGGATCAGGCTGTGCAGCTGAGGACATCCCCTCTTTCCATGCCGACTCGCCTCCAGCCTGAACAGGACGGCTTCCCCTGAGCTGTTTGAGTTCATTATCTTACCAGTGCACACGCTCGTTCCCTGCATCTCTGTCTGCCCACTTCTGAAGCCCCTTTAACTCTGTAGTCTCTTTAATTTGAATTTACTCTGTGACTCACACATAATTGCAGAGAGATGAATTTTCTGTGCACTGTGATATGAAAGCTAATATTAATAATTAAGATTGAAAAAAATCAAAAAGCACCCTTTCGTTCACTTTGGCCAGATTACCAAAGTATGTAACAACAAGAGTAACAATAACAGATATAGAGAGATAGATAAATATATAGTACATATATGATATTGCTATAATATTGCAAATTAATGCCATTAAAACCACTACCCACTACCCCTTGGGAATTTGATTCTATTCAACAAATTCTGGTAACATAGAAAGAGGTAATTGTACCCACGTATTTTTCTGGAGCAATGACTTTATAACACCTGGACTCCAACAGTCCAGAGAAACTAGATATTTCTTGCATTATTAATTCAGACTGGTGACACTCTGGCTATTGGTCTTCTCTACTAATTTTAATTTTGTGTTTTGAAGACAATCAGGCTGTAGTCAATTCTTGGCAGGTGTTCAGGGTGATCCTAATTGAGGCCAGATATAATGAAAAGGAAAGGAAGTGCACAGTCTGTTGAACCCAGATGGGCAGGTCCCAGCCTGATCCAAAGCGAGTTCTTTGACAACTTTGAAAAGTCTAGTGAGGGAAAACCTACTCTGAGTTTGGATGAGATAAAAACACTTCACTGAGCTTGATGTCTGAAGAAATCACCTGTGGAGCGCATCTGTCATCCTCAACATCCTAAGTCAATAGTGGGGTGGATGCTACAATACAAAGAATGCTGAGAACAGCATCTCCCACAGCATCTCCAAGGAACATCTCCCACAGCATCTCCTAGGAGCATCTCCTAGAGTGGTGTCACTAAGACTCATGCAATGCAAACCCTACAGATACAGGGTCCCTGTAATGAAATAGCATGAATCAAAAGCAAAATGGCATTGGCCCTTGCCACTTCCCCCTAGGCCTCAGACCGTCTTATCTCCCGAGGCATGTGGGAGACAGTGGCAGTATGCAGAAGTTATGGCTGTGCCAGGGAAATGGCCTGGAGAAAATGGTAGTAATGCCAACCAGTAAAAGAAACAGAATGTAGACACTGGAAGCTCCTAGTGCAGGAGCTTTACCATAGCTTGGATATCCTACGAAAACTGTCCATCATCGTACAATGAGATATCAGTAGTGTTCAGCGTGAGGCAGTACATAGCAGCTCATAGCCACAAGGCATTGGCCTCTGAAGAGCAGCGTGTTATAAAGGTTGAGTTCTTCCTAGGATAATATCAAGCCAATGTTAGGGTTTCAGTTTCAAATGTCTCCCATAAGCTATGTGATTATGACTTGGTAACCAACTTAGGGCATGATGGGAAGTGATACTTCTAAGTCCAGATGCCTCCTGCCACTCTTAGTCAGAATGCTGACATCCAAGTAGGCAGCTATCACAATGAGGCCACAGGTTGTAGACAGTTGCCTGTCTGGCCTTGGGGTCAGAGTGACCAGCTAGTCCACAATCAATAAGTTGCTTGCCCATCTCCAAAGATCTCTCCTAGAGAGATTAGAAGCCTGGGCATGGACAGGTTGAACTCTTAGCTTTATTAAGCAAGGTGGTGGAAAAGTTTACCTGAGAAATACAGTAACTACCTTACTTTAGAAAATGACACAGTGTCAATGACAATTCTGGATTTTTAAAAAGTCTATAACTTACAAAACAGATATTCTAGGGCTCATCCAGATTGCTGCAGTCTATGAAACACTGATTTTTGAGCTGGGTCCTCCTGTGATGGCCTAAGTTTCCCCGTGATGGCATACTTTACTACTGACACAGTAAGAGTGTCCCCACCATGGCATCTCTTGTATTACTGACAGAGTAATTTGCATAGTAGACATTCCTCCACTTAGGATTTCAGAGACACGGGCTGCCTGGAAACATGGGAAAGAGAAGGGTGTGAATACAAGGAACTCCAATCAGAATATCTGTAGATTGCGCCCTGCTCTGGAACACCAGAAACGGCTCTTAACCCAGAAACACAAATAAAAGCATCACTCACTGACGTCCTCACATAATGCTCATACTACCTTCTACCTGGTCAACATTTAGGAGTGAGGTGGCAACTTTTGCCTTGGAGTTTCACCCAGAGTTCATGAACAGCTTTCATCAAAGAGCTACCTATATAAAAATGCAATATACTATTTGAACATTAAGAATAACATTGAGACACCACGCCTGGTACTGAAAACCTAGCCAAGAGCCCAGAGCTGGAGACACGATAGACACCACAGGAGAGCCTCCAGCTACCGGCTCACTAAGCTGATGCAGGATAACTTGTCATATACTTCTCCTTATACCTGTAAGAGAGGCTCTCATTCAAGATCCAAGAGGCTTCTCTTGGACGCCCATGGACGCTATCTCAGAGAAAAACAGCTAGTGTCCATATCCCAAATATTGGTCAGTTATATTGGCCCTTCTTTAGTTCAAATATATCTCAACCAATCAGAACTAGCCGTGATCTGACCACCAACTGATGACTGTGTTGGTTGCTGGGTTTACTCAGGAAATCCATTTTAACATGAGACTTGTTTATTTTATATCTAAATGACACTGTTCTCCTCATACAGCTGTTAGGAAATTTATAAGCACAAATGTTCTTGAGAAATGAACTCTTGGCCTCCTCATTCCACTGGTTTTCATTGGGTTTCGTGTGTTAAAGCGTGTTTCACTGGCAGAGAGAACAAGGCTAAGAAAGGTACAGGGCGGCAGTGACTTTTTCTCCAAACAAGTTGGAGCATGTTCGTGTTTTCCTTGGCACCAAGAACACAGGGGGCAGTCTTTAGGGTGTACAGTAGTGTATACATCACCGGTGCATTTGCATAGGATTTCAAAGCACTTTCCTAATAGATGCAGTATGACAGCTGCCGTCACAATATATTTATGTAAGTTTTGCACAAGTTTTCTAAAATAAACTTACAAGTGTTTGTTTTCCCAAGGAGGGGTTTGTTTTGGGGGGTGGGAACAATCATTTCATCTCGCTATAGAAAAATAACACACGCTGACAGGCTCCCCCTACCCATGCAACAAATAGGCTGCTGTTCTCTAGAGCCGTGTGAGGCAGCATGGAGGGCATAGTAAGCCACTGTATTAGCTTTTCCTTTCAAATATATGTTATGGGCCAGCGCTGAGAGACGCAGCAGCCCCCGTCTGTCTGAGAAGGTGGGACGAAAAAGATGACGGAGACCCTTCTGGCTATTTGTCCTTCCCCAGCACGGCTGTCCATACTTCCACCTAAAGGACTTCCCAGGGGATGGCAGACAATGACAGTTCCTTACCAACGTATGCCAACGTGTTCCTCATTCTTTCAAAGATACCAGGAGCTCTTTCTATCTACAGTATGGACTCAGTTGGCGTGAGTAATCTGGGGCATACAGCGTTGACAGGTGAAGGGCGTAAAAGGCGAAGGGCTCTCTGATATAAAATGCCTATATAAAGAAATTGAAAGGGCTGGGCTTTCAACAGTGAAATGTGTGCTTTTATTACAGGACTCGTTCTATCCTTTATGCAGATAGATTGCCAATTCAGAGAATTATAGGACGAACCAGACCATATCCGGGCAACTTCTGACCCACTTTAATTTTTTTAAGTCTGTCCATAGATTTACAGCATCCAATTTGAGGTCCATTGGCCCTATTCAATCATAGATAACTATGAATCCAGCCCACATAACAATCATAAACTGAAATAGAATATTATGAGGGTTTGCATATTTTTAAGCTCAACGATACAATTCTTGATCATGAACTTTGTAGATAACAGTGTCAAAATGGTTGACTATGTCTAATACACTTACAGGGTCTTTCTTCTTTGAGGGATACATTGTGAGGATTTTGCCTCTAAAGTCCTTGGAAAGGGGTTTATGCTTGTAATTCCAGGATTCAGGGAGCTCAGATAGAACCACTGTGAGTCTCAGAACAGCCTGGTGTCGAGGGACACACACTGCTTCAAAAGCAAACAAATGAATAAATAGTTTTTATATAGAGCAACCAACTAATTAAGAAATCCCTGCCATTCTTTGTTTTTTTTTCTTTTCAGCTACAAATAGAATATTATATCATATTACATTATGTGGTATGTTCAATGAAAAATTATTATACACACTCCAAAAATGACTCAGTGATGTTCATTTCTACTGTTTGTCTGCTTATCTGAAGGGCAATGTCAATTCAAAGTTAGATGAGGAGTCTGATTATTTTTTATTTATTTAGGATTATTTTGATTATTTTCAGAATTTCTTGTGTAATTACTACAAAGAAAAAAAAAAAAACGTTCTTACGCTTCAATACCGTCTTTAGCAACTGTGCAAACCAGGTTGCCCAACCCTAGGCCTGACATTTTTCAAACATTTATAAATACTGTAGTATGAAAACTCTACCTCCCACACCCTCTGGAAACAGCGCTGTGCACAAATTCCCCAGGGCGGATTATGTGGGCTATGCGGTTTCCACGCCTTTAAAGGGGCGTTTGTCAGGATATGCAGCAAGATTTCACCTTCTGCTTTTCAGTCTAGCAACGTTGTCTGGAATCCCTGCCTCTGGGAGGGCCTGTAAAAGTGACGAGTTGTAAATAGGAAGCTCTCTTGTAGAGTTCTCAGTGGGTGGGAAGGCAGAAGCTATGGTTGAGGGATGGCTTCTTATCCTGAGCCCTTCCAAGTGTGTGGGCTGCCTCATGGCCACAGTGAGCTCTGACTGGGCTGAGCAGGTCAAAGGAGTTGAAGGAACAGTGCTACCAGGTGAGAGGTGTGGGGTCCCACAAGGACACCACCATGGGGACAGACCTCGCCTCCTGTGCTGTGTGGTGTTTAAAGACGCAGGGAAAACACCAACAGGGATTTCACACCCATGTCTCTGTCTAGCCACTTGCCCATTGACGCTCAAGTTCAAATTACTTTCTTCTTAAAGTGAGAGGTTTGAAGCAGCTTCTCCATCAGGCATTAAATATGTTACTTACGACCTTCTAATCTGGCTCTTAAAACACAAATAATTTCGTCAAGGTGAGGCCTCTCACTCACCACCATATCCCAGGATGTAGCACAGTGTATGGTTTTCTGTGTTCCTTAGTTGGATCCCAGCAGGCACTTTTCACACGTGATTGACATTTTACTGCCCATTTGATACTTCACTGCAGGAATAAAATCCTTAGTGGTGAACTCCAAGCCACTAAGAAAGGCCTCATCTTTCTGATGAACTCCAATAAACTGTGAAAGGCCTCCCCAGTAATTGAGGTAAGACCCAGCCTAATAATTGAGGTTAATTGCTACCTCCTGAGCCTGGCTATCACCGCATGGACCTAGTCAGACACAAAGACATGAGCTTTGCAGCCCTCTTCCACATCCAGAGTGGGGCCCAAGGTGCATGCCTCCTGACAAGAACACGATGTCCAAATCTCCTGACCCTTTCTAACAGACATGGGAACCAAAGGAAAGTGGAAAGGTTGAGTAAATCAGAGAGAGAGAGAGACAGAGACAGAGACAGAGACAGAGACAGAGAGAGGCAGAGAGACAGAGATAGAGAGACAGAGACAGAGATTTATAGTTAAATTAGATCTAGATTCTTAAATTATGTCATCATATGTGACAAACAGTGGTTTTCAAACTGTTTGATCTCCAGCTATTTTTACACACTGCAAATTGCTGAATGTATAAAAAAAATTCTGACATTGGTTATGCCCTTTTATTGCAGTACTGTATTAGAAGGTGAATCTCCAATATCATAAGAACATTCCTTTCAAAGTAACGAAAACTTACCACATGTTAGCGCAAATAATCCATTTAACGAAAAACATCCCTGCTTTCTATAAAACCTTAATGATAAGGCTGGCATCTTTCACAGTCTCTTACTGACTTCTGTCCTACAATCATCACACTCTGTGGTTTACTGCATGGCCTATAAAGAAAGTATAATCTGACATAGCCATGGAGTATGAAAATAGAAGAGAATTTTAGTAACCATTCTGTATAATTGTGAGTACTCTTCTCAAATACAATGCCAAACTTTATCACTCTTACGAGTCAGTTAAAACATAAAATGAAAGGCCATACCAATAAACTATTCTCTATTACATCAAAATGTATTATTGCCTGTCTTATACTTTAAATGGGCATTCTATCTTTTCTGGGTCATTTGGAAAGCACTGATATAAAGAAATACACCAAACTTTGATATATCCACTGTTAAATGTCAAAATAAATTACATTTAGTTCAGAAAATGTATTGCTTATAGTCAAAAAGCCTTTTCGCACTAAAAGGTTGTTGAATAGTAGCATACAAAATTTTTCCGGAATTCTAATTTTCAGGTAAAAGTTCAAGTTTTATCTCTAACAACCAAATATTGCCACTTGTTGACTCTAAAATAATATGCAACAACATTTTTCAGTTTTGACAAAATATCTCTCTGACAAATACCCACGTCTATAGAATCCTAAGTTTTCTGTCTATTCATTCTTTCAAGTAAAAAAAGAAAAATGGAATTCGATGAAAATAGTAATTGGATACTTTTATAACTCATATTAAAACCAGGAACTTTTTTTCTGTAGAAATCTACTGTATATCAACACAGTAGATCTTCCTGGCAAACATTCTCTGTCAAAGGAATAAATGGTAAAGGGTAATAGTAATAAACTCTAATAGCTTTCGGTTTCACCAAGGAAGCTATTTTTCTTTCTTACTCTTTTACTACTGTGAAGACACAGCAGGTGACTAATCCGTGGTGACTAATGATGCATGTGATTACCATTGTCTGATCCATGTTAACATTCTAACACTCTCTTCACCATCCAAGCAAACTGAGCACAGTGAAAAAGACCAATACAAGAATGTGTTAGCATTCATTGTAAAAAGAAAACATTAGCCCCATAAAGTGTCCCGGAATGGTCTAGGGACACCTAGGGGCCCAGAGACCACATTTTCACAATCACTGGCTTAAGTGCTTTGACTTCTACGTTCTTGAGGTCTACTGCCATAAACTGGGCCTCACAACCACTCCAAACAGACCAAACTAGAGCAGCACATTTGGGTCACGGAAGTGAACTCGAAAGTCCCTGGGAAACAGTGTACTTCACCACTTACATCAGGAAGTTCACTTAGCCGACCATAATGCCACTTGAGCTACAAGGCAAGAGGAGTTAGTGAGGGCAGTCAACAGCCACCCACAGCGTCAACCAGATATGGGCAGTCAGAGCCAGTAAAACTATCAGGAATCCGCATTCGTCGTTTACACTCATATTTTAGGGTATTTATTGAGAGAGAGAGAGAGAGAGAGGACACGCATTGGATGGGGTAAAGAACGAAGTGAGTTTGAGAGTGAGAAAGAGCAGATGGCGCAGAGGCCTCTAGAGTTTGTGCTTTTGACTAAGAGCACATCTGTCGTCAACTCTAGCTGAGAAAGGCCAACCACGTACTTTTATAAATAAACACAGTGGTCATTTTCATTTTGCTCCCTTCGCATTCTTGCAGTCAGTCAGATGGCCCCAGAGACCCTGATAACTCTTCTCCGGAATTCTTCAGCCAGGATGCCTTCTTTAGACGTTAGCTGTAAATGAAGAAGGCTGTGCTAAACTCAACAGCAGTGCCACGTCAGCTGTTTGCTTCCGTTTGGACCGAAGAAGAAAATGAGAAATTAAGTCCCCATAACCCTCTAATGACTCCTTTATATTAATTTGACCCACAAGGAAGAAATAGCCCACTGGAGAACCTATGGCTTCCAACCACATATATTGTCCAATAAAAATCATAGTTTTGCCTCAGTACCCTGAGCCTCAGTCTTGTCCCAACTCCCATTTAGTAAGGAAAAGACTTAGGGGTCCCTAGTTTCATCCCTTTAGCCTTCCTCCAAACTCCCCAGGGGACCATTTGCCTGCGCTGGATGGAGGAGTGAGGCGGTCTTACTCCTGTGTGCTTGCCCCTGTGCTTAGGTGAATTTCAGCCTTTTAAATCTAAACCAGTTACTTCCACACCCACAGCTGTGACTCCAAACAAATATAAAAACATACTTAAAAATCTGAGGAAGCAATTCAGACCACTATTATAAAAATTATAAACCACCCAATTAAAAGGTCAAGTTAAGATTTACAATTTCCTTGGCAAAATGTCTTGAGGCAGCCCTGTTTGTTATGATGGAGGAGGAAACTATTCCAAAGCTTACTATAAACAACACTTACATAATTGTACACATATAATTTATATGGAGCCCGTACATTTATTTTCTGTTTACTTAGATGGAACTTCTCAATTGTTGCTGACCAGTTGCTATATTTTTGCATTCTTCATTGTGCTGGATTTTTCTATACCTAGGAAATAATCAAGTGCAAACCAGAGGTCAGAGCCTCCTGCTGGGAGACATTGTCTTCCCTTGGCAGTTTACATTAGCAATATACAAGTCACTTCCTAAGAATGCTTACAGCATAAATACCAGCGACCCCTGCCACTTCTGTATAAGAGTGTGAGTGAACAGTAAAAGCTTTGACAAACTCGGAAATACTCAGGATTGGTATTAGTAGAGCTCATGTCAGAATGTGAGATATCAAGATAGGAGTGCCAGTAAGGGAAGCTAAAAGACCTGCATCTACGGCTACTAAAGTTGTCAGGCGACAACTAAAACAGATGGGTCAGAAAAGAGCAACATGCAAGGGCTACCACGTCATGGGGAGGGATGCAGAAGAGGGGATGGACCACTTAGGGAGGAGGGCACAGGATGAGGATATTCGTCTGCTTTTGTTCTTTGTCTCTAAGCTCTGCTATTCCAAAACTCAGATCCACATACTCATTTAATTTAACATAAAATCCATTGAAAACAAGGAAGAAAAAACACTGTACGGACTTGTACTTTATTTCAACCCTTGTTTCCATTCTGTTTCTATAAAACTGAACGTCTAGGAAAAAAACTAAAGCTATGGAAACCGGACCTCTTTTTATGTTTTGTTTGTTTTGTTTTGGTTTTTGGTTTACTTTAACAAAAGACAAAAGTATATTAATTTAATCCTAAGTTCTTGAATATCTGCTTCAATGACTGAGCAAAATACTTCCCAGAAGCTTCTCTTTCTGTAACATGAGCAAAAGCACCACTGAACAAACTAATTCCAACATGGCGACATACCAATGTACTGTGTGTGTGGAGGAGCAAATTGTGTTTAAACTTATTTACGAGCAGCAACTGGGTATCACGTGCAAAGGATTTTCCACCACTGTGATAGGCATTCCATTTCTACAAAGGTATCACAGCATGTGGTATAATTCATTATTCTCCGGAAGCTTCTAGAACTTCCTTTTAACAGATATTTATGTTAAGTGTCTCTAACAGGAATTGAAGGAGGAATTGAAGGTCCTTCAAAGTCTAATGATGATTCTGGAGCTTGGAAGATGACCTTGGATGTCGGGAGGAACCAACTCAAGGCAGCAAAGACAGAAACATGGAGAGACAGAGAGAAGGGGAAGAACTGGGGAAGGACAGCTAAGAAGAGATACCTCTGAAATGCATCCCTCGGCTACTGCAACAAGCTACCTCTCCTCCAGAAAGAAAAGCAGTCACACATCCCAGCCATACCAGCCTTACTCCCCAATGCACTGAATGTGTTGGTCCACATCGTGTCATGATAATGAAAAACTGACACAGCTTACTGACATATAGAGATTCATATTCAAAGGGGAGTGTCTCCATCAAGCTGAGCTTCTGTCAAGTGTGGCAGAAGCACATCATTGGAGAGTCCGCTACTAAATTAGGTCAGAGAGACAAGGAGCATGCAGGGCGCTCGCAATCCCCTTTGAGATATGTCCCAGTGGCTTATGTCCATAAGCCCCCCACCTCTTAAATGCCTACACACTTCTCAGTAGCTGATGGTCAGTGGATGGTTACAGTAAGAACATGTATTAAGTGAAGATTGTGGCTTCCCAAAGATGTGAAGAAAAGTCTTACGTGACATACCGTAAAACAGGTGTGGGCATTGAGACAAACATGTTAAGCCATAATTTCCTCTGTGTCCACTGGGAAAATCTAAAGGTATACAATATGAGGGCAATAAGCTTGGTATTTCCCAGGTGAAGCCATTTGCATAAGAAGGTATCTCTTGTGTAAAGTGAAGCTAGGCTGTTAGTGTATAACTTTCCCCCTGTGGTGCTTTCAAGACAGTTTGAATTTTACTTTACTGCTATTATTAATAAGTGTTCCAAATTGGCCCAGATCCCTCATATTCCACCTCCTATTTCAGGACAAAAGATTCATTACTGTTCACTTTGGACCCCTAAGGAAAATCCCAGGATCTGTCATATTGCTATCAAAGAGAGCATGAGGCAACTACTGTTTCTCAGATAGCTGCTTTGGCATTGCAGGAGAGAGGAGGGCCACTTGACCATGTTTGCCAAGGTGCTTTCCACCCCTTCTCTTACAAGTAGTTAGCTAGCTAGCTAGCTAGTTTGTTCATTGTTTGGCAAATATCAAATAGACTGGTTTTCTCGGTCATAGTGAGATTGTGTAATGCTAAGTCTAAGTTATTCTTTCAGAATATTCTAGGCTGTGCAGTGGGAATTCAGAAAGTTGCCCTTCCCAAGGTTTCCTTACATGTTCTATCAAGCCGAGAGAAGGATTTCATTAGATGCTGAGTTGGGGTTTCCTGGCGGAGAGAACTTACATGCTAAGCTCAGGTTCTTCTCAAGGGTTCTAAAATCTCCCATACTTTGAAATCTCTATGGCCATATAGAAATTAACAGTTCATCTACTTTGACACCATGGAAATGGTATCCATGCGTTTCTCCTCGCTCTGAATTTCCCCAAATCAAAAATAGGACTAGGGGAGAAAAATGCAATGTAGATTCAAGAGGACCCCCTCAAAGAAGGTCTGAGAAAAGGAGAAAGTCATAGAGTGTTTTTCAGTTTGAATATTTTTAAATCTTTTAAAAACTAAAGTTGATTCTGTAGTCCGGAATGAATTTTTGAAAGATTCCTTAAAGTGACAGGACTGGGGGTGGGGGAGTTCTACATAGGTTGAACATTTTTTTTTGATCAAGCCAAGATGCTTCTAGAAGTCATGATGAATAATCCTCATGGAGTACAACTGCAAGAGTTTGACAAAGCTCAAGTTCACTACTGTAGTTAGTAAACACTGCAGTGAGACGTTATAAAAAGCAAGCACCGCAATGAAGTATCATTCAACTTTAAAAAAAACTGACATCATCAAATTTTCAGGCAAATGGATGGAACTAGAAAAAAAAATCATCCTGAGTGAGGTAACCCAGACCCAGGAAGACAAACATGTGCTCACTTACAAGAGGATAATAGCTGTTAAGAATAACCTTGCTACAATCCACAGACCCCGAGAGGTGAAGTAACAAGGAGGACCCTAGGGAGGACACATGGATCTCCCTGGGAAAGGAGATAGAATAGATTTTTCAGGTGGACTTGGGGTGGGTGGGAATGGGAACAGGAGGAATCAGGTTGGGGAGGGGAGGATGGACGGAGAGAGCACGAGGATAGAACACTGGGATTGAGAGGGCATTGGGAATGTGATATGAAAATTAGGGCACTGGGCACTTCCTGGAGCCCTTGAAGGTGACCCTAGTGAAGACTCCTAGTGGTGGAGAATTTGGAGTCCGAACCAGCCATTCTATGTAATCAGTCAAGGCTTTCTGTCATGGGACTGGGACCCTAATTCAGTCACAAAATCCTCAATCTACAACCTGTTCTGCCTACAAGGTATCCTGGGGCAATTGTGACTCAGAGCTTGTGGGAGTTGTTAACCAATGAATAACTTGAGACCCATGCCAAAAAAGGGAGGCCACGACCAACATTGCCTGGATAGCCAGGAACCAGAGGCTGGAGAACCGAGAGAACTAGGAAAGAACCAACCTCGACTGGCCAAAATAAATGAGAAAAACAACTAATTTTTTAAGTTGATTAAATGAGTCCCATTAAACAACTAATTTTTTAAGTTAATTAAATGAGTCTGCTATACTCATAGATTGGTGCCTAGCCCAACTGTCATTAGAGAGGCTTTTTCCAGCAGCTGATGGGAACCGATGCAGAGACCAACAATCAAACATTAGGTGAGGCTCAAGGAACCCCAGTGAAGAGGAAGAATTGTAGGTTCCATATATAGAAAGATATCAGGTGAACATGGCGCACAGAATTAACTATGCTGGGCTCATAGGGCCTCACAGGGATTGTAGAGACAATCACGGGGCCTGTAGGGGTCCAAACTAGGTCTTCTGCGTGTATGTTATGGTTGTTTAGCTTGGTGTTTTTGCAGGACTCCTAATAGGGAGGACGGAGTGTCTCTAACTCTTTTGCCTGCTCTTTGGACCTTTTTCCTCCTACTAACTTGTCTTCTCAGTCCTTGATATGAAGGCTATTGCCTACTCTCATTGCATATTGTTATATCATGTTTGGTTGATATCACTAGGAAGCCTGCTCTTTTCTTAAGGGAAACAAAGGAGCAGTGGAAATGGGGGAGCAGGGAGGGGGGAGAGAAGGGAGGGGAGAAAGGGTGGGGGAGGTGAAGCTGTGATTGTGATCTATTGTATATATTTTTACAAAAATAAAATATTTTCCTAAAAAACAAGCCCCTTAATGTCAGGATTCACCCCTCTGTCCACCCCTGCATCTCAAGCCACTGCAGGGTCTGGTTTTTTGCTACCAATCAGTGCTTGTGGATGTAAAGGAAGGCACACTTGCACGGACCAGATTTGAAGTGTTGAGTATCGTTTTTACAACTCTGCATTGTTAGGATAATAGTGTCAGGGAGAGTGAAGTATTACCAAGAGGCCAGATAAGCATATTTTATGTTTCCACCACATGTAGACAGGCCGATGGGACAGGTGCTGGCCTAGCACCTTTGGCAAAATGAACAGGCGTCATAGCTCTCCTACAGTTTTCTAAAGACTCACTTGAGAGACAGACTTTGCTCCCAGGCCTAGACTGTTCATTCAATTGCTTTGTGAGCGTAAATGTGACTGCTTCATTTGACAGTATAACATTAACCTCCAGTGGCTGCTGTTAAGAGTAGTAAACTCATTCATGTCATATTGTCATAAGTAGACCTTCACATATATCAAGCTGAACGAACACAACTTCTCCTCAAGGTCATGCCAGTGAAAAGATTAGTAATTTTAATCAGAGGTTAACTCACTGTCAGATTAAAATCTTTTAATGAAGGACCTGTACCCCCAACCAAGTCATAGGCAAAAGCAACCTTCATTGCACTTGACCATTCAGTGTTGCGGAAGAGTCCACAGATAATAAATACCAACAGGCGGAACTCAGTGAAAGATCCGGCAGCCTAAAGTATTTCTTTTTTGAAAGTTTAAAATTATTAAAAATCTTCTTTCCATATTTCAGTAGCTTTAGCCAAAGAGTCACTTCCTAGATAAAACTCTGACCCTATCACATGATGCTTGAGACCCTACTCCATCAAGATGGTGAGCCTATGACATCAAGGCTGAGACCCTGTTATATAAAGGTTATCTGTCTATTCTATAAAGGTTGTAAGATACCTTCCTCCACGTCAGATATAAGTATAGCTCAGTTACACTATTTATCATAAGCTTCTGTCTTTACACACACACACACTCACATATTAAAATACAATGTTTAAAATGAATACACTCTTCAGAAAAAAAGAACTAATTTGGAGAAATGTGTCTATATAAAAGATATCATACATGGAGGACCTGTGTTGCTGGCAGAGCGCACTAGAATTGTCTTCCCATCTGTCTGAGAAGCACAATTACTTCCTAAAGGGAATAATCTTGAAAACTTCACCCATCCCTCACGTCCATCCCAGTCTGCCACTCTTCCCCCATGTTTTCTCCGAGTATGGTCTATAGTCCTTAAGCATCGAGTTCACACTGAGAGCACAGGTAAAAACACAAAACAGATTCTGATGCACAAACTTCAGGACTGAAATCTGCTGGGTTGGGATAAGAATTTCAATAATTATCCCATATAATTAGAATACTTAGTATTAGAGGACCGCTGGCCCATGCACACTTCCAAAAGTGATGACTACCAACATCCATAAACATACCAAACACAACCCAAATCTATAACTTCAGGCCTGGGCCTGCTTCCACTCCCTAATGCTATCCACCAACTCCTGTGTCTGATGTGCATGTATCAGGCTAGACAAATAATCGGTTGCCATTGTTCTGCTCAAAAATCCATGAGAAAAATTTAGACTGCATTTCCCCCTACCCCATGGCTTAAATCTCTCACTGACTCCTGTGTTCCTTTGCAATAAAATTAATCAGTAAGAAAAAGGACGCTTGCTTCTCCCAAACTGTAAATTCCACCGACTTATGGTAAAGTAATGCTGACCTCTCTGGTCCTGGGCCACTATACATGTTCCCCCCATTGCCTGTCCAGTTTCTCCTCACCTCTGACAAGCCCACATTTATTTCCCAGGTTCAAGGCTACCTGTCATTTAACCCTAGTTTATGGTATATTTGCCTGTACCTGCAATTGATGCCCATGCTTGTCTTGTGTCGTTTCAAGGCCACCTCCCACCAGTTTCTGAAACACCAGCTAACCATGCAGATATTCTAACATACTTTGTCCCATTTAAGTCTATTTTATTTAAAAGTATTTTTAACTAACCAAATATTCAAATTATTGTTTAATTTCATCTTTTACTGTGATTCGGTAAGGCAGGAACTATGTTTGTCCCACCCATGATGCACCTGTGTGCTGACCCAAAGGCATAAATAGCAGACGGCCACATACACGTATAAACTGAGGAGAGGAGTGAAGAAATGGTCCTTGCTGCATGATGTCTCTCAAATGAAGAGAGGTATTTCTTTACCTGTGATATTGCTCCAAGAGAACCAAGCCTCACATGGTCAGGTAGCCCCATGAGGACTGGCACATTCTCCCTCTATGTAGCTTTATTGAACTTGAGAGTACAAATGTCAGAGATCAAAGAAAAAGAATGTTCTTAGTGTGCCTGGGCATGAAGTATGGATAAGAAGTGTTAAGACAAGCAGAGGCCTGCTCCTCTAAGCATAATGGCTCCTGTCTGCTGATAGAAAGGGTCTCCCTGGTCCCCACTGTGACTTACGAAGAGATCGAGGCCCCAGTTGTCACTGTACTCAAACTGTTCACAAGTGGAAGGGGAAGGGGTTGTCTTGTTCCTAGATAAGTACTGCAATTCATATTCCAAGTCAGCTGCTTCCGAAAAGTCAGTCCCTCTGTCTTTTGTAGGGAGTAAAGAAGTAACCAAAGCCAAGGAGTAGAACACACACCAAAAATCCAAGACTAAGCTGTCCAGACTAGCCAGGGCTACCAAGGAGGAAGAGTGGGGAGGAGGTAGAATAAGGAGAAAAGAAAGAAGTCAACCAAACCATGTATCTTCAATCCTCTTGCTCACTGGTACTCTGGAAACCTGTAGTATTTGCTTCCCATCCTGACGACTGATAAAGACTCTACCCGAAGACTGGGTGCTGATGACTTAGTGGCCACAACACAATGGAAAAGTCCATATTTTATGCCCCACACCATTTTCTGATGGGAACAAAGGAGTGCATGACACTGCTAAGGTGAGAAAAAGGCACAGGGGGCACAAGACACATGGAGAGGTTGAGTCTGAATGTCTGTCTGTCTCTCCCTGTGTCTGTCTGTCTCCCTCTGTATCTGTCTGTCTTTCCTCTTGCACCTACCTCCTTTTTCCTTCTTTCTGTTGTGCTTTTTTCTTTTTTCAGCTTTATTTTGCTACTTCACCTTGCAGGAATCTGTCTTGCGTGCTTTTTGTCTTGCTGGACATTTTCCTTTCATCTTCCAGGTTTACAGGGGAAAGGTGAGACATCTTTCAAGGAGAAATCAATCCCCCTGTACCCTGGCTATTCTCCAGCGTGAAGCGGCCAGGAAGTATCTGTGATAAAGTCAAGGCGGACCCGCATCAAAAGGATCAGACGCAGGAAGGCTTGAACAAGTGCAAGCCACATTTGGACCCAGTTATGAAAACGCGCCCAGGCTGACTCGTCTCGCTGTTTACTTTCATCTCCGGACTTTGTGAGGTGTGCAAAACCTCGGGAAGGTACCAGTGTGATTCATACCCAGGTTCTCTCAATGAGACCTTCAAGGTTGTAAAACTACATCCACCTTTAATGCTAGACGTCGGCTTGCTCATTCTAACTGTAAAAGACTAAAGACTTCTCAATGTGTGCTAAGGCAAGATTTCCGGCCATAGATTATAGCAGTGGGGAGAGAGAGCAGGACAGGGAGCAGGTTTCCATTTGGTTGCTAAGGGAGGAAATATTCTCCTGCAAACTGGATCTCTTCACTATATCCACCTAACTTCCTGCATCCCATAACTGAAGCTCAGAGAATATGAAGCTCCCCCTCTGGTTTCTTGTAGCAAAGAAAGCTGGATGCAGGCAGACTGGATGTGCTTGCTGGCGACTTCAAACTCGATCAGTTAGCTCAGGCTGGTTTGGGATGGCAACACTGACAGGACTCCGAGTGGGATTTTAAACAGGCTTCGGCACATGAGCTCTTGCCCAATCTTCATCCAAAACTCAGTTACTCATCTTGGTTGAAGGGTGCCAAGGGCCCCAAAGAGGAGCCTACACACTGCAGAGGAAGCAGTACACATCCTGAGAAGTGCAACCTTAGGTCTCATTCAGTCAGCCACGCAGGCAAAGCAGCAGTAGTTCAGCCCTCATCTCTGTGGTCCCCACAGCACAGTAATGGACACAGCATCACGTGACACCAGGATGAAATGAGCCTGCTGGGTCTCACACTTCTACCGAAAGTCTTTTGGTGAGACTCAGGAATTTGTGGTTGGCAAGCATCTCAACTAGTTAAACTTGCAGGCCCTGGGCTTAAGATAATGGCTTAAGCTACCCTACCCATGATGCCTTACATTACAAGGAGGCATATGCCTGAAACTTTCTCCTTCTAAGTCTCCCCTCAAACTCACTGGCCTGGCATTTATTCAATCTCCATTGATGAACACTGGCAGGGGCTTTGGCTCTCAGTGCTCAACATATACAGCAAATAGAAAATCCTTCTGGAGTGACTTCACCAGAGTTCTTTTCCTAGTCACTGTAACTTCATTGTAACTAAGTGCCTGACAGCAACTTGAGGGAGATTTTTCTTTTAAGGTTTCAGAAGCATACCACCCACCACATCAGGAAAAGGCAAGCACAGTGGCTCATCCTGAGAGGGTTGACAAATGAATGGCTTATCTTGCTTGCTTATATGGTGCTGGACAGGAGGCAGAGGGCACAGCATAAAACCAGAAGACAAGAAAAATTCCAAAACCCTGCCTGTTCCTCCAGATAGATCCTGCACCCCAATGTTTCACAACTTCCCAAAACAATGCCACCAACTGAGAGCAAGTGGTCACAAAAAATGGAAGACCTTCAGAAGCAAAACTTACTAGCCTGGAGTTATATTGGAAATGCTACAACTATTCTGGTATCCTTATGAAGTAGATAATCATTCAGTTAATTTTAGTAATGTCTTCCAAATTCCTCTGGGTTTAAAGTAAAGTCAATTCTGTTTCTTAGAATAAAACACCATTGAATAAACACCAACAATTTATCTGAAATTTCTGAATTTGGTATTAGTGTGTGTGTGAGAGGGGGGTGGGGGTAAATATCCCCATTGCTCCCTTTGCCAGGAAACTATTTTTCTGAAAGCTTTAGGAGGGGGCCTTGGGCAGTGGAGTTGTAAGATGCATTCAACTGCTACAGAAAGGGGATGGCTGCTCTGGTACAGCTGTAAGGCCAAGAAGTGCTAAAGACAGTGTATTATGAATTACGGCACAGACTGCAGGTGACAATGACATAATGTGGCCACTTAAAACAAACTGAAGACTTGGTTTAGATTAATTCCACCCCAAGAACACAAATCAATTGTAAACATGATCTTAACATGTACCCATTGACTAGAGAAACCACAGGACTGCAAATGTGTCAGAGATAGAGGAATACTCTGCCCTAACTTAGGAAGAGGAGGGAAAGATGAATTTTGGAATTTTCATAACATTGAGCTTAAGAGTATGTTTGAAAAAGTTGCTAAGCATTGAAGCAAGCAGGTAGGGTTGGATGCCCAGCCAAGAAGGTATAAAATGATAGTAGGTGCATGTAATAGGTGTTCAAATTTCAGCCAAATTTCCCCTCAGCTATACACTGACTAGAGAGCAGAGGCCATTTCAGCTATACTACCACCTCTTCATTTTACTGGGGTGACTGGCACACATCCATTCCCACTCTCCCCCCATGAGAGGATTTAAGAACACATGCTAAAGGTCTTTAGTGCCACTCAGCCAGTCAAGGTGTCTACGTGAAAACCTGGAAACCTGAGTTTGCCCCTCAGAACCCACATTAAGGTAGAAGGAGAGAATCAACTCCACGAAGCTGCCCTCTGACCTCCCTGTGTGCTTCACTGCACACAATCCCGCACATGCACATCGTCTGTACGCACATACATGCATACTATGATAGTTTTTTAATACAGTCTGAACCAAAACACTCCCAAAGTGTTTTTACCAGCGTAATCAGTGTGATTTCTCCTAAAGATTCAAACTTGACAACGTGCTTCCTTCCTTCTCTCCATCCCTCCTCTCTCCCTCTCTCCAAAGTTTATTTTAGCTGTTTTCCCAAGAACTACCGATATCACAGTTTGAAGACGGGCAACTAGACTCGCTCCGACTGGCTGTTGCTTCCAGAGTGAGTCCCAGTTAAGGAACAGACAGCAATCACCAACTTACTCTCCCTGGTATGCCCCACAGGTTTGGGGTGCTGCATCTTCAACAGATGCCTTTTCCGACCGAACATCAGTAGACAGTGGAAAAATATTCTGATGGGTCAAATTTTTCATGTGCAAAGGGAATATGCATTTCTTCCTTTGTTACAAACAATCGTTTTCTAGATTCTGTTCCTTCCATCTGGACCATGGAAAGCCTGGAGCTCTCCCGCCAGCGGGACTGTCAGGTGGCTTGTGTCTGCAAGCACATGCAGGCTGCCAGACCCAGCAGCCACTCCTCACTAGCCTAACCCCCTAGAGATAGTCTCCACGTCAGTCTGAGCCTATCCTTCCTCTGCCCCTCCCCACAGCTCTTTCAGTCAATCATCTGATATGTGTGCAATTTGGTGAGGGTTTCTATTTTCGTTTTACACATGCCGCAGAACAGTTAAGTAACCTGTCCAGTGCCATACCACTAATTACTATGTCGCACATCTAATTATCATGAACTCAGACAGGTCATGTGCTCCTTGAAGCCAATTTCCTCAGGTCTGCCATGCACCCAACTTGTGTTTGTTTGTACACATTCATGATTCATCTAGAATTTTAGTCCATATTTAGATGAATCTTAAGGATGCACTTAGCGGTGTCATCGGGAGTGTAAATCAAGACCCTTCTCATGGAATCACAAAGGTATCAACATCCAGCCCCCCTCTTAGTGAAGGGGCTATCACAAAGGAAAGAAATACTTTAGTATACGAATTAAGAAGTATACAAGGAAGAGAAAACTATATGCATGTGTTAAAAAATACTGAAAGCATACCAGCAGGCTCAAATTAATATTCTAAAATGAAAATCAATCATTTGATACCTAGTTTCAATATAAAGTTTGTAGCTTCTCTAAAGAGCTAATTGACTAATTTGCTTGATGAACATGTAAAATATTTATAAAAGCAAAAGTTGACTTACAACCACAATACCTCAATATTGCTTAACTTTTTTGGGAGACATCAAGTTTCCCAACCACAGTTTCTTGTAGGTGTGTTCAGGGCCTGAGCCTCTCCAGATGGGGAGGAAATTCCACATTCCATGCTGCTGGCCTGGAATAGTACAGCACAGTACAGGAAGGGGACTCCGCAGACCAACAGGGATGAATGGGCTTCTTTGACTGGCTGGAATTCAGTGTGTCACAAGGATGTCTTCATGGGCCATGGGAATGAGAAAGGGCACGGTCACTCACGCGCGCACACACACACACACACACACACACAGAGAGAGAGAGAGAGAGAGAGAGAGAGAGAGAGAGAGAGAGCGCACAGGGCATCTTATTTGAAGGATCACATTCCTCTCTGCCCCTCCACCTGCTACTTTGGTGTGCACGCATATGTGAGTCCACCAACCCATGTTCATCAACCCATGTAGGCACACGTTCCAACCAGAAGTCGAAATCTCATTATCTTCCTCAACTGCTTCTCCACCTTTTTTTTTTTTTGAGAGGGTTTCTAGCTGAAGCTGGAATTCACTGGTCCAGTTGGATTGGCCAACCACTGAGCCCTAAAAGGCCCCTGTCTCTGCCCCACCTAAGCCTACAGATATGTACTGCTGTGCTTGGCTTTTTTGTGTGAGTGAAGAGGATCCCCCTTTTTTATACGAAGTGCTTGCATAGTAAGCCCACCACCTACTGATCATGCATTTGGCTAAAGCCTTCTTAAGCCTTGAGGGAAGCTTCTGGTACGATGTCTCTCCTCTAGGAGCAGTGTGTGTCCACTGTGCATCATCACCCATCTCTCCCACCTCTCCTTAACTTGCACTGCTCTCCTGTCTCCAGCTTCAACTTGCCTTTTCTCCATGTCCCACACTCAAGGAAAACAGCCACCACCATGGCACTGGTACTGTGTCTCACCTACAGACACCACAGCCCTCTGCTGACCTTGACCATTCATTTGCTGTGTCCATTCAACAAGAACATGAGCGTAAACATTTGTCCAGCACTTTCTGAGTCCTTCCGTGATGAACAAGCAGGCAGCATCCTTTTCCTGATGGAGTTTGCAAAGCAAACAGAACACGGAAACAAATACATACCCACAGAAGAGCCCACAGGGGAAAGGAGAGAAGGGTACAAGAAACCTTCATATGTTTTAAGTGAAACATAATCAGACTCTGATTTCTTGAAGTTCATTGTGCAAATGGACCCAATAGCATAAGAGGCTAATAATGACAGGCATCTCTTCACATGAGCTTATGTGTGTAAGGTTTTCAGGTGCCTTGCAACTCTTTAATTTCTTTATAAATATAAAATTTCTCTAAAAGTAAAGTCTATTTTTTAGAGTTCACTTTATAAAAAGAAAAGATAAGTATATAGATATAACTTTTACAGTTTGGTCACAGGCAACAGCCAGAATAATTCTAGGTGGAAACTCCATGGAAACCTTATGAACGAGGGTAACAGCACCTGATATCAAAGATGAAGATCAACCTCATACATTAGGCCTTTGGTGCCTCCAGAAACACAGGAAGCCACCTCAGAGGAAGAGATACCAGAAAAAAAAAAAAAACCAAACCTCTGTCTGACCAACCTGTTAAGGATAGTTCAGTTTCTGAATGACATACCATGTTAAATAGCACCACAAGGATGCTATGGGAAAAGCCCAGAAGCTACAAACTGCTGCGTTCTTTCAACAGGTAAATTATAAAGCCAAGGGCTTATAGAGGCAGAGCTAGGGAGCTGGCTCTTTTGGTGAAGAGCATGCTTTGCAAGTACGAGGACGTGAGTTTGATCCTCAGAATCCCTGTCAACATATCAGCCATGGCGCTGTTCACGCAATCCCAGTGGTGGGGAGGCAGAGATGACAATCTCTAAGGCTTGCTGATGCCCGTCTAGCCTGGTTGGTGAGTTCCAAGCCAATGATCTATGAAGATGTTGTTCTTGATCATGATACCTAAAGCTATCCTTCAACATGTACATGTATGCTCACATACATATACATGCACATACATGAACATACCTGCATTCAAAAAAAAAAGTGGGGAGGAAATAGATCGGGTTTAGGAGGCTGGCCAAGAGGGCAAAGTGCTTGAGGGCCTAAGTATAGATTCCCCACCTCCATGCAAAAGTGGGGCATGGTCAAGCATTTCTAACTCTAGTCCTGGGAAGCAAAGTTTGCAAATTCTAGAGATTCATTGACCACCTGGTCCAGCCAAACAATGTGGCCCAGGTTCCATGAGAAACCCTGTCTCAAAAAGCAAGGTGGAAAGAAATAAAGAATGATCACCAGCACTGACTTCCTGTTTGACGCGCACACGCACACAGGCACACACAGATGCATATTTCCCCAACATACACACAGAGATGTTGACTACATAATAAGATTAAGGAATTGTTAGTAATTTTCAATAGATGTCAAGGTTTCATGGTTACATTTCTATAGATAAGTTCTTCTCTTTCAGAAATCCACGCTGAGATGATTACAGATAAGATGATCCTGTCCCCAAAATCGGTTTCAAGTATTGCAGATATGAGTGAAGCAGAGCGGGCCACGGGTTGATGGCTATCTATGTACAGAGCTCTTCATGTTCCTTTCCCATCCATGTGGACAGGGTGTCACTATGTGCCACCCTTCAGCTATGGGTCCACAAAGGTTTGCACAGCTGGAGCAGAGGGAAAGGACTTTGATTATAGCTTTGATGCTCACTGATACAACCAAATGATCTTTATTTTTAAAGATTTATTTATTTATTATATATAAGTACACTGTAGCAGTCTTCAGACACACCAGAAGAGGGCATCGGATCCCATTACAGATGGTTGTGAGCCACCATGTGGTTGCTGGGAATTGAACTCAGGACCTCTGGAAGAGCAGTCGGGTGCTCTTAACCACTGAGCCATCTCTCCAGCCCCCAAATGATCTTTATAGTGTGTGGCTTATTGTAAAAGATGACTATTAAAAGAATGAACAGAGACCTAACTGCCAACGTTAAAAACATAAGTAAGAACAGTAAAAGTACAAAGGCTAGTTGGGAAGCAACTGAGAGCTGCTGGTAGCCTGAGGTAAGGGAGGATCTGTGGTAAGGGAGAGGAATCAATCTGTGGAAGAAAGGTGACTGCAAATTCTACCAGAGTGGGCAGAGTGGGAAATGGGAAGAGAGTGGAGCAAGAGGGAGATGGCAGTGTCTGTCCTCACGGGACAGAGCTGGCAGGCACTTGAAGACTGGCCGCAGAGAATCATAAGCCCAGTCCAGGACTGTGAGGAACACCAGAGAGTATGAGCTCTGGATCCCGGCAGCAGGAGAGGATGAGTGTGTGAATGTGCGTGTATGTGTGTGTGTGTGTGACTTGTGTTCCTGTGGGTATATATGAGTGTGACTGGGTATGTCTGTGCATGTATGTGAACGTAGGTGTGAGTGCATGCTTGTGTTTGTTTTTGTGTATGCGTGAGAGTGTAGGAATGTGAATGTGTGAGTTTTGAGTGTATGGGTGTGCATGTTTAGGTGGGAGAGCATGCATGTTCATGTGTGAGTGGGCTTGGGTGTGTATATTTGCATGTGTGTAAAGTACGTTTATTAGAGATGGTGTGAGGGTGTGCGGGAGTATGCACATGCATGTGTGTATGTGTGTACTTGAGTATGTTTATGAGTATATGTATGAACGTATGTGTGAGTGTGTGATGGATGTGAATACGTGCAAGTGTGTATGTGTGTGAGCATGCGCATAAGTGCATGTGTATATTTGAGTGCATGACTGTGCTTGAGTGCGTGTGTGAACTCATGAGCATAGATTGTGAGTGTGTGCGTACTCAGATGAGTGTGTGTATGTATGTGCTTAGGTATGTTGATAGAACGAAGAACAATTATGAACATATTCAACTGTTTCTGATACACAGCATAAATATGTAACCAACTCAAATTGAGTCTGTTCCCCTGGCCAGGACTGATTTTCCTTTTGATTGGTGCCAATTCCTTCTGTATCCAAATATTTGGTTTCATCCTATCTCTAAGTCCCAACATTCTTATGAGTACATTCCTTGAGGCTTGGTGGCCTTATTTAAGGGGGAAGTTCTAAGAGGCTGCTCTGAGATCTACTCTTTCAGTGAGATTTTGAGTCTCAAATTTGGTAGAGAAATGGAAAACTAGAATGAGAGGCTCCCAGTCTCCACTGACCTTTCTGCCTCTGGCGTCTTTTTAGAATCTGAAAGCTTCCTGTCCCCAGCTATCTCTGTACAGCATCCCGTGCAGACAGCTTGTGCTGGAAACCAATTCCTCGTATTCTCTCTCGTAGGTTTCTGCACCCCTTACCAGCTTCACCCTAATAATTTGCAGATTTCATTTGGCTCCATTTAGTCCCCGTTGTGGCTGTTTCAAGGCCTCCCAGTGGCTGCATGACAGTCACCTCTGGGTGCATTCTTAGGGTTTTTTCCTTTCAATTAAATGCTTCCAGAAACAAAATTTTTGGATGATAGATTCACTCTAGCTGACTCGGATCTCAAAGTCTTTCCAAAGAGCATTTACGGGGAAAATATTACTGGCTTAAAAGCTCCAGCTCTCGACTCAATTTAAATTTGGCTTTCAGTTTTTATATCTTTAGCAATGTAAAAAATCCTGGTAAAGTAATGCTCTTCTCTAAGGTAGGTCCAATCAACTGAAATGCGCTTGTGTTTATCCAAAGGCATTTCAAGGTATACTGTAAACTTGCTTTTTTGGGTCTCCGACCAACTGAAAACAGCAAAGCCCTCCTTTATATTCTGGTTTAAAAGCTTTTCCTTTCATGGAAATTTTCAGTCATCCTCTAGACAAAGAGGTGCTGGGGAAGAGCGAGCCCAGGGAAGTGCTGTGAAACTTTACATATGCAAAATATGATTTTTATTTCCTAAAATATTCTTAAAGGTACAATAGTGCTCCTTGCCCTGGCTTGTGGGCTGGAAGCCTCGATATTACCTGCAGAATTTTGAGCCTCTCTCATGACCTGCTTATTAAAGTCCGAAGACAACTAAACTAGACCACTGCTGGAGGGCCTGGGAGCGCACTGTGAAAGGCCAGAGCCCAAAGACTGGAGGAAAAGGTAGCATCCGTTATAGAAAAGAGTTGGCCACGTAGTGTGCCCAAGAGCAGGAACAAGACTCCAGACCACATGCCAAGAGACAAGGAGAACAGTGCAAAGAATATCAGTAAAAAGAACCTCTTAAGTGAGAGTAAAGCACAAGGGACTTGGTATGTGTATTCATGCACAATTTCTGAATGTCATGATCGCCTGATGACTTCAAATGTTACAGTAGAGAATACTGGGGTTCACTGACTTTAAGGAGTTTAACTCCAGATAACTCAGAACATTGATACCTCAAAGCCTTGAGTCATGCAAAGTATATTAGCCAACACCGAAGCAATTCTCTATGAAAAAGAATTCTCAATTTACTATCTCCACATAAGCTATGATCGTCACATTAACAATAGCTACTACTTTTATTTTCTAATAAGTCAACATACTAAACGCAGCACATAGCTACAAAGAAATATGACAAAAGATCCTATTTGAAAGTAAACCTCTTCTATGATTAATAAGATTGAAAGACTTTTATAAATCAAAATCTTTAGCAAAAACTAAAATTGATTCTTCTTAGAACATGTACAAGTACTTCAAAGATATTTTCTAAATTATTTTTTCTCTGAACATGAAATTACTATGCAAAGTCCACAAACTCCAATGCATGCTAATTAATAGTATCTCGGAGAAGGTGCTTATCAAAATCAGGGTAAACCAAAGAATCAAAGATAAATCAATCACTCTTCAGCTAAAGTCCACGTCTAACTCTTTGAAAAGAAATTCGGTATATAATTACTTTATGAAGACAATAAATGCTTCCTTAGTAATGAGTGAAGAAAAATACTATTCTGTTTTATCATTGGGTTCTGTGACAACATTATGGGCTTTTGAACTATCTAGTTTGTATTTCTAAAGTATATTTTTTTAATTTGGTCAAAAATTTCCATGAATTTCCTTATGGAATAAATGGATGGAACTTTTCTAACACACAGTCGTGAGTGAGCATTCCAACTCCCCAAAAAATGAACACACAATTAAACAGCCATGCAATAAGAAGGAACAAGAAAACACTTCCCAGGAGGCAGCATCTCAGCTAAAGTTCAAAGTTGACTAATAATGTCAAGGGAGGGCTAGAGACATGAGGTGACTCATGTTCCAAGTCATGAAAGTGAGGAGGAAGACGTAAATTGGAGAGGCTCAGAAGGATGGGTACAAACAGAAGTTCAAGGTGGTCATTTAAGGTGCTCATCTAAGAAAGGAAGGTGAACAAACAGTATGTCCTCCACAGAGCTGTCTAGAAGGTCATTTACAAAAAGATTGTACAATCGTTGGCCTGCTTTCACATACAATCAGCCATTCATAAAACCACAGTCTAAAAGCATGAAAATGATGCTTTTAAAATACAGTGTTTGGAGAATTTCTAATTTTCTGGAAATGACGTCTTAAGCTGGATGAGCAGCCAAAAACAGTGGCCATGGAAGCTTAGCCTCAGGTATGAGATGATTAGAGTGGCTTTCCTGATGATATCACTTTCCTTAGCCTTAACTTGGAAGTCCATCAATGCAAACTTCCCTCTCACTCAAAAAAAAAAAAAACAAAAACAAAAACAAAAACAAAACAAAACAAAACAAAACAAAACAAAAAAAACCATGTGTGCATGGTGTGCCTTTTTCCAGTCACCCTCTCACATGATTTTACTTGTTTTTTATAGCTCACGATATGTAGCACTACCCTTTATTATACCTATAATAAATGCATTGCATTGCCAAGTATGCTAGTCACACCTTGAAGGAGGCAATAAAGTCAGGATACTTGTCTTGTATTCAACCACCAGGATAGCCCTTATTAGGAAGAAATGACAGCCTTCTTCAACAGAAATGCCCCTTCGACTAATTCTCCCCACTGAAGTTCATTTGGGGATGACAAGAGCTGTTGTATCTCATTTTCTTTAAGAGTCTAGGAAAGGACAGAGCATCCCACAAAGTAAACTAATATGTAATCAATAAAAGGTATGTGTTAACCACATAGTCAAGATATTTACCATCATCTAAAACCAGTGTGTTAGATAGTAGAGAAATACCATGCCTTTGCCAGTTAGGTGACCAGTGCTGTCTCAGCCATCAATGTCATTAAGTCATTTCTCATGGTGCTTGCCAGCAACTTACAGCAGAAGAATTGAAACATGCATGAACTCTTCAAAAGAAATATTTTTGCTGTAAAAAAATTTACGTTGATTTCTATGGAACCAAATCTGTTTTGAACTAGACAGGCTGTTTTCAATATCGACCTAATAATAACAATATTCTGGAAATTAATTTTAAAATAAGAGATCTATTATTAAGATGGGGAAACGGAAGCGCTTTTTAATCTTAGAGTTGGTGATGGCTAAAAGTAGCACAGTTGGGAAGGTTGTTAGGAGAAGCTGGGTGAAGAGGACCGCTTGGAAACAATGTTAGCATCAAAACACAATGTAGAGATGGTGAGTGGGAAATGCATGCATAACACAGACAACTCATCCAAGGAAAGAAAGACTTCACTAAAGTCAAAAATTTTAAAACTCCAGTTGAATCTTGTAATCAGTATTTTCTTAAATGTGATAAACTTTGGTACATAAAATACTGCCTAACTCCCCCCTATAAAATGATAAGGTCTTAGCCTGCTTCTATCTGACAATACATATTTGTAATCCCAGCACTTGTGAGCTAAGGGAAGGAGACCACAAATTCCAGCCTGGACTACATTATGAAATTCTATATTACAAGGGGAAAAAAGGCCAATTGCCATAGAATACTTTTACCAATTAAATCAACAAATTAAAAATGTAAAAATACTCTATTGATAAATATGGTGCAATAGGCACTTATATTCTTGGTTGAGACTACAAGTCGGTTTAATGGAGAGGCCTAGTTTAGCAGTTCCCCCAAGTAATTAAAATGCATGTGCAACTAACCCAGGAACTCCAATGCTAAAAATTAATCATAAAGAAATATATTTAACATATGTGGTATGAAACTCAGACTAGTACAGAGAGAGGGAGAGAGAGAGAGAGAGAGAGAGAGAGAGAGAGAGAGAGAGATTACAGCGTTATTATAGCTACAAAATATTACTCAGTATTTATATAATCATATATATATATGTATGAATCATCATAGGTGTATCTATTTTTATATAGATGAGAATATAAATCACCCGCTACGTCTATAAATGGGCCAACAGGAAGCCATTTAAAAGAAAGAAAAGCAACTGAAAAAAAATGTTAACAACTTGATTAGAGATCTATAGTTGGTCTATACCAGGTCTATAATTGAGTGGGAGGGGGGAAAGGGAATACAATGTGGCCTACCATTTGAGAGGACAGAATACACATGCACATGAATGGAGAACACTCTTATGGCTATAAATACAGAGACTGTGTCTATAGGATACAAAAAAGCTGGTGACTTTCAGGAACATCTAAGACACTGGAAGACAGCATGAAACTTCATTCTGACCACTTGGTATGCAGTACCATAGTAATAGGTATGAGTCTATACCAGATATCTGTCCTTGGGGAAGTGCTATCATAAAATATATTAGACCTGTCGATGTCTAAGCATAGAAACTGACTGCTCGTGTGTGCTGGAGAATAGTCCAGGATCAAAGCACTGGCAGATGTGGCCCTGGGTCCTGCCGCTCACCGTTCCAGCTGTCTAGCAGTTTGTGGAAACCTAGACTTCCATGATTTGTTTTTATTTATCTCTAACTCAGAGCATACTCTCTCCTATCCCAAGGGCACTTGTTAAAACCTTCCAGCATGGGCTGGAGAGATGGTTCAGTGGTTAAAAGCATTTGTTGCTCTTGCGAAGAAAGGACCTGGGTTCAGTCTGTAACTCCAGATTCAGGGGATCCAATGTACCGTTCTGTGCTGTGACTACCAGGCATGTGTGTATGCCTGCACATACAGACAAACATTTATTCACGCAAAAATAAAATTAAAATAAATGGATCATTAAAAAAATATTCTACAGCTGTACTATAGTTTTGACTTTAATTATCCTGCAGACATGCATCTGTAGGCATAGTCCTCAGACATGGCAACATTCTGAAATGGGACCTAATTAAAGAAAGTTAAGTTATAGATAGTTGTGTCCTTAAAGGGGATGAGGGAGCCCAGCTTTTTCCCATTCCTCTCTTTTGCTTCCATTACATGGTATAAACCATGTTCTTTACCACAGGTTTCCACTAGGACACTTTGTACATCACAGTCTTGAAGCAATGACCACTGGCCATCAGATGAAATTTCCAAAGTTGTGAGACAAAAGAAACCATCTTTTTAACTTGATCAGTCTTGGAGTTCTGGATTCAGTGACAGGAATCTGACCAATAATATAATCTTTAATTATTTAGCATGGGGACAGTTAAAGCAGCAGTACTATTACCCTGAAACACTTACTTGAAAAGAAAACGTTGGCTACAGGAAAATCTGAAAAGTTCTATGTATTGCTAAAAATCCCAAAGACTGTGCCATGTTTGGGAAACACCTGAGAAACCCCAAACCTCTTACAGCTGGACAGTCCAGAGGCACTTCATAGTGTGAAAGGAGAATCCGGACTGAATGTTTCCTGCTGGAGTGTTGAAAACATGACTAACAGCACAGAGAGCCTCTGAGCAGAGTCAGGGAGACATATTTGCATAAGTCATTTAGAGAATTTCCTCTCCGGTCATTAACTGATCACCAAGGTGCTTGAGAGACCTCTTATAACAAAGGTTATAGACATTCGAGAATGAGACAAAGGCCACTAGGTAGACATGCAGCAACAATCACATTGTTAAAAGCAAACCACAACAAACAACACGAGTAGGAGCTATCTTGACTTTCAGGGTTGTCACATTATGGTATTTTAAATTTTCAGTTTTCTGCAACCATCAAAAGTAATAGAAAAATTGGGAACTACATACTACACACACACACACACACACACACACACACACACACACACACTCAAGCACAGGCACACGTTCACAAACACTGTAAGCAAGCAACAGAGAAAGCCAAGGATTAGACTTATTATGAACAAGCCTTTAAATCAACTATTGTGCATATGTCAAACTGCTAAAATAAACTGTGCCACGAGAAAACACTAAAAGTACAAAATCCATGTTTAATCAAATAGGTTTTTCAGAGAAGTAAAACCATTTTCAAGACCAACAACTGACTTCTCATTAGAAACTACTGAGGCCAGAGCCACACACAGAGTAGGAAGGAAGAAACTACAGATGGGTAACTCTATCAAGAAAACTGTGGTTAAAAAAAAACAAAGTATAAAATAAGAAACTGTGAAACATCAAAAGTAATGTAGGATTCATTACTAAGAGATCTTCCCTGTGGAAACAGCAACAGGGAAGAAAAGGGGCTCACAAGTAGGAAGAAAGGACATCAGCAAAGGGAACCACGGGGCAGGTAAAACAACAGTATGCACACTTTATCCAGCTTTCTCTTCTCATAAAACATACCAGAGTGTGTACACAATAGACAGCATGATAATATATAAAAGACTGGGCACACAAAAAGAATAATAAATATATACTATGTAACCATGTACCATATAATGAAACAAAGTTAGAAGACTTTTTTCCTAAGTGGTTATAGCCTAATATGACATCGTTAGAGATAACACATTACATACAAAAAGCATTACAACATCAAATTTAATCCCATTTTAATAGAAAATACATAGAGTGAAAGTATCTTAAATGTTCCGAACTGAAGGCAAAGAGATAAAAATCTTACTCAGACTTAAAATATATGTGTGCTCATGCAGTGTGCAAACACATGTGTTTATGCGTTCAAATATATGTAAATATATACATATTGAATATGTTTATGTACATAAATATAATCATATTGGATTTATATTCAAACACAGAAACAGATTAAAAATAAAGGGGCAGGGAACAGACATTGTGCACTATTATGGAGAAAGTCGTAGGATAAATATTATTGCTGCACACATTCAAGGGCATTTAACAATGATAGAAGCCAAACAGGAAGAACTGTAATAAATACATGGGCACCTCATTTTAAAAGTTGCAGTTCATGAAACAAAAGCTTTAAAAACTACATAACCTACTCAAAAACATAATGATTTGGGGTTGCAATATCCCAATTCAGTAACAGTTTGGGAAACCAAGCAGATGGGCTGAGCTACAAATCAATGAGACATGACACACGCAGCACATAAACAGGCCATTCTGACAAATCAACCACACATCACACACACAGCACGTAAACAGGCCATTCTGACCACCGAAAACGCTACGGGGTCTCCTTGAGTTCACAGCGAATTCTCTTTGGGATAGAATGTATGTTTCACATTTTAAAGTCTCAGCAAGTTAAAACGTATTTAAAGTATAAGATTCGGAATAAAATTGGAAATCAATAACACAAGAAAATGTGGGGGATTCTAAAGTACCTGCAAATTAAGTATTTTCCTGAAATCATTGACTCAAAGAATGAGAGTAATTGCAAACTAATCACACGAAACGGCAAGACCTTGGGCGGCAGCCAAAGCAGGGCACCGCACATTATGGACAGAGAATGTGGAGGAATCAAGTTGGAGCTGTCCTGGCAGCCTCCTCCTTGATATCTGGCTCTCATCATATGGGAAGGTGCTATGTGGCTGCCAGGGAAATAAAGCAATCAATATTCCTACCTAGCTGGAAAGCCTCTGAACCTTCAAGAGTGACCAGAACAGTAAGACATCACAAAAGGTTCAAGAGTAGCACTTCTATCCTGATGATAACCAACAGATGTCTAATTGTACTTGAGTCCTCCTTAGGACGAAGGGATTCATGTCTGAGACTGTAAACCTTGCCCACCCTCTGTGACCAATGAAGCCTTTGACCCTAGAAGAGAACCTACTACTGCCATCTCATTAAAACGGTATTGCCTAGGGCTGGAGAGATGGCTCAGCGGTTAAGAGCACTGACTGCTCTTCCAGAGGTCCTGAGTTCAATTCCCAGCAACCACATGGTGGCTCACAACCATCTGTAATGAGATCTGATGGTCTCTTCTGGTGTGTCTGAAGACAGGTACAGTGTACTCACATACATAAAATAAATAAATAAATCTTTAAAAAAAAGTATTGCCTAACTGCATTCTAAATCCTACTCCTTACGCCTGCAGATAAATGTAGCCTTCACCCCTCACCTTAAGCTAACTTAGCTGTTGGTGTGTTTAAAATGCATGACCAAAATCAACTTGGAAAAAGTTTATTTCATCTTACAGATTAGAGTTCATCATCCAGAGAAGTTGGGGCAGGAACTTGAGACAAGAACTGTTGCTGACAGCACCTCGGAGGAGCTCTGCTCACTGGCTCGGTCATTATGGCTCGCTCTGTCTGTTACGTTACAGCACTCAGGACCTTCAGAATAGAAATGGTGCCACCCACAGCGAACTTGGCACATCAATCATCAACCTTCCACATCAGTCATCAACCAAGATCTCTACCACAGGCTTTCCCACAGGTAAGTCTGGTGGGGGCATTTTCTCAAATATGACTCCTGCTTCCAAAATGTCTATCTTATTGTTGGGTGTTTTCCATTCACAACGATTCAGGTGAACAAGAGAGAGGGCATGACCATGGAGCAGTTGGTCATTGGCGGTTGGAGGAGCCAGACTCAAGGGTGGTAGGTCAATGGAACAGAGTGGTAGCTCCAGGCATTCTCAGGAGGGACAGCATGGGAGCTGAGGGAGACGGCCATTGACGGCATCGGCCAAGGAGGCACAGGTGGTGCCCTCGGGAACACAGGCAGTAGCTGTTCTCGGAGCATAGCCGGGATCTCAGGAATGCGTTATCTAGCCATGGGAGCTGAATAAAATTACACACAGCAAGACTCCTCAGGAAATATCCAGGAAGAGAAGGCATAAAGACTGTATGATTCAGAGACATCTACAAACAAATAATGTCTTCTGTATATGACAGGTATCTATATCCATGAATTCTCAACAATATGGCCACCTAAACAAGGTCAGCAAAAGTACAACATACCAATGTGGATAAGGGATATCACAAAGCCCCACCCCTAAATGAAGAGCTACAGGCGGCTGACAGGGAAGATATTCTTCTCCCTAGACAATTCCCATGCTAGGTTATCCAATCCCAAGTGATCTGCTCTAAACACAAACATAAGAGCAGCAGAAAAGGTCCCAGAAGAATGCATTTTCTATGCCTGTCTAGGTATAGAATTAAAGTCATGAATTTGAGATGGAGTCAGCAGTCCCAGGAGAAATTGCTCAGGGGAGCATGGCAAACATAACATTTGTATATAAAATTGTCAAATTTTAAAAATAAAAACACAGCAAACTATTACCTGGCAGAGCAGGAGAAGGTACAAGGAGACTCGGGGTTACTGGGATCAGACATGAATGGGGCCATTGCTACTCCACAAAAAAATGAAAACATCTCACAGAATGCTATGGAAAAATCGTATGCCAGTCATTTAAATATCTCCATGAAATAGTAAATTTCTAGAAACAAGCTGCTGAATCTGACACAGGAAGCTATGAAAAATAAACATAATAAATTGAGAAGTTTTATTATTGACTAAAGCATCCCATGAAGAAAAGGCCCAGTCAGATAACATCCAGCAAGTGGTTGAAGAAGGATAGACATCAGCTGAGCCCATTTGCACACACCTACTATCACTGCCAATCAAGAAGCTGAGGCATGAGAATAGTGGGTTCCAGGTTTGCCTAGATTACACAGTGAGATCAGAGCCAGCCTGGACAGTTTGGTAAGCTGTAAGCCCTTGTCTCGAAATAAATAATGATTTGGGGCACATACATTAGTGGCGGTGTGCTGCTTCCCCAGCATGTGTGGGGCATGGGTTCCATCCCACTGGGAGAGAGGTGGGGTGCGGTGGGAGGACGTCAACAGTTTACGGTTTTACATAACTAAAAAGGAGAGGGGGAAAAAAAACATGTCCATGTTTGTTTCACGAAGCCAGTATTATCCTGGTACAGAAACCAAAGCCAAAGACATCTCAAGAAAGGAAACCACAGTGGAATCTCTCTCGTGGAAACAATGACTAAATTCCTCAACAAAATAACATCTAATTGGCTCCAGTAACAAGTAAGAAAACATACAATGACCAACTAGAATGTGCCCCAAAAATGCAAGGTGGGCTTTAACATGAAAATGAATGAGTCACCTTAATCCAGTACAAGACAAAGTCACTAATCCGATATCAGTAGAGGCAGAAACTACATTTGACAAAAGCCCAGCATTTCTTAATGGTAAAAACACTCAACAAACTGGAAATGAAGAGAGCATTCCTCGGCCTGAAGAGTCATCTACAGGAAACTTGTAGTTAAGATCGTCGACCATGGGTTATACGCATGGCTGGGTTTATGTGCTTATGTACATGCATGTGCTGACGAGATTACAGTAAATGATGCAACAGCTACTCCCTATTCTTTCAGTAACATTTATTCTTGAAAACTTAATCCCCCACAAAGCCACAAGAACAGTGGAATGTGAACCTGGCCTTCATTTCCCGTAGACTTACTAATTTTAATATTTTGCAATAATTTATTTTCTCCAACAGTTTGTAGTGGTTCTGTTCTTATTTTTAAATTTATTTATTTTCAATCAGCATGCAAAGCATTCAGTTTCATTGTGGCATTTTCAAACAAAACATGGTTTGCTAATTCCTCTTCATACTCACTCCCTTTTCCCTGCCCCTCCCGCCCTGTCACCTTCAATAATTAACTTAGCTCTGCTTTCTTGTCGCATGCCACTCATTATTTTTATGGAAAAAGATTTATTTCTAGATACTTTTGCTCTTAATTAAAATGTCCTCCTAGTGCTATTTTTTTATAATCACAAGATTTCATACCACTCAAGAAATTGAATGTTAAGTAGCCTGTATTCAAGTTTATCCAACTGCCTTGATGATACCATTTTAAAACAAAAGTGTATTACCTGCTTTTATTTTTATGTATTTCAAACATAAGGAATTTTGTTATACATATTTTAGTTACCAAAATCGCAAGCTAATATAAAATGAGAAATTGAAAATGTTTTTCATTTATCCACTTATATACATATAAATTCCAATATTAAAATCTCTGTATATGGGAAGTTTTTAATTATTGTGAATAACAAATCATAGGATATATATACATATATATATATATATATATATATATTTACAATACTTACCTCATTCCAAGGAACCAGTTTTGTATATGATACTACAAAAGTGCATAAAATAAAAATCACATAGTAGAGTTAAAACGAGAACATAAGAAAACATAAGACCCAGGGGCTGAAGATATGGTTAAGCAGTTAAGAGGACTGGGTGCTCTTCCAGAGGACCTAGGTTCAATTCCCAGCACCCACACAGCAGCTAACAATTTTCTATAACTCCAGTTCCATAAGATCCAAAGGAGGAGGAAGAGTACTTTGAATTCTATCTTCTAGACATAACATGGCTGCTGCATATATCAGCTGGTAACAGCTGTGGTTGCCTGTACCAGACCGAGCCAGTCAAAATTCTAGTGTGTGGGAAGGGGGGATGGAAAAGCCATTGGCAGCTGGTGTCTCCTGAGGAACAGAGAGTTCCTTCCAGGCTTGCAAATATAGTGATAAACGGCTTACATAATATGAATGAATATATAGATTTAATCTCCAGGGCCTCAAAAACAAAAATCAAAATCCTTAAAAACATGAAATAAAAATACCAGGAAGAAAGGAAACTCAAAGTTAATTTTATAGTAGTTTTTAAACCCACGATCCAGTCCAAGATCATGAATTGCACGTAGTTGTCCTCTCTTTCATCTCTGTTAATCTAAAACAGTTGCCCCAATTTCTTTGTTTCTTTCCTATCGTTAACTGAATGAGTGAGAGAATGGGTTCACCTCCCTACTAAAATGTGCCAGAGTCACAGGACTCAAGGGTCTTTAGACTTCTAAGTCACATAGCTCTTGTTGGAGCATAATTCAGTCAAGCTGTCTGTCCCAAGCCTCCTGTCCACATTCTCTTCTCCCACCAGACCCCTTGACTTGATTACGGCGTGATTCAGAAATCTTGCCAAAGAACTGCAGTAATTTGGTAGGTCGAGAAAATAAACATTCACTAGCCAATTTGTCACTGATGCAAAAGCTCTTACTGTTCTAGACATAACTTCCCTACAGGGTTCTTGGTAGTCTCTAATCACTTCATATCACAGCTACCTCTGAAATTCTGAAGAGGGAGCAATCAAAAAAAAGCATTAAAAGGACCAGAAAGATGGTTGAGAAGCCAAGAGTCATGCCAGACAGCTCACATGTAAGTCTGGCTCCAGGGCTGTGGTCCTCAACCTGTGGGTCCAGCAACCCTTTCACAGGGGTCAGATATCATATATCCTGCATATCACGTATTTATATTATGAGTCATAACAGTAGCAAAATTAGAGCTATGAAGTAGCAACAAAAAAATAAAATAAAATAAAATAAAATAATAGTTTTATGGTTGAGGGTCACCATAACATGAACTGTATGTATTAAAGGATCTCAGCATTTGGAAGGTTAAGAACCAGTGCTCCAGGGAATCCTATGCCCTCTTCTGGTCTTTGCTGGCACCTGCACACACAATATATTCTCACATGCATGTGCCTGCCTGCATACAAATAAATTAAAATCACATTTAAAGGCTGCTAAGATGAGGTTTCCATGACTCCCTGCCCCGTCGAGTCCTTACCTCATGCCAAGCCCAGGATTTACACATCTTCATTGTCAGCCTTCCCAGCTCAGTTCAAACATGATTATGGGAAGGTCAGGAATGAGCAGCCAACAGGCTGTGGATGATGGCCTCTTCCCATCCAGATTATAAGACAAAACGATGGTCCCCAAAGGAGAAAAATGAGAACCTGACTGGGCAAAATTTTATCCATCCTCTGAATGAACTCAATTGTTCTGGTCAAACCCCAGCTTTCATGTGTGCTGTAACTGCATGTAACTGTCTGTAAAGTCTTTCTCACTTAGTGAAAATTGCTAGGTACATTTATGCAAATACATATAACTGTCCTCTAAGTGTATGTCTTTATAGTCATGGATTAATATATGACTGTCTCAGGGATGTTGCTTTGTGGGGTGGATGTCAATTAGCAAAGAAACTCATATCTTATCAAAGTGAAAAGAATAGTGAGGAGCATTCGGTCACAAGTGTGACATCTATGTCACACACACAGAGAGAGAGAGGAGAGAGGAGAGAAGAGAGGGGGAGAGGGACAGGGAGAGGGAAACATGTACACAGGCACACAGCCACCTCCCAAGTGGCAGGAATTATTACAGAAGAAGGAACAGAAAGAGAGTAGCACCAGGTGTTGGGAATATGGGAACAGACAGTGACTTTGGACGTGGCCAGACCACTGCACCCATGTACTCACAGCAGCTGTGACTGTCAGCCTGACCTACCCTAGATCAAGCCAGTAAACATTTTAGCACGTAGAATGAGGTGGGGACCTGCATTCCCACCCCTAACCAAGGAACTGTGGACAGTTGATGGTTTTTAGGGGAGGGAAAATCAGTCAGTTCTCTCTAAGGGCACTTCAGCTCCAGTTGGTGGCCCCACACCTGGCAGCATATAGACAACAATACATTGGACCTGGTGGGTTATTTAAAAAATAAAAATAAAAAGAGAGTGCTAAGTTAAGAGAAAATAGGAAGGCAGGGTAAATATGGGATAAGTTACAGTGAAGACTGTAATCAAATACATTGTATCAAGTTCTCAAAAATTAATCAAAACGCTATTTTTAAAGGCTACTAAATAAAACATTGTGTAACAAAACAATATTCAAACTCAAACTGTTTATATTCCATTCGTTTGAGATTATTGATTTGAATCCAATGCATTCTTACCATATTTTTTCAACGAGCTGCAAGATCTCTGATTTAGAAGTCTGGGTTTTCATTCACAGCTCTGCAGGTTCTCAGGGCAGGATGCCTGTCCTTGACAGTGCCTGGCACAGAGAAGCAAGTCAAGGGAGCCACGGCCTGGAAACCACCATCTTGCTTTTGGCCTCTAAAGCTATTGACAAAGGTTTGATTTCCTCTCTGGGAGTGTGTAGAGTGATAGGAGGCACTCTGCTGCTAGGAAGAATGACTTAGGGTGAAATGAATGTAGAATTGGGCCAATTTTATACCCCTGATCCCAGAGCGAGGTGGAGGGGAAAAAGCTGCCGACGGCCCTACATGTTGACTGGTATGCTTGCAAGTTGCAAATCCTGAGTACCAGCAGCCTTGACCTCCCTCTTGCTGCGGCCTCTGAAACCCTGGCTTCTTGAAGGAAAAACAAGTAAGACAAAAGAAAGTTGTTTGGCTTCTAAACTAGCCTTGTCTTTCCTCTCAAGAGCCCTGGAGGTTCTGCTCCAGACTCTGCCTTCTGGCCAGGTCCTCAGCAACTGTGGATCTCATCCCACTGTTCGGGCCTCTTGTCCACATAGCTAGTGCTGCCTCGTCATACCAAGCCAACAACAACAGCCCCTGTCCACTCTGCCTAGACCCTCTATACAGGGTCATCCATTCCCAAAGAGGCTTCCAAAACTGAGCATGAACAGGGGTCTATGGATGGGTTCAGAGGAGGTAATCAAATCTACCACCATCAAATCTCCAAGTCTCAGGCTCCTAAGTCTTAAGAATTCCAAGTCTCTACTTCCAAAGAAGAAAAGGCATTAAAACACTCAGTGAACTTGAATTTCCTGTGACATACCAAGAGTTTATCACCTAGAAGCAGTTGTTTGAAGGTGCAGACCAGATTTCTCCTAGGGCCCAGCCGACCAAGACAGCCTGAAGTTCATTAGTGCACCTTTTCTAGCAGAGCAAAGCCAATGCAGAGACCATTTAATTGTGGTTTGGACACTAAGCAAGGTAACTGTTTCTCTACAGCAGAATGTTATTCAGGACTTTCACAAAGGCTAATCAACTGTTGACACATTGGAAATGGAACTTTATGTTTCTAGAACCTTAAGATGGTTGGCCTAATCTAGCCATTCATACATTCACTCACCAAGCAAGTGTCTGTACCAATGGTATGTGAAGCCTTACTCTGAGCGGAGTGTATGTTGTACCAAGGCTATGTTCTACAAAGATGTCAAAAAGAAAAACAAGCATCAGATGTTGATTTTTTAAAGGAAGCAATCAAAAAACCCAAACAAGGTCAGCTTTGTTGGGAGTAGTGAATGACAGAGTTTGTACCAAAGTGCTATTTTGCATAGCACTAAAAGGTTGACATTCAAGCAAAGCCTTTAAGGAGGAAAAGGTGCCAGCCATGTGGGGATCTAAGGAAGAATACTCCAGGCAGTGTTCTACAAACGCAAAACCCTAAGTGAGAATGTACGGCATGTTCAAGATTAACAAGGAGTCCAGTGTGGTCAGGGATACATCAGGATGACAGCTGGACAGGAAGGCTCGTTGACTTTAACTGTGAACAAAAGATGCCTCCGGATGATTGGGAGCAAGGAAGGAGTACTCTGAGACTGGATTCATCATGAAATTTTATTTTCTTTCATCCTGATCTCTTTCCATGAACGTGAGCCAAGCAGTGAATGCCAAGAGCACATATGATGGAGTTAGTAAAATCAAATCCCTGTTTGTCCTTTAGGATTGGATACTCCCATCATAGACACTAACCACATATATGACCGAATTATTGAGTGAGGCTTAGCCCGTGAGGTGCCATTATACATAACGGAATCTGACATTCTATCATGAAAATTAAACAAGAGTATAACATCCCACTTCGATCTTTTCGTGGTTACATGTGGAAGTTAGTTTGCATATACTCCATTAAATATGATATATTGTTAAAATCCACTCCTGATTTACTTCTTTTACTGTGCCTACCAGAAAACTTAAAACTCCAAATGTGACCTTCCATACATTTCTCCTGGACAGTGCAGGAATGGAGAATTACTGTAACGGCTCAAACATCCTCTGCCTAAACGGCTGCTAAATAAACACTGTAAGCCCTTACATAAAGAGAAAGAATGACCAAGATTACAAAATGCCATCTTCTGAGCGGACCAAAGCGCTGGCACCGGGTGTGAAGAGGGAGCTCTACAAGCACCCCCCTCTGCAGGGAAAGAGGATCCCGGAGAGCAAGACGAATTTGGTAGTCATCATATCAGACAATGGGAAAACCCAGCTTCAAATGTTTAGATCCGATTCACAGTGAGTGTTCTAAGTGCACACAGCGTAAGTAACTGGCAAACAGGCTGCAGACACAAGATGTGGTGGGTCACACCTGGAATCCTGATGCTGAGGCAGGAGCACTGTTGCAACATTGACGTCAGCCTGGGCTAGTAGTAGCCAGACTAATCTATGCTATAAAGTAAGAGCCTGCCCCACCCCACCGCAAAAAAAAAAAAATAGAGCAGGTGGTCCTTCATAAAAGGGCCTACTATGTGGCTGGTATACTGGCCCCTAGACCTTTCCCACTTCTCCAGTTGAACATAAGGGAGTGGAGGGGAGTAGGTTGGGCTCCCAAGATCTGAAGTTTCACTGCAGTGTCAGCATTTCCACAGTGAGGAGCTGCAGATCCCTTTGCTTTACATCTGGCTCTTCTGGCTTAAAATAGCTCTGAGAGCCTTGTTAGTGGTTACCCATCTTACAAAGCAGAGTGTGAGGCCTAGAGTTACATTGATTTGCTTGGATTTCAGGGCAGAACTAAATCCCCCAAATCTATAGACCTTTCCCTCCAACAGGGCACACTTGCCTCAGAGGTTCAGACCCCAGGTAGAATATATACGACTCTTGAGTTGGCATCTGAGTGTGTTAAGGCTCCAATCATGGCTACCTCCCCCATGGAAAACTCGGTTTCCTTTTGTACTAGCATTTGGACAACATCTGGAATGAGGATTCAAACACCTTAACATCTGCACAGGCTACATGCAGGCTCCTGCAAAGGCCAGGGGACTCCCTCTCCTCAGAGAACTTCAGAACTCTTCCAGAAAGCCATCGGTCTCACACTGCCTGGTTTTATATGACTGCAGAGACATGTCAAGCTACTGCAGTGCTTTTCCGTTTCTGAGCTCTGGACACAATGCTATCATCAGGGAAGCCTCAAGCTCCACTGTGCTTTACCCATCAGCCGCAGCTGTAATGCAGCCCAGCACCTGGAGTCCTCATCCTAGCCAGCATCCCATTGTGTTGGATGGTCTAGACCCTGCCCTGGGGAGCAGAAGACACTTCCTCTCCCTCCATTGCTGTTCTGCTGACAGAACCCACCAATTTCAGAGCTAATGATGTAAGCCTCCCCACCTCATCCTACATACAAGGAAGGAAGCCCAGAGGCGTTGATCATTCGGGAAAAAAAATCACAATTTTTAAAGTCCAAGCAGATATCCCTTTCGTAGCTGTGTTAGTAGAATAAATTGTAGCTAGATTCATAAAGACATCTTGCCTCTTTTAATATAGTCTGTGATAGGAGTCGTTTAAAATTATACATCTTGCAGAATTTGTCAGAAGCATGACATATATGTCCCCTAAAGAGGAAAAACTACTAGGCATAAATTTTAAAATAAAATTTTAAAGTGAACTTAAAATATATTAATGGATTTTATATCGTCCTAGCAAAAGATAACTTTCATTAGTTGGAATTTTGGACTCTGCCTAATAACTGGCTTCCAGAGAAGCAAAGGCTGTCTGAGTTGAGCAGTTAGAAACTGAAGAACCAACAAGGACCCAGCAGAGCCTCATTCTGTTGGCGAGTCTCAGAGAGGCAAAGGAAGAGATCTCAGGTCTCAGGGTTCTCCAGTTGCCAAGGGCAGGACTGACCTCCAAACAGCTGTGCTCTTAAGCTGTGGCCTTTCTTTCATCCAGTACAATCTACACTGCAGCTCAGATGCCCACGGCATGCCCAAAGCTGGCAGAACAACACAGAAGCCCAGGCAATCACTTCCGAGCACGAACAGTGTTAGTGTTTGACCAAACAATTCTCTCAACGGTAAAAGTCTAAGGTATACATGCATTTTGGTTACAAAAGCAACACTGCTCCAAACTATGACAACGCTTGTGTTAGAAAACAAAGTCCCTTTAGAGCCTGGTGCTGTGCTGGCACAGGCTCTGTGCTTTAAGTTATGGGGCTGAGTCATTAAAGACATCTGTGTGCATTGTTTATGAACATTATGGATGCTGAGAACCTAATAACAAACCCCAAGTCTCCTCTCTCTCTCTCTCTCTCTCTCTCTCTCTCTCTCTCTCTCTCTCTCTCTCTGTTTCTCTCTCTCTCCCTCTCTCTCTCTGTCTATCTCTCTCTGTTTCTCTCTCTGTCTCTGTCTCTGTCTGTCTCTCTGTCTCTGTCTCTGTCTGTCTCTGTCTCTCTCTGTTTCTCTCTCTGTCTCTCTGTCTGTCTCTCTCTGTCTCTCTGTCTCTGTCTGTCTCTGTCTCTCTGTCTCTGTCTGTCTCTGTCTCTCTGTTTCTCTCTCTGTCTCTCTCTGTCTCTCTGTCTGTCTCTCTCTGTTTCTCTCTCTGTCTCTCTCTCTGTCTGTCTCTCTCTGTCTCTCTGTCTCTGTCTGTCTCTGTCTCTCTCTGTTTCTCTTTCTGTCTCTCTGTCCGTCTCTCTCTGTCTCTCTCTGTCTCTGTCTGTCTGTCTCTATCTCTCTGTCTCTCTCTGTCTCTCTCTGTCTCTCTGTCTGTCTCTGTCTCTCTCCCCATCTCTCCCTCTCTCCCTCTCTCCCTCTCTCCTGAAAAGAACTGTGTTTCGCAGCAGCATGGAGAAAGCCACTCCTGGCATCTGCCCATCAGATTCGTAAACTCAGACTGATGTAGAAAGAGTCCTAAAGACTACACAGCCCTATAATGCAGTGTGTGGAAGGATATTAAAAGTTTGTTCCACCAAATAAAACTATGAAAAAATAAGGTACAGATCAGTATAAATAATGTGGTTTGACTCATTTTTCATATTCACTTTGAAATTTAAAGGCAATTTTTCTATTTTTGAATTTTAATGTTTAAATTATGGCCAAGGGACCACAGCATATGTTGATATTGGACTAGATTACAAATTTGTATTAAATCATGAAATGAAGCAACCATTTCCACACCCTATCAATGGAGACCAGACTGGAAAAATGACAGCCTTTCTTTTCTTCTTTTCTCTCCCCCACCCCAATGGATATCAACTTTTCTTTTGCTTAATTCCAGTAATACTCAGAGATGTTAAAAGTTTTATAGTTTACCATCTGGAATGAACTACCATTAGTCATGATCACAGTTGTGCTGTCGGATCCTGGATATCTCAAGAGTACAAGGAGAAAGACTGGGCAAAAGCAAAGTCCTCAGAACCCTGTGGCAGCAATGTCTGACCCCGGAGCCAGTTACTTACCCTGGCTCATTTCTCAGTGCTCGGGCCACACAGAAGGCTCACTCCCACTCATAAGACCTGTTTCCTTTGCAGTTTGCTTGGTATTTTAACTCATATCTTCTAGGACACAAGGGAACAGGTGGCGAGTCACGGCTTGTACCTCAATGTATCCGGGATGCAAAGGAGCATGCGCGGTATATGCCAGGACCTCTTCTCCCTCTGTGCTACGGTACCTCCTGGTCTTTGGGAAGAACCGTGGCTCCCTGAGAAGCAAACATATTGCTGCTTCCACGCCAAACAAGTGGTACCATTTAAAATTCCACTCAGAGGGAATGGTGGTAATTGAAGCCATTCATGGGACCACAAAAGCACTGCCACCCTCCAAATTGAACATTTGAATGACATTTAAAAGGTGCCAAAATGTGTAATCAATTCATTCAAAATATATTTCCTGAATATCTAATGTGCGCATAACTTTGGGATGCTTACTCAAGGCGAGATCAGGCCGACGGTGAGAGCGATAAGGGTTACTTCAGGAACACTGGGCTCTTTTGCAGAGGGCTCTGGAAATCACTGAAAAGGTGGAGGTGTTGGGAAAAGGGGCGCACCGGAGCCCGGGAACATCAGCGACAAAGAGGAAGTGTGAGAGCACCACCATAAAATGGAAAAGTATTAAATTCTCTGGAGAAACAGACCCGGAAACATCTCAAACTGGGACCAAAGTACTAATATTTAATGCTAATTTGCATGAAAATCTGTAACTTTCTTTGTGGAAAGTTTAGCTTCTCTTTCTCCCTGTATACCAGAAGGCAAACTTCCTGTCCTCGCTGTCCCCAAGTAAGGATACAGAGCGACTTTCTCTCAGGGTGAATTCAGGTATGGATGGTCACTACCTCGCAGCGACAGGGTCAGGGATGGAAAACATCGAACGGAAATGGACCAAGATGAAAGGAAAAGATTAGAGAAGGGCCCACAAGCTGTGGCAGTATTCGCTTTGCAGTTGGCATGACAGGGACATTAGCATAAGGCATCTGTTCAATGTTTTTTTAAAAGCACTTCCGGGTGAGAGGGTTTCATTCACACATCATCTTCAAAACTCTTTCCCCTTCTCACCTCCCTTCCTTCACTCCTTCCCTCTTTCCTCTCATATTCTCTCTCCCCACCCCTTTCTCCTCTGCCTCTGTCTTTCATTCTTTCTACTAAGAGTCAAACTTAGGGCTTTGTACATGCTAGGCGAGTGATCTACCACTGATCTACCATTGAGCCACATCCCCAGTTTGCAATAAAATTGTTAGTGACCAATCAAAACGTAGACATAAAAATACACAATTTACGAAAGAAACAATGATGATCAATAAACATAGAAAATTATAACACAAATAGCATATCTAAAACAGTAAGTGGAAAAACTGATTCAGAATGAAAACTGGTTCCCAGGTAGAAAACCTTTAGGCACAAGAAGACAGGCTCCAGGTGAGCATTCTGCTGACGGGGTGGGAATTCAGAAATCACATATTTGAAGTAACTCAGCAGTACATTCCGAATATACCTTAGAGTGCTTGTATTCTTGCCATATTTCTACGAATTCACCTTGAACAACTAATCCAAGATCAAATAAAGGAAAGGTTTTCCAAGATGCCTAACACATTATTCATAATAGTAGAAATTAAATATATAAAATTTAAGTACCAGAAAAATGACCAAATCATAGTGTGCTGATGGAATGCTATGCATATGAGAATTATGGTCAAGAATCTTTTAGTGAAGCTGAGACCCCTTCACAATCCTGGTTGGATACACATTATCTAAAATGCTTAGAAACGAAAGCCTATATATTTTGTTTCATTTTGTTAATTTCACAATATTTTCATCTAGCTGGTCCTAAAGCTCAGCGAGAAATTTCTTGCCTATCATGCCCAAGAACATAAGAACAAACTCTAGTGTACATACACACACACACACACACACACACACACACAAACACACACACACACATACACACACATACACATACACACACACACACGCACGCACGCACAAAGAATTTGTATCCACTTCAATGGTTGGTTGGTTATTCCCAACTCAAACCCTTAGGGTGTGAAATGCTCCAAATTTTGAAACTTTTGAGCACTGAATTAAAACTTTATATATTGGAGCATTTGCATCTTTAATCTCAGATGTTTAGATTAGTATATTTAAATATTAAAGGAAGCTAAGAATGGTGACCTGCATATAAATGCACTGACCTGTAGTTATGTAACTGTAGTAAGTAAGTCTGGGGGAAAGAGTGGAAAGAAATATGTTAAATATTATTAGAGTGTGTGTTTTAATTTGTTCAATTATTTCTATTTTCCAGTACATGAGGGCCTTTCCTGAACATTAGAAACTACATGTTGCATTGCAGCTCGGTTTGTGTTTACTTTTAATAATTGCATCCGAATCAATACATTGTCACTGCCTGAAGAGAAAAGTCCCCTTGGTGATGATTCTCAGCACATAACACCGTATCTAACATACAGCAGGTGCTCGATCATTGTTAAACTAATATATGACCGGCTGGACGTAGAGATAAATTAAAAGATAGAAATAAAAATGGATGGCCAGTTGAACAGTTCTTCAACTGTTTACTAAAATTCTCCTCTCTTGGAATTTTCAGGAGACAAAAGAGGCTCATCTTGTGGCAGACTCTGAAGCCTCATCGTCCCCACCCTGTCTAAGAAGGACGCTGAGCTTCTCATATGCCTGGGCCCCCCAGATCCTCACAAGGCATAGATGCACCCCACCAGATACACATTTGTCTCTATCCCTCTCTGGAGGCAGAGAGAGTGGGGGTGACACCATCCCAGAAGTCACAGTTTCCTGCACACTCACTGCAGTTTGGCAAGAGAAGCACCATAGATCAGAGTGCCTCACTCCCTAGCTGACACGAGGGTAATAGATATGTGTTCTCCGTCCTCTCCAGCTCCGTTGTGACACAGGCCCAGGCCGAGTGCCTGTGGATGAAATCTGGTGTGAGTTTAAACTTGCTTAGTCGTGTGAACGTCGAGGAAGTGTAATTTACTTTCATTGTGTTGCTATCTCTTGCATCAGATTTGCGGTCCATTGGTGGGTGCTTGCAGTACTAGCATTCCTCCTCCACATTGCTGGCTGATGCTCGCCCCGTAGTCTCAAATGGCATTTTTTTTAAATGTCTACAAGTGGTTGTAGATAATATCTCCAAATAACACGGGCTGCTCGCGAAGGTGGGTGGCTTTGAAGCCAGGCAGTGCTGGTTTTTCTGACCTCCGACCTCGATGATTTCAGACAAGCTACAGAGTCTCTCAGAACTTCAGTTTCTTCATCGAGAGAGGAGCTATCATCTCTTGGGTTGTAGGATAACTGAAAAAAATAAGCATGCAAGTGCCATGTGGTCCTTGGACGAGGCACATATGTAGTAACGGGAGCTGTCGGCATCGACAATTCTTAAGCAAGGAAACCACTTGCTGGCCGCTTTTCAGACTACGTTTTTGTATGCGTTTTCAAACGCTGTGCAAGAAGGTTTTTGTTTCAGATGTATGTTCAGATCATCGTTGGCATGGTAACTCCCTATGTAGAAAACTAACTTCACAGGACGCTGTAAATTATACGAGGCACCAACCATAAGGAATGTTATAAGCTATAAAAATAAGACACCTATGAAAATACTTCTTGAAAATTCATGAGACGGGATTTAAACTATAGGACAGATATCCTCAAGCTTTTCACACTGAAAAGATAAAAATGTAAGTCCCCACTGGTTTTAAAAACATCCTGAAAGTATCATTTAATAATAGCTCAACACAGCTGATGAACTCTTAAATGCATGCAGGGAAAACCTTCCCTTGAGCTGCTTTCTGACAAACTTAACCTAAAACTTACCCAGTCAAAACCAAGTCCTCACATCGAAAGACCCACCTTAAAGTCAACCCTACCTTGGTCCTCTTTCTTCTAAGACACAATTAAGTCTTTATCAAGGTAATTATCAATAGTCATGGTTGCAGTTAAGCCAGTGTTACCTCAAAACACTGCATATTGGTGATTTCCCAACATCAACTATACGAGAGTTATACAAGAAATCTGATAAGCTATTAGAACGATCTTTAGCAAACAGGTACCAACCTACCTGCTTCCATTCAATGTAACATAGACCATCCACAAACAACTTCATAGACCAGCCTAACGCAAGCCCAATACCAGCCGTTTTCTAAGCATGTTGAAGGTCCCTCCTAGTGGCTGAACGTTTGCCAACTGTGTAAGAGAAAGCATTTGTCTTGTTATCGCTTAGTTGACCATTGAAAACCAAGACCACTCTCATTCTCAGAGCGATGGTAGACATATAAGGAAACTGAAACACATTTAAAAAAATTGTAACAATGTTTTAGACTAGTCTTTTTAAAGCTGCTGTGAGCTTTTTTGGCCTACATAAGTCAGAGGCACCGCCCACATTGATCTAATTCTCTCAATAATTGCTCAATGCTCCAATTTATTGCTTGAATGTAGCCAAATTTCTCCCCATGGACGGGGAAGATATAATGAGAGCCTGTGACTACGAGGCACCAGAACGGTTCTCATTATCACAAGTAAGACAAAGAGCATGAGAGAGGGCCCGGGCCTGGAAGGTCTCAAGTCCCAGGAACAGCATGGTTTAAAGTGTGTACCGTTGACTCACGTGGCCTCACACAGCCACAGAAATGATAATGCCTTCCTCTGCTTACTATGTCGTGGTTGTGCAATCCCAACTGCAGCAACATCACTGTGAGGTCACATCTGAGGGTGCTGTTTTGTGTCCCCTTTAAAAGCTCTGCCACTGTGAGCAGCCCCATCACTGGTGGCCACTTCCTGTCACAACTTCTGCTGCCAGGGATCAATCATGGGGCACTTCTCAAGTAAGACAGGCCCCGGGGAAAGTCACTTGCTTGCCACACAAAGCCATCTGAGCAAGTGTTGCAGCAGTTGACACAATCTGCCTTCCTTCCCGCCCTCCTCCACAGCAGCCCACATCTCTCCCTCTTCCCTGATGAAATGGTGAAAAGGGCAGAGGGGAGTGGGGGAGCTGGGTAGAGAGAAGAGTCTGGGCAGATGGGGAGCAAGGCACTGCAGATGATATGGAAAGCAAGATCTGCATCATTTGCACTGGAATGTGGTCATTATTACCAACACCCAGTATGCCCCCAAGCACTGAAAAGTCAACATCTTCCCCTAATGGATGGAGCTAAATGAAATCATCAAGTAATTATGTATCTCACAATGAAAGTACAAAATTCTCAACCACCCCACAAAAGTGACAAATGCCTGAGGTGATCAAATATACCAGTGGCCTTGATCCAGTCGCCACACACTATGAATACAGATCAAATGATCGTACTGTGCCTCCCTAGTACATGCAATTTAGTTTCAGTTTAAAAAGAAAATGTATTATAAACATCACCAAACTTATCTAACACCTAAGCATGTTGATGTTTGTGGAACGAAGCATTGGGTTTTTATAAGGAATCAAACCAAGCTTCTTTCGAGATAAATCGTTTCAGTTTCTAACACAAAATAAGTGGGAACCCACTGAAGATGGGGGTGACAGTGAGGAAAAGGAAAGGACAAAGGGAGAGCAGGGTAAGGGAGACTCATGTTTCTCAAACTTCAGTAGTCTAATGACTCCTCTGTTAATCGTTCAAGACTGTGGTTTTGGCTTCCATGGGCTCCAAAAAGGACGGAGAGGCCGTACTTCTGACAAATGTGCAGAAAAGGCACAATGTCAGAGTGACCAATCCAAAGGTCAGAACATCCAGAAAAGAGAAAACTGGAAAAGAGCCAAAGGGACAGGACAGGATATTCTTAAGAAATGCAGGCTAGGGGAGGGAAGCCACAGGACCTCCATCTTCTTCTCAGAATTTCACTCTCCCTCGGAGACACACTTCGCAATATGTCAAGTGTAAGTGCGAGCAAAGGTGTTTATGGACTTCAGGGCTGCTAAAGCCAATAAAGCAGAGCTCCTCCATCACAGACAGCCCATTAACAACCCATGTTTATTGGTAAAAATGTTCTGAATTTAGCACGCCTTTGTCAGCAAAAGCAATTGATCTTGGCCAGTTAATTTGGCCGATTTTATAGACTGAGGCCTTACCACTTTTCTCAGGGTGTCCTGCAACACTGTGGGCCTACCTCCTATTATCAGCAATTTCTAAGAACCCTCAGCCTATAGAGTTCCTAAAACAGACTGTTGAGAGAGAGTGAGAGAGAGAGAGAGAGAGAGAGAGAGAGAGAGAGCGCATAAACATTGTGCTAGCTGCCACATTTCCTGAACATTTGACTAAGCAATTATCTATTGGATGGGCAGAATGAACAGACAGATACAGCCACGTAGATGTGTGAATAGACTCATAAATACATGGCTGGTGGGTGGATACACAGATACATAGGTACATGGATGATAGTTGATTGATAATTAGATGATAGATAAGGATAACAAGTGAATGATACACAGGTAGATAGATAAGAGAGAGAGAGGCAGACAGACAGAAAGATGGATAGATGGATAGATGGGCGGATAGATAGATAGATAGATAGATAGATAGATAGATAGATAGATAGATATAGATAGATAGATAGATAGATAGATAGACTGACAGATCTCGGGGAACCAAGAGAACCTCAAGCTCAAACCAAAGGAAGTTTATGCTTTAACAAATGTTCAACATGCTTCCGACTTAGGAAACAATCGTTGCTGTGTTTTAAAACTAACACAGTTCTTACAGCAAACACATCTTATAAGAAACATGCTCTAATATGGCCCAGACAAATGTATAGAACAGCTAGGGGAATGCAAGTCATCACTCCCCTGATTAGTATCGGGACTCTGGATGCGATCATTTGGCCTCTTATTTATAGAGTGTAAATGGAGCTGATATAGTTTAATGGGTGACGATAAAGCCCTGAGTTTCCTCAGTGAGTCATGATGATATTCACACCTAAAAATGTTGGCCTCTTGGCTTCTGGAATGGGTAGGAGTAAAGGGTTGCGGAGTCTTCTCCAGATATCATCAAAGGCGAGCATGTTCTCAGCTGTCTGGAATGCCATGCATACTGTCCTGACTGAACCAGGATATAAAGTCATATGCAAAGCATTTGTTTCATTAGCTAAGGCATCCATCTCAGTCAGATGAAGCGCCTTTCTGGTGGTCTGCCTCTGTCACCACATCACAAAAACACAGCTACACAGATTTGGAAAAAAATAAATGAAGAGTGTAAAGAGAGGGACCAGACTTCACATGCAAGCCGCACAGCAATGACAATGTTTTCCCGGAGAGAGAGCACTCCAAGCACCCATCAGCCAGAGAATGTATGAGGAATACCACCCACTCGCCCAACTCCAGAGCGAACAGTAAGCAGAGGGTAATGGGACAGTGAACTGCAGTGAATATCTCAGGTAGGGTGGGTTGGCCAGTCTGAAAGAAATGGCTTGCCACAGGATGGAAGAAGAAAACATTGTTCTGTTTATACACTACCTGAAACAGACCAGACGGTGGAGGGAAGAAGGCGCACACGATGGAGTGCGTGGTGGCAAGCATTGAGGACCGGAAGACGAGTATGCACAGGATGCAATGCCATCTGGCATAGCTAACACAGAGAGCAAGAAAATAAAACAGTAGCTGGGATACTCTGGGCCGTGTGTGTGTGTGTGTGTGTGTGTGTGTGTGTGTGTGTGTGTGTGTAAGAGAAGGAGAGAGACAGAGACAGGGATAGACAGAAGCAAAAAGATAGAGTGGGGCAAGGGGATAGAAGGAAGACAGATATGCTGGCAAGTTAGAGCCATAGCATATATGGTGGTTTGCATATGCTTGGCCCAGGGAGTGGCACTATTAGAAGGTGTGGCCTTGTGGGAGGAAGTGTGTCACTGTGGGGGTGGGCTTGGAGACCCTCCTCCTAGCTGCCTGAGAATGCCCAGTTTGTTCCTGGCTTCCTTCGGTTGAAGATGTAGAACTCTCAGCTCCTCCTGCACCACGCCTGCCAGGATGCTGCCATGCTCCCGCCTTGACGAAATGGACTGAACCTCTGAACCTGTAAGCCAGCCCCAATTAAATGCTGTCATTTATAAGACCTGCCTTAGTCATGGTGTCTGCTGACAGCAGTAAAACCCAAACTAAGACAGTGTCTCAGGAATATAAATAGGGAAATGCTGGACTTTATGAGTAACACTGGGTGCACAGAAAAGTGGACTAATGCAGTTATGACCAACTCGGAAAGTTCAAACATTCTCCAAAGGAACAAGGAGAAGCCTGGGCAAGGAAGCAGAGACATGAAAGAGTATGAAGGGTGGGGGCAGTGAGTGTTCTAAATGTGCATATGTACAAGGATGTACAGACCCATGTGTACACACATATGCAGAGACATAAGTGCACACTGATGAGCATAAGGATCACCCATAAGCAAACATATCTGTTGTCGATAACTCTGGACGCCTTGCTATCCTCATCTGCTCAGACTTGTCACCTGAGTTCACAATCAGTCACCTAACATCACTATCTATGTTTCTTCCTCTTCCTCTTCAGGGAACTTGGCCATCTGAGTGGCAGCTGGAAATGCCTGCCAATCAATACTATACCAGAGACAGTTCTCAGTTAAGACCGATGGGGGCTGACATAGGCACATTTCAGGCCCCTCCCCCCAGGGAGAAAGATTCCGAAGCATGAAATTTATACAGGCTTCAGGAGGTTCCTCGGCAAGACTAAGATCTACCAACAGTGGCAGTTCACTGAGGTCTTGGTTCATTTAGTGTTCCTGTAACAAAATGTTGCACAGGTTGGGTCATTTATCAAGAACAGAAACTTAGTTCTGTTGAACAGAAATTTGGCAGCTTTCAGAAGGAGGCACCCAACGTGGCTGGTGAGAGGTGTTCTCTGCTCCCAAGATAGTGCCTGCAAATGCATTCCCGGAGAGGAGAAGAACATTATGCGCTCACACAGCACCAGAGTGGGAAGTTGTCAAGAGAAGTCAGACTCCTCCCTCCTGACCACTTATAAATCTACCCATAAGATCAGATCAGATCCCTCATCATCTAACAGATTCCTCAAGGACCCACTTAACACTACCACAGTGAAGATTAATTTTAAACACATATTCAGGGAGTGTGGCATTGTTCAGGTCCTAGTAATTGACAGTGTTCCCTCAACCGGCTCTCACCATTCCTTACCCCATCCCCCACATAAATTCATAAACTACCGGCATTAAGTTGTTTGTCCCTGCATTAAGTGGTCTGTTTCTAAGGAAATCCAAATTTAGATATGTAAACGTGTTTGCATATTAGCATATAAATGTCATACTTCTATACATTTGCATAGCTATTTGTATGCATGTCTGTATGTATACATAAACAGGCAGACTAATAAATATAGATTATGTGCACACAAATATGTATTTACATAAATACAGTTGTCCCTCCACATCCATGGGTAACACACTGTGGATCCAACCACCCACAGATCTAAGGGTGTTTGGGAAACTGTCTATGCTGACCATATCAAATGTTTTTGTCATTATTCCCCAATTAAAAGAGTTTAATATTTAAACTATAAGAATACAGTACAGTAAAATTTTACATATCATTTATATGGTTTTAGGTCTTCTAAGTAATCTAATGATTATCTCAAGGATGTGATGTTATATGTGATTGCCATGCAATTTCACAAACTTGCATAAAGAACTTAAATATCCAATTTGTATATTTATAGGAGATCTGACCCAATCTCTAGCAGATCCTGAGAGAAAAGCAATACGAAGTACACGCTTACATAACTTTCTTTGCAGCATTCCTTTTTGTTAAAATGCACGATCCTTCTCTGTAAGGGAAGTCCACAGACTAAGGCTCTAAACGCCCCTCCATGAACCACCCCATCCCCACCTTCCACCTCCTACCCAACACACCCTACCCCTAGAAACTCTCCAGTCGACTGCGCAGTCTCTCACTGGTGCTGGTTAAAACCTTCCGTTTCCACTCTCTCATTCAGTAAAAGGTCACCTCACACCTTTGTACATCTGACACATCGAAATCCCCAAACCAGACAACCTTGGCAAGCCCCAGACAGAGTCAGATCACAGATTTTGAATATCACAGCTCTAAGCCAACAATCCCATGGTCACCTCACTCAAGACAGGGCCATCAGCGGCCCAGATATCACTTTGGTTTTGCTTTTAAGTAAACTATATGAAAAGATAGCAAAGGAGAGAATATTTTAAAGCGAAGTCATTTTAATAATGAAATTATTGCGAGAACTGAAGTTCATTCCTTAAACTTCTATAGTCATGAAAAAGAAAAAGTGCTCTGAGCATTCCCCATGTCCTAGTCCTCAAGTGTAAGGCCATCCTCTCTCCCATGTGTTCTAACTGTCTAAAGACCAGAAATGAGGACCAGAAACAAAACCAGTAGTTACCCTTTACATCATGAGGACAGTAACAAGGAGAACAAGGAAAAAAATCAATCAATCAAACAAACAAATCCAGGACTATGGGTGCTTAGGAAACTAGACTAAAGCCAAGAAGGGATACAGATACAGACTACAGGGTTGGAGAGAAGCGTCTAAGCGAGAAAGGTTGAACAGAGATCTTTAGATTTTTTATTTTTCTCAACTGGAAATTAAACCAGAACTTCCAGGGGCCTCAATTCGGCCTCGAGTGTGTTTCAATCCCCACACACTGAATTTAAAAACACACAGAGACACACATGCCTCCGTCTGTAACCCCTACACACGTGAGCTCCTTTCCAGACCCAGTTCTGGAAACTTCTGACATCACTGGTAAAATGACAGGGATCTGTCATCCTCCTTGGCACCTGCCAAGTTTCTTCTCCATGGAGGGCCAGCTGTCTGACTGTGGCACGCCTTTTGCAGAAAGACAATTTGTTATGCACATATTTACAATCTCCTACCGAAATTTGCCTTGTTTTTTTTTCTCAAACTACTTCCAAAAGATTGTTATTGAAAAAAAATATTACACATTCCAACATGGAAGAAAAGAAACTAGAAATGGGTAATTTTTAATGAAAAGTAGAAATCACGGAACTAGTTATCAATAATAAGGCAGAAAACAGAAGTGTTTGTGGAAATGTGCACGCTTATACTTGTTTTGATTAGTGTGTTTGCAATTTTATATATATCCTGTGTTGTTTTATATCTAGATATATGTGTGTATATCTCTCTTCTTCCCTAGCTCCCTCCTTCTCTTCCTTCCTTTCTTCCCCATTCATACAAACACCATCTCGAGAACCCAGTCGTGTTTACTGTCATCTGGACATGAGGCTGGATGAGTATTGCCCCAGGAGGAAACTACTAGGAAAGACTTAGGAAGAGCAGTGAGTCCCAGGGCTTCACAAGCCCATGCTTGGTAAGCGTAGGATGCTAGAGTTCCTTGCGTATTCCTTTTTAATATCCTACGATGCATCTGCATCACAAGTGACCTGGGAAGCATGTGCTCTTTATTCCTCAGCGTGTGCTATACTAACTCCCACTGTAGATAGCACGGCGCAACTGGGTGCAACTGCCTGACACGGGTCTCCCCATTTGGTAATCACCACTGGTTTGACTTCTGATTTAAAATGCATTCATTTTAAAACTCCCTGTAAAATCGTATGTAAAATCATCTCATTCTTAAGCACGGTGGAAAGATCGGTCTATGGGAGTTTCATTAATCTCTACTCTGCCCAAATCTGTTATTTATAGGTAATTTCCACCTGCCACGTCCTCACAACCATAGGTGACCAGCCCTCACCCCACCCCATAGAGCACACTGTGACTGTTCGAATCTTCTGCTCTCCCTGGGCTGCACAACAGGAAGTCCCTCTGCTCCATGAAACAGAAGACTGAGGGTCTTCCCCAAAATGGGGGTGGAAGAAGAACTCCACTTGAGGGGACAATGAGTCTTAATGAAAAGCCAGTTTGCTCTCCAGAGGACACAGGGCAAGGTCTGCCGGCAATGATGGTTACTCAGTTGTGGACCTATGGGTCAAGACCAGGGTTCTATTGAACACTCTGGAAGGAAGGCCCACAAACTGGTTCATAGCACAGAACCTCAACCCAGGAGGCCAACATCACCAAAGCTGTGACGCTTGCCTCACATGGAGTGGGTTTTCCCTTGACTCTGCATCTTAAGCACCTAATGAGGCGAGAGTGGGGAAGATGAGGTCCCTCTCAGTGAATGCTAGAAGCAGCTAACCCTAAGGATCTCCTACCAATGCCCTCTCAGTACTTACAACACAGGAGCACTTGATACATTTGTTTGCTTCTGGCTGAAATTCTTCTCCTTCCCGGTACTGCACACCTTCAAACACACAGCCTGCAAAACAGAGTTTGGAATTAGGACAGCAGACTTCGTTCAGTTTGGCAAGGTCCTTCTGCCCTATGATTCCCATTGTCCACCTGTACCCTCCACCTCTTCCCCAGCATAAATCGTCTTTGATTACAATATTATGCAGAATTAAATAGGGAAAATGGTACGGTGCAGATGATTGGCGTGTTGGCGCAGGTCCAGAAGCCCTGCAGATGATAGAGAACAAATGTCGGTGGAACTTGAGTCAGCCCATGGACCGCAGATGTGCGATGGTGAGTCACGGTGAGATCTGGAGCTGCAGTGGGATGGTGCTGACCACAGCCAGGGGGACCAACTCCAGAGAGGTCAGAAGAGGTCAAAAGAGAGCAAAGCGAGGCCAAGGGAGGGAAGGTTAAGATGAGAAAGAGCAGATGCCTCTGTGGGCGGCCACTTGAGTACCAGGAATTACACAGTCTGGTCATGGCCCAGCATGCCCTTGCTTCCCACATCACCTTCCAGTCCTGCAGGAAAGGAGATCTGTCCCTTGTCCCACAGATGATAAAGATACAGCAGGTGCATGAATTGGAACATGAACTCGGTTCTGACACATCTGATGCCCTATACAGAGGGTCGTGCACAAAGGCAATAATGGACAGGAAGAAGGCAGGATGTGTCCTATGGTTCTCTCTCTCTCTCTCTCTTCTCTTCTCTTCTCTCTCTCTCTCTCTCTCTCTCTCTCTCTCTCTCTCTCTCTCTCTCTCCCTCCCTCTCTCTTCCTCCCTCTCTCTTCCTCCCTCCCTCCCTCCCTTCCCCACCTCGAGGTGTGTGTGTGTGTGTGTGTGTGTGTGTGTGTGTGTGTGTGTGTGTGTGGCCCCTGCCAGGTTTATCACATAAAAGTCCTCACCTCTGGGAGGTGTTTCCTATTCAAAAAGTGTTCAGGGAAGTACATAATACTCAGTGCACAGACTGGCAAGCAACTGTGTCAGTGAATGGCAAAAACCACTTCCTTCAAGACTGTCCTCACAAAGCCAGGATAACTGAGGTCACATCCCACACAGTAGACAACGATGGAAATACGGGCAGGCTTTTGTGAAGAACAGTGGCATTCAAGACAACGTCAGAAGAAATCATCAGAGGCTAAAAGCAACAAGTTCCTGAGGAAGAAGAATGAGCCTGGCCCTTGCTGATTGGCTCCTGGCCCTATCAATCTTCAAGTAACTGTGACAAGTGCTGAATCCAAAATACAGTAGCCAAGTAAAGAAATTCAAATGGCGGCCCAGGCGCAAGATCTTTTTATAGCTCTAGGCATAGCTAGCAGTCCGCTCTTTCCTTGCTGTTCAGATGATGTTGAAAGTCTTGGTACCACGGTCTTCCCAGTTGCTGTCTCTCAGCACTGTTCACAATCACAGATGCTTAATCGTCCATTTCCAAAGGCCACTTCCAACAAAGTGTCTTCCGTCTTTCCCCATGTTTGCACCTCTGACTGTCACACAGCTTGCCACAACAATCTAGACTTGACAACTTCAACAACAGAACTTAAAGTGAAAACTCTACTTCCGTCACGCCCACCATCCTTGAGCAATGCGCAGACTACAACGACCAAGGAGCAGACACCCAAGAATGCCCTGAAATTCATTTCAGGAGGAAACTGCTCACATGTTTGCCATTATACAGAATGCCAGTGTGATCAATGGCAGATGCCAGGCCTTCTGAATTACCAGGGTAAATACCCTAAGGCTCTCCCTGACTACCCCTATCTAGAACCGACTGAGGCTTCACTTCAAGACAAAAGAGGAGACATTCTGGAGAAGGCTCCTCCTAAATCTTCCAATTTGCATCCCAGCATGGCTGTTGGAGGTCAGGGGAGGGAGCAGAGGTGAGAACCGATCTCATTCCCGAGGCTCACAGCCTGTCCAGTTAGGGCTGGTGCATGGCACTGGCACACTCATATTTAAATATTTACCTTCCAGAACCTAAATAGAACACTTCTCCTGGTATTGATGGAGTAGGTAGTATAATCTGATGGCTAAGAATGAGAAGAAAACTAATTCCACCTCCATCTACTATGCTTGGTCACTATGGGCCTTGGTAAGACACAGTCACTGGGTCTGATTTCCTATTGTCCTACAGACAACGCTTTGCGCATCCTTGGATGGTTCTAAGGACTTAACCCTGCAATATGTGCAAGGGTAGAGTCTAGTTTTTTCCTTCCTGGGAGATTAACCAGAAAAGCCCAGTGACAGAAGCAAGCCCCATGGACCACATGCCTATGCTTCAAAGGCAGCCTAACACAGGACTATTTCCCAAGTGACAGGACATCAGATACAGTAAAAAGTGTAAAAAGCTTCAAGGATTCCTTTATATTACCCTCATACTACGTTGCTCCTTAAGAGCTTCTGTGGCTAAGAGGGACCCAGAATTGATTTCTGCATTGATACATCAACCATCTACTAAAAAGAACTGAAAAATACTTTAGGAGTTATTGTAAGGTTTAAATCTAAATGATAAAAAAATAAGCTGTTCTATTATCAATCTCGAACTTGACTACATATAGAAATCACTTGGGCCTAACCACTAGCCTACCCCCACCACTGTCCTGAAAGATTCAAATAAAATTTGCCTAGGCATTAACATTTAGTTTTCCACATCCAGTCTGAAGAACTGACAACCTGATTTAATAGAACTCCTGTAGGTATCCAAGGACATGCTGCCACAGTTCAAGTCATCTAGCATACTGAGAAGGAAAAGTACCCAAAAAACTGCAGATCAATTCAAAGCAGTTAGCTTATGGAATTGCTTCGCTTCTAACCAGTATTTTTTCACCAATGTAGACTGAGGAAATATGAGTTTTACAGAAACTTCAGAGTGAAAGAAAGCTGAATTAAGACCTCTCAGGTCACGAAAAAAAAAAAACTAGCAGCAGGGGAAACTGTCTGTGGGTTTCAATGGGACTGACATGTGGAGGAAGGACCCTCTCTGCAGAACATCCCACAAGGGGGCTTCTGAGTAGCCAGCCCTTTGCCTGCTACCTCACAAAGTAAAGAACAGTAGTTGTGAGTAGCATCACCAGTGAGGAAAAGGTTTAGAGAAAACACAAAACACCTGTCTGAGACTATCAGCCGCAGGCTTAAAAGATCAGGAAAAACATCTCTCACCTCAAAATCCCCAGGCTCTCCTGAGAGAGCAAGTGAAGACACAGGAACCCTCCCACCACCAGAAAAGGCTTCCTCTACTATTGGCTCGGCAGAAGGATAGCAGGCCCAGCTTGTTAAACCACACTGAAAACTGAAACCAACAAAACTCCAAACTACAGTCATGTGGGACCCAGTTCTCCACTTTCAAAAAACATCTGGCCACCTCATCATCACGACACACTCTGGCTGAGGAGGTATTGCTATGGGAAGAAGTTGAAAAAAAATGCTGATTGCAAGGAAAGCCATAGTCCTTCCTTCCAAAATAAGCATTACCTGTGGCCTAGAGTGGAAAGCAGACCTCTGAGCTTATAGATTCCATAAGCCAAGACCTACAGCACATAGTTCCTTTCATACTGGGCACACAAGAGCCCATCAGCTATTGCTACTCAAAGAAGCTTCCTCTCCAAGCTCATTACATGTGCAGATGTAAAGTCCAGCCTGGATAGGGGAGGGAAATGATGTATTCTTGATAAAAACACGGCAATGACAACAGCACTGTGCTTCACCAGGAACCTAATCGGCTTCCCTTTCTTGAGCATTACCTGGACAGGTAGGGCAGCAGGCTCCTGGATGCTCTGCGGGATTTTTACAATGAACAACACAACGCACCTCAGACTCTGTGACCACGCCCTCCTGGAAAACAGAACGTCACAAGTAAGTCAGCCCAGAATTATCACTTGAGTTACTTCTTTAGGGAAACAGTCAAGAAATTAGACAAATCCAAACCCCCCCCCAAAAATGCAAGGTTGTTGGGCCTGGAAGGGAATATGCAAATGAGAAAAGATCCAGCTCACCAGAGGGAATGCTTCGGACCTGATTTACATGTTATTTGTCCCATCATGGCTTTGGTCCTGTGTTTTTTTTTTTTCCTTTAAATCTGTTTCAAAAGATCTCCTCGCGGACTGTGAGCATCTCACAGTCCTGGCTGGGTGTTCATAACTGTTTTAAGTTGTCCCTAATGGCTGGGTTTTCCAACATGGCTACTACACCCTTAGCCACTAACTACAGACACACAGGAGGATCAGAACTCCTCCACTTGTGTCCAGAAAAATCCTTCCCATCTTCTAGGGAAACAGTCGCCAGTTCTACAGTCTGACAAGTGCCACTGGGACTCGAGTAGAACCTGGGACTCAGTTCCCTCCATTGGTAAATGAAAAGACCGGAGAAGATTATTTCTAACTTCATATTTGAGTATGTCAAAACAGATTAGTGTAGGTTCAAATGATGAAATCAGGAGAGTCAACAGCAAACTGATCTTGGTATCTCAATGACATTTGAAGTTGGGGTTTTAGTCATTCATTTCTTTCTTTGAAATGGGAATCACAGATATCCCAAGCTGGTCTTGAACTGACAGACCCTCCTGCCCCCGCCCCCTGAGTGCTGGGGTCATTAGTGGGCACCACCAGGACAAGTTTCAAGGGAAACATCTTTTGAAATTGTCGAGTCCCTACTATAGTCTCCACCCACTTTTTCTAAATGAATTCGTATTCTCATCAGTTTGATTTCAATTTGGATCTAGAGTAACATAGACTGAAGGTAGGTATTATGATCTCATAACAAAGTTATTTTCTTTCTTGTGTGTGCCCCACATACACACGGGAAGTTGTATTCTAAATGTTTTCGTATCTTGCCTGGCTTGAGGGTGCCACTACTAGAATTTATTATAGCATTCCTCACATTTGGGGGAAAGAATCCTCAAATGCCAGCAATGCTCATTTTAAAATGTTTTCTTTAGCCCTATAGCTGAAGCAATGCTGTGAGGCAGGCTCAATTCTCCTTCCGTATTGGCAACCCAAATGGTAATTGCCTCAGGGGAATTCTCAACAGGAATTTCTCATTGTGATCTCCAGATTTTTCTCTCCTAGTTAAGAAATCAGAAGTGGGTAAAAATGTAGAATTTTCATCATTAGAACTCCCTTGGCACAGACTGTAAGAAAATACGTAGAATTCGACGCAAATGGAAACAGACCAGATTATCAGACTTGTTGTCACCCGTCTGGAACCTAGCTGAACCTACCGCATGCCAGAGTCTGCTAGAAGTTATATTAATGAGTCTCTCTCTTCTCTTCTCTTCTCTTCTCTTCTCTTCTCTTCTCTTCTCTTCTCTTCTCTTCTCCTCTCCTCTCCTCCTCCTCCTCCTCCTCCTCCTCCTCCTCTCTCTCTCCTCTCTCTCTCTCTCTCTCTCTCTCTCTCTCTCTCTCTCTCTCTCTCTCTCTCTCTCTCTCTCTTCCACATCTCTAATAGCTCCATTCCCTGTACACAGAGGTGTCAAGAGTGCACCGGCTCCTCTGTCACTGACTTTGTGGCCCAGAGAGAGACTATCATTGTGCTTACTTCATAGCAACAGGAAGTACCTAGGAAACAGGAAAGACCCTTGCATGCATCCTTCTAGACCTTATTCCCTGAGGAAGGAAGAGGGAGGCAGGAGCACAAAGAGAACCACTGTGAGTGCATCCAAGAGGCTTGCTTTCCCACTTGTTGAATGAAAGGTGTGAAAGGCGAGGCTCGTCTTTGGTGGGGAGCACGCCCTCCCTGATCCTCTGCAGCACTCCTCACTGGAGCATCTCCTCACCTGTGATACTGACGTGCTCCACCATCCTCCCTGGGTGTCACTGGTAGACAGTAGAGTGCATGCTTCGTGAAAGGAAACACCCCTGCTTAGAGGTTCCTGTTTAATGGAAAGGCTATCTCCGCCCATTCAAGGCAGCAACATCAGCTCTGTAAGACCTCAGGACTGCTGTGCAGTGTTACTCGGGACTCCTCAGTGTGCATCATTGACTTGTTCCACAAACATTGTACCCGAGACTTCTAAATTAGCCCCTGCCAGGACTGGAAATGTCACTGACTAAGGAGCAGGATGGAACTGAAGATTTTGGCAGGAGTGTAGACTCTGACATTGTAATTAAACCTCATTGCTCCTGTCTGTACCTTGAGTCTGATGAAGTCTACCATCAAAAGGAAACTCGGCGTTGGTCGATTCAATTTATAATTTATTTCACACACAGCTTGCTACACAGAGCAGCCAAAAATGAAATAAATAACTGGAAACCTAATGACTGAGAATGCCTATTGTGTAATAAAACCTACAGCACAATAAAACCACACATGACTTCATAAAATGTAGAGTTCAGAAGCAAAATGTCAACATCTCCGACATTCGTCTCCAATAAGATCTGAGACAAACATCCAGTATTATACCTACCTGTCAGTCTCCTCTGACTGCAAACACAGATACCAAGAGGGTGAAATGGGGTTTGGAATAAAATCACTTAACAGCAAGTGTTCCACACAAATATGATTTTGAAGTTATTTAAAATTAGATAAACAGCACACTTTTGAGCAGAAGAAATATGAATTTATTCAGGGAAAGTGAGGAGGAACTCCAGAGTGTACGAAAATATTCTACCATTTTTAACCCTATTTTTTAACTTGCGGCCATATGTGTGCATGACATACCGTGTGTGAGGACATGAGTGCTATGTTTAAATGTGGAGGCTAGAGGACAATCTGGAGTGTGTGCTCCCCTTCTGCCTCACTGAAGGTTCTGAGGATTGAACTCAGGTCACGAGACTTGCAAGAGCACAAACCCATTTCCCTCTGAGCTACTTCACCAGCCACTCGCTGTTATTTCTTGATTCAGTATTTCTATATAATAAGGAAAGAACTTTGGCTGTTCATTTTCTCTTTGGTGCATCTGACAGGGCTTAGCACCATGGGATTAGAGCCATGTGGAGCAACTGCTCCTTTGGGAATTAAACAACAGTCAACAACAGCGGACTCCATAGTTGCTGAACCTGTGGTTCTTACAGCTTGGCTCCCGCTCAACATCTTTTTGAGTCAAGGAAGGAAAACGCATCTCATCTAAGGGTAGCTCTTTTCTGCTCACATTACAGTGGTTCTCAACCCGCAGGTCACAACCCAAACGACTGTTTCACAGGGGTTGCCTCAGATCATCAGAAAGCACAGATGCTTACAATAGGATTCATAACCATTGCAAAATTAGTTAGGAAAATAATTTTATGGTTGGGGGTCAGCACGACGTGAGAAACTATATTAAAGATTCACAGCATTAGGAAAGCTAAGAACCACTGTGCTAACAAAGATTACTGTTTTGCTCCAAGACGATTTCACAGGAAGACATGAGCTCCCTGAGGACAGAGACACCTTCCAGGCGTTTTCCCAGCTTCACTGTAGCTGACGATGGTGGACAATTCCACTGAGTATTTCTACAAACACATCCTGTCCAATACCTACCCTGCACCTGTCCTCCTTCTGGCTAATGTCACAACAGATACATACAAGGATAGAGTTGTTCCCCCTTCCGTCTTCCCAGTCTCTTAGGAGACTCACTCGCTATTGACTGAAAGTAGCCAAGGAAGAGGAAAATAGTTCGGTTTTACCTGGCACTGTCTAAGGGCACAAGGCTCAGCTGGGCTTTGCCACTTGAAGGAGCTGTTGTAGGTTCTTCCTTCATGAGTACAACCTAGACAGGAAGAGAAAAATCCAAGAATGAGTGTGGCTCCTCTGTCTTTCAAGTAGAGGTTAAATATGTCACGGAAGCCAAGGCTACACCCATGGCAATATTTCCCACAGTACGTGTATCTGCTAGCCAGCACAATCACATGAAATTTTTCACAACTGACTCTATTAACCTGGCAGATTATATTTTCAGATAGAAAACTATATTCAACTCTCTTGGCCAAAATATACAAAACATCACTTTTATTTATGTTTAATCAAATAGGAGAATGCCGTATCTAAAACCAAGGCAGTGAAAGAGGATTTGATGTGAGAGTCTAAGAGTTCAGAGTTACCGAATGTCAAGAGAGAAGTATGAAACATGGCAGCAAGGAAAAGTGCTAATTAAAATACAGAGATTAATTACAAAATTCTAGTAACTATGACTTTCACTAGAACAAACTTGCCAAAGCTTACTTCCCAACTCAATCAAAGGGCTATGCCTTTCTAGGCCACTTTTGCTTTTTTCTCAGGTAATAACTGCAAACAAATCTGAAATCACTAATGTCGGCATTATTACGTGTTGAGACAATAGGCAAACTCAGTTCATACTAATTCACTGGCAAAAACAGAAGTTAAAGGTTACAGATCCTCACAACAGGGACAAACAGTTTGGCTTAAGGCCCTGGGGAAAAAGCCAAAGAAGTAACTAACGCATATAATTCATTCAGTCTGGATTCAGGGTTTACCATCCCGTGTGCTATGGCCAATACTTCCTGGTGAGATGCACCCAGGGACACCTGCTGTCACTGTTGCCTTAGGAGGTCACCAGACAGCCAGCTTTACCACGATAATTGAACAGAGCACACGGAACATGAGACGGCCATTACAGAGTAAAGCGGCTGCCCAACTCTTGCAGAGGTTGACTCCAACACAGCCTAGACAACCCAACCACACCAGCTGATCTGGTTCAAGACAGAGAGGACTCACCTCCTCTCAAGAGTCCTTTCAGATAGCACGCGGCAAAGTGTTCCTAATTCATGGTAACAGAATAATAAAGGGCTTGTGGAATTTCCAACAGATGTTTTCATAAACTCGGAATCCAGATCTGGATTTCCAAGGCATTGTGAATGACTGAGAACACTCAGTAATTCCTTGCTCTCCGGTGCCTACACATCAAATGACTCGAACGCACAGCTGATTGGAAACATATCTGGGGAACGCTTTCACTATATATTTTTTAATTTCCTTTGCATGAAGCGTTACGGAGATAAAGTGTCCAGCCACAGGAACCTTTAGTGCATTACAAATACTTATGCCAAACCAGGGATGAATACAGTAAATTTTCAACAATGAAAAGTAATATAAAATGATTTGGGCTAGCATAAATCTAACTGAGCAAATGCATTCGTGAGCGACGTGCCATGTGCCTGTCTGCTCTACTAATACAAGCTTGTTTGGATAATAAATAACTTGTTCCAAGTGATCGAGGCAGGGAAATCAGAGAACCAAATCCCATTCATGCTAAATCTAAGCAAATACAAAATGCCTGCCAAGTCGGCCAATCCAGTGGAGTCTCTGGGTGTGCTATATATTTTCATCAACTAGATCAAAAATGTAAAGACGGGGCGATTGTTTGCTACCAATAGGACAAGCGGTGATCTTGGCTTCTTACATGGAGGGATGAGACTTGGTAGAAAGGTCTCACTGGCTTGGGAGGAGGTGCAGGCTAGGCAACCCCCTAGCAGTGCCAGGCCATGTGCAGAGAGCTCCCAGGAGGAACACAGGACTGTACAGAATCTTCTACTCTGAACAGGACGGAGGCATCAGAACAAGCTGTCCACAGTACAGGGAACACACAGTGTCCTTGGCTTCCGGTAACTCTATGGGGAGAGTGGTTTCTCCACTGCTTTTGGATATGCAAAGAAAATCTGGGCAATAACATTAGAAAAATCAGACCAAAGGCAGATTGTTAAGTCCATTGCTTAACTTCCCTGTTAACATGTCCGTCCGCAGTGCCTGAGTCCGCACAATAGATTCCTCTGCATGATGGATGAAGGTGAATGGTGGAGCAGGCTCAAAAACCATCTGTGACACTCTCTGTAGCAAATGTATTCCATCCCTTCTCCTTCTCCACACGCTCTCACTAACCTAGCTGGCTACAGAGACTTTCCACACCAGCGTTAGCGATACCATTTCACAGGCAAGAGGTTCTTGGGAATATAATTATTAAACTCGAGATATCCCCACTGCCCAGTTCTTAGACAAATGTGTTTTCTTAGAGCAAGATATCAACGAGCAATGAGCTATGTGAAAACTTTAAGAGAACCTTAATATTACTTAGGAGTAATCTCCTCTTGAAAAAGTTTTGTAATGAATTCTATCTGCCACACAATTTGTGCCGATCAAAGAATAGTCAGACATTCTCTTGCCTACCACCAAGTTTAAAGTGAGCCAAATTATACTGTCTCTTACTGGACAGAAAAGAAAGGCTGTGAAAACTTCTAACCATGTTTCCAGGAGGGGCTTCTCTATTACCTTTAGTGAAAGAACACACTTTATTCTGTTTTGTCTCCAATTCAGACTAGCGCTTTTATAAAATACAGGAACAATGACTTGTTAGAAAAAATGCATTTAAAACATTACACGATGTATGAGCTTGCCTTTTAAATTATTACCTGCAAAAGGCATAAAACCCCTCAAGCTATAGTCAACGTTTCTAATTGTTGACTCTACGGTATTGTAGACCAGCATTGTTGTCTATGGGCCACTGGGGGTCTTCGGGGCCCATTCTGGGTGTTCCTGGAAAAATCTGTCCTGAGTGTCGGGAGCAAACAAAATAAATAATACAATTTGCTAAGGTTCTGATAGGTAGAGCTAGAGGCAAGATTAGAGATAACGCAGCTTACAAGTGAAAAAATATATATAGAAACTCTACAGTGTCTGCTCCAAATTACAGGGAGGTAAGGGTGAAACGAACTAGAAACCATACTCCAGGTGAAACCCACATTCTCTACATTCAAGTATAAGCCTCTTCTAATATTCTGCATTGAGCCTAAGTATCCAGGAAGCTAATTATCCAGGAAAAGAAAGAAGTAAGTGTCCTTCTTATAAAATCAAGTGATAATTGATGCAGCTGCTAAACGAAAGGGAGAAGGGGGTTAAAGAACATGGGAAGTAAGCAGAACTCAGGAAAGTGGGGTTTCTCCTTCTTCGAGTGTCTTTATAGGGATTTTCTAGGAGGAAGTTTGTAAGTATCCATTAGTTTCCTGCAGACAGTGGACAGTTTTTGAGAAACCACAAGCTTTTGAATAAGACCATCAGGACTGCAGGAGGTGTAATCAATTCTTTTCTGATAAAAAAAAAAAATCCCTGCAATACACTTAAGCCAGCTGTTCTTCCTCCTCCCCGCCCCTGTCCAGGGAAGTTCTGGCAGCATTAGGAGACACTTCTGATTGTCACGTTGGGGACGGAGAGGGGCTGCAGGTGTCTTGTAGACAGAAACCTCCCGAGGCAGCCTCCCACCCACAGGGCACAACATCGAATTAACCAAGACGAAGGTCAACCATACCAAGGTTGGGAAACCTCAATTGAAACCATCACACGAACAGCCTGTGTTCTTATGTCTAAAACAGTGTAAAATGAGCCCAGCTCAGCAGCTCCCAGCCTCTGGGTTGTGATCCCCAAAAAAACCACTGGAAAATAGAGATGTGTACATCACACAGCCTAACAATAGTTATGAAGTATCCATGAAAATAACGTTATGGCCGGCATCACTACAGCATGAGGAACTGCATTGAAGGGTCACAGCGTTAGGAAGGTTGAGAATCATTGACCTGAACATCTCACTCCCCCTCCACGTATATTCTTACTCTTGGAATACTAAACATTTTCAGAGTGAGGAAAAACTTCATAGTACTTTCCTTTTCTCTTGTAAGGAAGCTCTGCCTAGACATCCAGTCAACTCAGAGGACACATGGCGACGGGAACAGGAGGAATGTAAATTAATTGAAGCCACAGTGAAGCAATAAAACTCATTTTTCGCATTAGTTGCAACCTTTTTCCACAGCCGCCCTGTTCCGAGGGAGAGAGAATACCACACAGTTTCATTATCATTATTAAAATAACTGTTAAAAAAATCGCCAAGACTGTAAAAATGGCATGGGCCTTGTCAGGAGCCCTAGGAGCTGTTACTGGCTTCTCCATCATTGTCTAAAATCCTTACTTCTCACGTTGACAATGAGCAAAGAACCGGGCCTTACCCTTGCTGTTAATGTATCCCCTGGCACCTTACGTCCTAACCTGTCTCGGTCTTTCTCTCGTTCTTAGAACCCTGCAGAGGTTCCCAGAGTTCCCTTTCCCAATGAACCTCCCAGGCCTGACTACAAGTCCCTGTACCTCAGCCAAGGCTGCCCGACTTCCTTGCCCTTCTCTTGCAGATATCGCTGTGTTTTCCTTTTCTGGGGCCCCCATTCACTTTTATAACCTACTTACTTCCTCTCCTACCTGTTCCATGCCCCCAGTTACTTTTAAAAGCCTCTTTACTCCCTCTCATACCTGCTGGATGCCCACGGGTATCTTACAGCCCCTTCTCTCTGGCCTCCGCTCAGCTGCTGGATCCCCTGACCGACACTGCCCTGACAGGCTCTCTGGCTGTCTCCTGGCTTCGTCGACATCTGCCACTGTTCAAACTTTCAAGTCCAAGGCTTAACACTTGGTGAGCCACATTCAACCTGACTCAGGTTCCTCCACATATGGCCAGAAGATCTCATTCTGTCATTTGCACATGGCCTTCCTTCCCCAAATCTCCGCTGTTCCTTTGCCCACCCCAAAGGACACACGGATCATTCACTGGATCTAGGAAGCCATTCTCTCTGCATGCACAGTGTGTAATCGAGGGTCCTTCACAACACCGTGTATGTAGAAAGTACCCAATCGGTGCTCGATTTAGGTGGTATGAAACAGCAAGCGCCTATACACAGCTATTCCTAAAAACCATAGAAAACAGAAAACAGCAAAGGTGACATTCTTCAGACCTTCTATCTCCTGAGGCTCTCAGGCATATGGACCCAATTAAATTTACCTCCAGAAAAGCAAGTTTTTCCTGGATTAATGCAGATGACTTAATTTTCAACAGTGTGTCTTTTTTCCCCCAAAATCAACTTTGGTCTCGGAAATTTTTGTGTGCTCTTAGGTTATTTTATTATTGTTGTTGTTTGTTTACTTGACTTTGTTTATTAAGCTTTTGTCATATTTATTTAAATTAAGCCAGGCTTGGGGTCTCTGAAGTCACTTCTTCCTAGGTGGCAGGCTGAAGGAAAGAGTACAGACAGACCTGCCATTCTTCGCGGTTCCTGGTCTCCGACAAGACACCCCCACCCTTGGCCTTGGTCAATAAGCCCCAAATCACCCCAGTCCAATACAATTTTTTTTAATGAGCCACTTTTCAGAACTTCTCCAGAAACATCTGGAAGTATAGTCAGAGGAATAAACGTAAAGTCTAACTGGCCATTCGAGGGCTTAAATCGTGTCCTTAAGAGTTCATTTAGCTCAGGTTTTATTACTCTTCAAGGCTCTACCTGCATGAATCCTGCAGGCAATTTTGCTTATTTTTGTGGCTAATGGGAATTTTATGGCCAAACCATTTCCTTCATCCCAAGAGAAGTCAGACTCACAAACTGAGTTCCTAAAGAACGTTGTGGGCCCCCTCACAGAACATTCTTCATGGAACTTTCTGTTTTGTCTTCCCAACCAGGAATTTAATATATGACCTTAATTAAACAACAGACAATAGAATAAAGAATGGTAAATACCTGTTCTAAATGCCTTTCTGTTCGGCCACAAACCGTGCTAGGCTGGGGATCTTTTGACACAGGAAACAACAGATGCTAAGAACTCCGAGGACCAAATTCAAACACCAGTGGTTTGATTCACATGTTTTTGAAAGAGATAAATGTTTTACAATTTGGGGTGTATAATATCAGCCTAAGAAAATAATTTGTATTTGAGGACAGAAAAACATCAGCAGGCTCTTGGGATGAGTTACAGTGAATGTAGGCAAAAAGGTAAGAACAGAAATCTTTAGTTTCTCAAATTAATTTCAAAGAAATCAGTGAATACCACCTCTTTGATGAGTATAAGGAAGAAACAACTCCCCCCCACACACACACACCAAATGTGACTGATGTGCTTAAATTTTATATGAAGTGTTTTTATGGTTCATTAAATAAGCTGTTCTGGTCTCAATGAGAAAAAAAGTTGTTCATAAATAATCTAATACTACCTAGTATTATATTTTATTTATATTTTATAGTTTGTATTTTATTTTTAACTAATTAGTGGATTCATCAAAAGGTGTAAACACACAGGGAGGTATATATACATTGTGTAAACATAGTAAAATATCAAAACCAGGGCACACACAAGAATGCTGTCCACAAAGCACATTCACATTTCACCAATTTGTACATAGACATATGGTGTGTGTGTGTGTGTGTGTGTGTGTGTGTGTGTGTACACACACACATTTGTACATTTTTATAACCAATCAACTCACAAAACTGTGCTAACACCATGCACACCATTCAGCTTCTCGAGCTCTTAATTTACAGCCATAGTCACTCTGACTCTTGTATCCTGAATGACCGGTAACCAGTAGTCAACTACATCTATGATCTTATTATTCAGGAAGATTCTGTTAACGGCATCACAGTTTGTGTGTACATAGTATAAAATAAGCCTTTGAGACTGGATGTGTTCTTGGAAATTTTCTTCTGTCTCCATGCAAGTTATTGGCTCCAGAGATTGTCCCTCTTCATGGCCGCACAGAATTCCCTAACGTAGATATACCACTGACTGTACAAACATCCCCCAGGGAAGTATGTCTGAGCTGTTTTACTCATTTGTTTGCTTGCTCGATTGCATTTGAGTTTTTTCTTTTCTTTTTGTTTATAACAAATAAGACTGCTGTGCACATTGACTCAGGGAACAAATGCCAAGAATGACAAGTGCCCACTCAGTTTTGTGAGAAACTGTGATACTCACGATCAGCGTGACTAAACCATGTGGCACTTTTTTTCCAGCAGTAATATGGAATTTTCCACCTTTTAACCATCACTTGGCATTTGCATCTTTTAATTCATTTCTGTACATGAGTAACAATGTCTCAATGTGACTTAGATTTGCATTTTCCTGATAGGTAATAATGTTGACCTTCTCTTCATGTAATGAAATATCGCCTGTACTATCTCACAGCTTTCTCCCGTTTTCTAATTCTGATTTTTTTCCACCCCAGCATGTTCAGAAATTCTCCCAGAGAGCTCGTGTGCACTCTGTTGATGAGACCCTCGGCTCCTGGTTTCCTTTAGAGACTGTGCTTTTGATGTTAGGTCTCAAAACTTTTGAACAGTGCTAGGTCCCAGATATTTTTTCCTACAGGCTTTTTTCTATGTGTTTTTTCCTTCACAAAATTCTACTGATGGAATTTTCCCATGGTTTAGCACAGTACTTAGACTGTAATAAACATGGCTTTAATATTAAATTTTTCCTTACTATCCAAAAAGGCACCAAGATTCATTGCAGTAAATAAAATAAATATATATGCTTAATACTTTGCAAACTACTTGCTTGGCCTGTTTTTCACATTTCACATGAAAGGCTGTGATCAATTTTGACTTGATTTTTTTTGCATAATTTATAAGGTTTGGGTCTAGTATATAGCTGATTAGTTTAACTTATTACCTGGCGCTACCAAGTCACTCCACCACAAAAAGAATGAGAAGAATGGGTTTCTTCCATTTACTTTCTTTGTTTAAATATGGCTGGGTATGTTTTTGTGAGTACATCTCTAGATTCTGCCTAAGTGTTTCATCAATGACTAACACCAGTGTGTCTTGACCTTATATGAGCTCACAGTGCTATAGCTAATAGAAGTAGACTGATCTCTTCTACTTCTTTCTTCTTTTAACAATTGTTTCAGCTATTCTAAGTCCTCAGCATTTTCATGTAAATTTGGGGATAATCTCACACACTCACACACTCACACGCATTTGAATACTATTTTAGAAATTATTTACATGGGAATATTAGGCTTGTCCACACATCATCCAGAAGTCTCCCATAGTGAGCTAAGCTCACTTATGTTTGCCCAGCATCTCTCAATGTCAGGAAATATTTGTAAGAAACAAAAGATGAGGCCTGTAAAAATGCAGATTTCTGCAAAATTTGCTTTCTCTTGTCTGCTACCTCCTTGGCACGGGCTTTCATTCGGCAAGTGTATGCTGAACCTCACTGCCCAAATGACTTCAGAACTGTGTGAGCACCAGAGGAAGCTCACCTGATCAAATCTCAGAGCCCAACTGCAGAATCCTCTGGAAGGTTGTATGGCCCCTCTGACCCCATGTTAATTAGTCAGAAAGGCCTAAGTCTTGCCTTATTTAAAAGACAAGTAGGCAAGTGGGTTAAGAGAAAAAGCTACCCATTCTAGAAACCAGGCAAGATTGATGAAGACTTAAAGCTGTGGGCCAGAGCTATGGAAGAAACTGAGTATTATTTGGCAAGAAAAGTGGTTTTTGACTATTTGAGCACACATTCCTCAGGAGACAGAGAGAGCAATCTCCACATGCAGAGTCGCTGTGTGCAGAGAACAACTGATGTGGAAGGAGGCATTAGCAGCAGCTGAGCCAAGAGTCTCCAAGGATCCTGAGTCAGGGGATTATGGATTTTAGCTTGTCAACAATGGCTAACCTTCTGGCCCAGGCATTTGGGGTAAGGGGAACTGCCCATGTTTTCCCAATATCAGTTACTATTTGCTCTGCAAAATCTTCTATCTCTCTAATGATAGACCACAAATGCTCAACCGTTGCTCAGAGTACTGAATTGGTACCAGGAGACCCTGTTCTTTCTCTTGCATAGCAGATAAAACTAAGTAAGATTAGTGCTAGCCATATCTTTTCAGTTTTAACATTCTTGCCCTCCTTCACTTGGAGCTGTGGTGTAAAATTACATAATTTAGCCATGATACCACATACTCCAGGGGCTCCCAAGCCCGAGCTCACCAAATACCAGAACGTCTAGAGGTAATAAAGAGTGTGGATGGCTAATGGAAACCACTCAATGTTCATCAGTTGGTGAATGGAGAAACAAAATGTTGTTTTATGTACACAGTGGACTGTTGTAAAGACTGTGGAGCAGAGAAACAGCAATGCTGACTACAACCTTGAACACCTTCTCCTAAGTAATTAATAAGCCACCCAGGAAGGACAAACGTATGGCTACTTACGTGAGGTACCTAAAATAGGTAAGTTGACGGAAACCAGAAGTATAATAAAGGTGAGCAGGGGGTTGAGGGAGGAAGGAGCCATCGCTACTCAGCGGGTACAGCGTTTGCAACTTGAGGTGAGGGAAATGCTCTTGAAGCAGATGGAACTGAGGACTGGGCAGCAGTTTGAGTGCTTGCTCCTGCACTCTTCCACTGAGATGAGTAAATCGCTTTGTGTGACATGTGATTTGTCATGATAGAAACAATGTGGACTCACTCATCAAATGTGTGGAAATGGAGTTCAGCCACTTGACTGCTTCATGAGCTGCGATCAGCAAGACTTAGGAAGACATCATTGGTCCAAGGCGGAATAACCGGAAGTGGCAGAGGAGTAACCGGAAGTGGCAGAGGAGTAACCGGAAGTGGCAGAGGAAGGAACGGATTCCATCTTCATTTCTCAGCCCAAACCCCTTTTCATCTCATTCTCCAAATAGCTGGGTCTTTATAATTGTTTTTGTACAGACCACAGCCACAGAAGAGCCTTGTCTTAATTCCTAGAACTAGGAAATATTAGCCTGTCTGTTGCATTTAACAGCTCAGGGTGGCCTCGCGTGTAGAGGTTGGAAGTTGAGTCCTTGTTCTCCATTCACAACCTCATCAGAGCAGCCCTGCCGTGGCTCCCCAAACTCAGCAGAGGAAAAACTCATAGAGCAGTTCTAAGAATGCCCAGATGTTCCAGGGCATTCAGAGAGCTGCCTCACATGTTCGGCACTAGTCAGCCAATGCCCACGCGTGTCTTCAGCTAAATATCTCCAGCCCTTTAACTACCACATGACATAAAGATACACTTAGGTTGTATGGAATTCAATGAGAAGTCAATAAAGATTCAATGACACAGAACTGGCCAACTCTGTTTGATCATTTTCATTCCGAGTTTGGCATTATTATCTATCATTTTAACTTGGCTTTTAGGTGGATCCGGTAAGGAGCTAATGTGAGTTGGTGGGTCAGGTAAGACTCACATGAGGTGGTGTAATGAGACACGCATTGAGCTGAAAAGCCTGCAATCTATTTCCACTTTCACTGTCTCTCTGACAACTCCCTTCTTCCTACCTCCAGTCACTTGGTCGCCACTATCTGGCAGGCACATGAGGTAGAGCTGAGAAAACTAGGAGAAGTGGGAAGAGTTGCTGCCAGTTTAGTGGGAGCTCCAGAAATATGATAAAGAAGAGATACCCAGCTCTCACCATGTAGTCAAGGATGCCGGGAAGCAGTGCCTGGGGTGAGAGCTGCAAGAACACATCAAACTAGTCAGGTGGTCTGCGTGGAAAGAAATCTGAGCAGGGTAGACAGTGTGTGTAAAATGCTGTGGTGTTAGTCAGGTACAGAACACAGAGCAGCACTAATGAACAGCTCCTGTCAGAAGCAAAAAAGACGTTTTGAGGAGTGAGCAAACCAAAACAGCCTTGTGGTCAGGCACACTCCCTGTGGTCAATCACACTCGACTAAGCAGAAGGGAGGAGGAAGGGACCACAAATAAGCGGACTTCCCTCTACCTCTCTATACCATTCTGCCTAGGTCCTTCTGCATGCCTGGATCTACAGTTGCTCTGGGTGACTGGCAGAATGCTCAAATGGGTGTCGAGGTTTCTGCCCTTGGATATATATTGACCTTGTGAAATCCCTTCCTTGAGTGAGGGCACACATTGGAATAAGAGGGCTATCACTCTAGTTATTAGGATTTGTTACCAAACAGGAGAAAAAGAAGGGGAAGGAGATTACACAACTGTAATTAAGTTCTCCAATCACATTAGTTTTCGTGTGTGTGTGTGTGTGTGTGTGTGTGTGTGTGTGTGTGTGTTGTCGTTGTTGCTGTTGTTGTTTTGTTATCTTTTAAAAATACACAGTAAAGCCTACTCACATTTCTGAAGCTGTATAAATAAAGTGAATTGTACTCACAGATTAAAATAAATACTGATGTCCAGGAAGCAGACTATGAATTTCCTGCAGCTCCAGAGCATAGTGGGGGATAATAGCTTTAAAAGTTAAGCACTTCAGTGATTGAGAGGCAATGCAGCGTTCCAAGAGGTTTAAAATAACGGTAGAGTATAAACTCTAAACAGTGTAGGAAGCTAGTGGGGGATTCTGTATGTCTAGACCTCTCTTCTCTCTCTCTCTCTCTCTCTCTCTCTCTCTCTCTCTCTCTCACACACACACACACACACACACACACACACACACACACAGATATACACACACATACCACCACCACCACCACCACCACCACCACGAGGTTAGCTGCCAAAAATCTGGTAACAGAGAACATCTCCAGAAAAAGATACAGAATAGCAGGGTTACACATGGAAGAGAAACTTGCTTTATTGTAAACAAGTTTATAAACTCTTAATTGTATGAATGGATCCCTACTAGAAACATTTGAGCAGACTCTGTTAGTATGCGTCTATATTCTCACTCCCAGAAGTGGGAAATCTGCCTGAATCCACAAGTTCAAGACCTGTTGGAAGAACATAGCACAATGCCACTTTAGGGAAACAGCAACAACTCTGAAACCAGACACACTCACACAAAACTCTTCTAAATTGTTTCCCTGGAACATCACAGTAGTAATAAACAGTTACGGCTACCATTTTTTTAATCGTTAAGGGTAGCCAAAACATGCTAGCTAGTAACAGAAAGCCACTGGCTCCTAAGCCACAAACTGTTTTCAGTCACCTCCTCAAAGCTGCTCTGCCCATAAACTTCTTTTGAAATTGTTGGTCCACTTTGACCATTAGAGCCTATGAAGAGAGAAGCCATCAGAGAGACAAAGAGCTGTGAATTCTCATGAAGCTTATCTTTCAGGAAACAAGATCCAAGGAGAAAGAACAGCACAACAGTTAGCATCTGAGATCCCTTAGTAAGTACTGTCAGATCCCTAACCATTAATGTAGAATAATCCTGACCTGCACTTCAGGACAGCAGCATCTATAAAAGTCCAAGGTTGAGGTTGATTGAGCTTGGTTGAGGTTGGTCTTTTCTTCCAAAATCATTCTGTTGGGATTCAGACCCAGGACAAGTGGCTGAGGTGCCTATTTAAACATACAAAAGCAGACCTGGCCTCCAGGTTCTCCCAGCATCCCTCAGTCCCTACCTGTTACAGGGCATGGCTGGCATAACCCCACACTCTACCCTGAACTTTCCAGCCCGGGGGCGGGGCTTCCTCTGCCCCAGTGACTCTTTACTATATAATCCAAACATTTTGGCGCTCTCTCTCTCTCTCTCTCTCTCTCTCTCTCTCTCTCTCTCTCTAGCTCTCACTCTCTCTCCCTCTTGTTCTCTGCATCTCTCTTCTCTCTCCACATCTCTCTTCTCCCTGTGTGTACTTTCTTTCTTTCTCTTCCCCTTCCCCACCATTTCCCCCTGCATGGCAACTTCACTGACCGCCTCCTGTGTGGGGTGGTGAACTCATCTGAAAGCTGCCACCAATACCCTTGCTTTTATCCTTTAATTTGGCTTAAATTGGCTCATTTCATCATTAGAGAATACTTAACACCTTTTCTCAAATGCATCCACAATAGTTTGAGTAACTGAGAGTCAAATCTTCCACCCATAAATAGGCCCTTCCTTGGTTGTATAAAACCTGGAACAAGCACGTCTATGTGGATCACACACTGACTACCTGGCAAATTAGTCAGGTCAAGGTAGAAGGAAAATAGAAGGTGGATGAAGGACTGTTCTTTGTTTAGGGAACAGTCAGCACGTGGTGGCTATGATTGCCAAGAGAAGTTTGGCTGGAAGGAAATAACTTTACGCGTATCCTGTACTATTTGAAAGGTACCCCATAATTAACAGAGTTCATGTATTACTATTACTCATGATCTTCTCTGACTCTTTTAACCAGTTTATACAAATGAGCCCAGTTCCCTTATGATTCCCAGGTATGCAGCATTCACATTTATCAAGACCTAGGGAGAGCTGGCTTGAGATGCAACTCTCTATTTCACTCCTTCTGTCTTCGTTAGGGTTACTATGTAGGATGAAACACCATAACCAAAAGCAAGTTGGGGAGAAAAGGGTTTATTCAGCTTACACTTCCACATTGCTGTTCATCAGCAAAGGGAATCAGGACAGGAACTCAAACAGGGCAGGATCCTGGAGACAGCAGCTGATACGGCTGGAGGGGCGCTGCTTACCGACTTGCCAGCCATGGCTTGCTCATCTGACCATCAACCTAGGGACAACACCACTCTTGGTAGACTAGGCTCTTCCCCATCAATCATTAGGAAAAATACCCTACAGGGTTGCCCATAGCCCAATTCTCAACTGAGGTTCTAATCTCCCAAATGACTTCACTTTGTGTCAAGTTAACCTAAAGATATCCAGCTTGAATTCCTTTTGTTTTCATGAGACACCATGAAGTGTGTTTCAATAAAATATGAAAGTTAAAAACTGGAATCCATGGCCTATAATGTACTGAAAACAAGGCAAAGCACAAAGGAACCAAAGTCCAGATTGTGGAAAATAAACACAACTTAATAAAGGATACACTATTTTTTTTCGTCTTTCATCAAAGCAATGTGGACAATTAATATTTCATGTGTTCTATGAAGAAAGAGGATAGAGCTTGACCTGTAAAGTTTGAAACACAACGTATTCATTTATGATTCCCTAACATATATTCAGATAACAGATGCATTATTGTTCATAAAAGAACTCCAAATTAAAGGGTGATTTCAGTCCAAGTAAACATGGAGAAGCTGCCAAAACCATCTGCCTGGCTTCCAGTGATCTCATCTGTTTTCATCAAACAACATTGAGCTTTCTCAAATTAGGTTAATCTTTCGCCTAGTTATTAGGCCATTTGGATACAAATGTATAACCATTATTAATAAGAAGAAAAACAATCTTGAGAGCATGCTAAATCTTTTGCTTGAAAAGAATTAGTTATAAATTACTGGCCTTTACTTTAGGGATTATTCTGGGAGGGTTGGGGATTTAGCTCAGTGGTAGAGCGCTTGCCTAGCAAGCACAAGGCCCTGGGTTCGGTCCTCAGCTCCAGAAAAAAAAAAAAGAAAGAAAGAAAAAAAAGAAAGAAAAAGGGATTATTCTGGGTTCATAAAAGTTAAGAACAATCAATTAACAGCACCATCCATAACTAGCTGGATCATGGCTCAGTACAGCATTGGGTCAATGAATGGATGGAAGATCCAGTCAGTAAGTAGTGCTGTGAGTGCGTGAAGTTACAAACACATGGTGACAGCCTTTCTGAGGACACTTTCGGAAGACTGGACGGTCACATTTTTGCCCTTCAGCAATCTATCCACCCACTTCCTCTTCCATACCAACATAAGGTTCAGAGGAAAACATCTCCAGGATAAGACTGACTACAGTATTGTCCATCCTTTCACTTCACCAGGCAAACAAAAACTTAGTTCAAATTAGTGCTGACACAGTAGACCTGGAGGGAAGCCGGGGAACTGGTATCTTAACATAGTCCCTGGATGACTTGGAATGAGAACAATTGCAAAGAACTACTTCACGCCTTTGTGTAGACCTTAACCTTCTCAGGAGTGAGCCTTCCACAGACTAGTTAGTCCCTGTGATTGTGACCAATTTCCTTGTTCATGATGAGGCATTGCCTGTTCTACAATAGCTCCTCAGGCTTGTTTCCTGATCCCTTGTCTAGCAGCTACCACCTTTCCTTTCCTGCTCACTCTAGCCTACCATCCTGAGTAGCCCTCTCTGTTGGCAGGCATTGGAAACGTTGACACTCTGCTGATTATTTCACTTGTCTGGGCCCTCAGATTCCTTAGACAAAAAGCAAAAACAAACAAACAAACAAATAAGGAAGAGAAATCACCTCACTGTCGTGGGGATTACTGGATGAACAATAACGTCCTACTCTGGTGTCCAGTGAGAGAGTAAAACAAAAAAGCCTTGGCACTCCTTGGAAAATAACGAATGGGGGAAAGGTCTTAAATTCATCAGATAACCACACCTCATAACCCAAGGGATCTAACAGGGAGACATCCACAACGTTCATGGGCCTTGGGAAGACAGCTCTCGGAAGATGCATGGATGTTTTTTAAAGAATGAAATGATCAACATTTCCAAAATGATGTTTTCCTGTGAGAATGATGTCATCATGGAGATCAGACTGCCTGATCAGCCTCTGGCCTATAGCAAAGGAGAGCAATCATTCTTAAAGACCCATAGAGAAGAGGTAGGGCCGTAGGTCCAACACACAAACATCAGAGTGCGTTACTGTTTATAAAGGGATAGAACTTAGCTTTGCATGATTATAAATGAACTATCTTAACTATAGAAATGGTGCCAACACATAAAGAGCTCATAAAATAAACATAAGCATAAATCTGGGACCATCCATGACACTTTGTGGTGGTTTCCGTGAGAAGGTACCGATAGGCTCGTCTGTCTGAATGTTTATCCCCAGTTGTGTAAGACGAATTACACGGTATAGCCAGTCACAGGAATAACGTCAGTCAGGATAGCCCTTCTTTACTTCCATAACCTATATTCTAATTTCAGCTAATTCTAGAACTGTGCTTCCGTATCCATAAAAACAGGGTATCTCCAGCTATCGTTCCTCATCACTTAGGGACAAACGGCTTACAAAATCTGAAGGAAATGCTTGGGAATTTTCCCAAGCCATGTAGTACCACCCACTGTAGTAGAGCACATACACACCTCCCCAGGCCTGGACTCCTAGGTCACTGTCTTCAAAGAACCACAACACATGCACACGGCAAGCCTTACAGGTTGATTCCTTGGCTGCTCGGTGGAAGCTAAAAATCATAAACATTTATCAGAAGAGAGATGTTAAGTAAATTATCATACATCAATTCCACGGAATCCACCCGACAACCGAAAAAGGCCTGAGCTGGCCTGGGAAAACTCCTAACTCACATGTTATTGAGGTTTTGAAAGCACACTAAACTGGAGCATGTACGTACTCCATCCCATTTCTGTACCAGTAAAGTGCACAAGCACAATTGCATCATAAAAACCTGCAAACGCTCTGGGATGGTCATAAGAAATTGATAACACTTGTGTCTGAGCTGGGTGGGTTTTTGTCAGATCAGAAACACTTGCTTTCCCTTCCTGTTTAAATGCTCATTGTGTTAATGTACTAATGTGTCGGTTACCTAAAATTAAAAGTTAGTAGAACGATGTTAGGAAAGTGGCTGAAGAAACAGCCAAGAAAGAAAAATGAAAAAAACGAAAACAAAAACAAAAACAAAAAAAAAACAAAAGTGTCCCAAGAAACAATGGGAGGTAGTTAGTCAGTTTGGGGATTCAAACCCCGCCCTCCCCCACGTTTACTTATTCACACAATTGAGTAACGCAGAGACCTTTGACACACGTTCCCCAGCATGCCAACATCTGAGTTAGATTTTCTTGGCCATTATGGGCTGTTTGGCTTTGGTTCTCATGTCATCATTCTAAAGCTTTCAAAGCGGAAAGGGAGCAAAGGGTCAGGGAAAAACTATGGCCTCCCGGCTACCCAGCATAAGTTCCCCACACCAGGGGTGGTTGGCTGGGATGGATATTCACACTTATCTCTGGAAGATGAGGCTGACACATCCTCAGCAGAAGGTGTCCCTCTATTCATGCCCTCCTTCTGGGGGTCAGGCCTGCATGGGCACAAGCAGGGGTAGGAGGATGGTCTCAGTGGAAGCTTAAAAACAAAGCCACCTAGACCCATAGTTACCAAGACAACATCTATGAGTTAGATGGTTGGATCGCCTAGTTCTGTCCCTGTCTCTGTCATTAAGCAGCTCTGTGATGCTAAGCACACTGAGAAAACCCCTCAGAGTCACCGTTTTTTCATAACACAGAATGTGACTCGGACAATGCCTCTCACGTTCAAGAGGATGAGTTGGTATCTGGCTGCAAGTAACTGCTTCCTCGGGACTTTGCACTCTCTATTTGGATAAAGAAAACAGTCTTTGTAATCCACCATCACTACTAGCAAGGTATTTTAACCGATTTTCCCCAGTGGTCCATGGGCTCTTGAGGAACACTCACTATGCACGTGATTCCCTAAGGAGGAAGAATGGCAACAACAGATTTCCTCACCAGACTGCTTTAGGGCTGCTTCATCCCATTAGCAACACCAGGTTTCAGCTTTCTGTATGTTTAGCTAACAGAGCAGTCCCACCCAGGATGGCTAAGAGCCAGCTCCTCTAGGAGGCCCGAGACGCTCGTCCCCCACCCATCACTCAGGTACACATCTCTGTGAAAGGCCTGAGGAAGCAAGCGGTGTCGCAGAATGCAGAGTGTGCCTTCAAGGTAGAGCACACTCAACCAGTTCACCATTACAGTGTGTTAACTCACAGGAAAATCGAGAAGTCTGATTCTCTAGTATATACAGTATCTGCCTTTGGTATATTATATACATATTATATACAGTATTCCCAATCAGAGTAAATGTTTTGACTCTGATACAATGTTTCTTAAACATCACTTGATTCTGAACTAAAGCATTAGCACAAAGTGCTGTATGAATCACCACTGTGTTGCTCCAACTGCGTTGGGAAAGGCAGCAGCCTCAGTGTTAGCATGGAGATGCCCTTGGGAGGACTTAGCAGGAGCCCAGCTGCCACAGCTGGCTTGGGACTTAGAGGACACATTAATGACCCATTATTGTTTTTCTCTGAGTTAACACATGGTACCAGAAGGTTACCAGAGTTTACCAGGTTCCTCGGAGGCCAAAGCCCGAGTACCTCAAGGATAATACCGAGCTGTGGGACATGCTCAGAGCCCTTCTCACATGGTCTTCGGAGCCAGCATTTCTCCATAGTACAGTGGTCTTTGCTTCAGCTCCCTGCCTCTGTTCTTACCCAGGGTAATACCTGGTATATAACCACAGGCTCTAAAATAACCAAATAAATGTTCATACTTTCCCACAAGAGTCGTATGCACCTACTAAAGGAAGTATATATGAAAAATGGAGGCATTATATACTAATGTCAAGTGGTGCAATAGGAGTGTTAAGACGGAGGACACGGAGAAGAGAGAGGGGCAGGAAAGGGGCAGTAACCAAAACCAAGGATGTAGGAAACTAGAAAGGAACTTGTACTCTGCATGCTTCAGAATATATGCACATCCATCATGGAGGACAGAGGGAAGAAGTCCGGACAGGTAACTGTTTCTCATAATAAACACAGCGTAACTGGTCACTTCTGCAAACTGAAGTGAGGAGTAAGTTCTTTCTTCCCACAGCTTAAGAGTTTTCCTGTAAGCCCAAGGTTCTAAGTAGAAAAACCACAAGTGAGGCAAGACACTTGCAGTCTCTAGTACAAGAACAAAGATAACTGAGTCCCTTAAACACATAGCACCGTAATCTGGTACAGAGGAAAGATTAAGGCTGCATCTAACACCTACCTCGGAGGGAGGAAAAGGAGGATACACAGGTGCTCCGGAAGGTTCTTATTTATGTAGTCATGTATTGTATCTGTTGAACCATCCCTCAGTCACTGGGCTGAGGCTGTCTTGATTGTGGTGGATAAGCTTTCCAATGTGATCTTGAGTTCAGTTTGCAAATATCTGCTTAGTTTTTACAGCCAGGCTGATCAGAGAGATTTGTCTATAATTTTTCTTTCTTTCCCTTTATTTTGTTGTGTCTTGTTTTTAAAGTATTAGTGAAATTCTAGTGTCATGAGTGAAATTTGGAAATATTTGTTTAGTTAGTTAGTTAGTTAGTTGCCTTTTCTACTCTATGGGACAGTTTTTCTTACTCTTTAAAGGTCTGATAGAGCCTGGGGTTTTGTGGTTAAAAACACTTTCTGTTCTTGAAGAGGACCCGGGTTCAATCCCTAGCACCGGCACGTGGCTCACAACCTTCTGTAACTCCAGTTCCGTGGATTCTAGTGACATTGTCTGGCCGCCACAGGCACTGCACAGACAGTGCACACGCATACCTGAAATCAAAACATTCAAACACATACAGGAAGAAATAGATCTCCTAAAAAAGGTTTAAGAAGAAACTCATCCTTTTCGTACGTTCTGTGGTTTAGTGGAATATGGGTTTGAAACAGCAATGTGTGCTTCCCTGGGCCTCACCACTGTCTGTTGAGCTGCCTCTTCCACATCTAGTTTTATTAGTCTGGGTTTTTCTCTTTCCCTCGGTTTGTTTAGCTTAAAGTTTGTCAATGGTGTTAATGCTTTCAAAGAACTAGCCCTTCGCTTTGTTGATTCTTTGGGTTTTTTTTTTATTCATTTCATTTATTTTTGTTTCGATCTTAGTTATTTCTCCCCATCTGTTCTTGAGTGGTATTCGTTCTTGTATTTCTAAGGCCTTAAGCTGCATCATTAAGTTGTTTATTGGGGTTTTCTATGATTTTCTGATGTAGGCACCTTAGCCACAAACTTTCCTGGTAGACAAGGGAATGGTGTTGTTTATACATACAGCAACCTGTGTGCACAAAGGGAATTCTTGGCTTTTGTTTCATCTGAAGTATGTGACCTTTTCTCCTTGTCTATCTACTCTGTCTTCACTCTGTCCTCCAATTATCCAAATCTTCCAAGGGAAACAGATAGCTAGCTAAGGCACACACAATTCTAGAACATTGTATTAGAGTTGAACTGACTCTAATAGACCCACGAACAAAGAAGCAAATTCAGCATCTTGAGTTCTGATAGTGGCCCCTAGACACTAGATAAATAAATAAAACAAGAGAAGGTGATAGAGGGCTTGCAAGTAGGAAAGGAAGAAGTTAAGATATCTTTATTTACACCTGATTTGTTTATATGCATAAAAGACCCTAACCCCTCCACCAGAACACTCCTACAGCTGATTAACATTTCCAGTAAGACGGCAGAATATAAAATTAACAAACAAAAGTCACTATTGTTCGTGTATATCAACAACAGACATACTGAGAAAGAAATCAGGAAAACAGCCCCACTCACAATAGCTCAAAAAAGGAAAAGTCTTGAAATAAATCTAACCAAGGAAATGAAAGACTTGAATAATGGAAACAGCAAAAACTTTAGAGTGAAAACTGCAGAAGAAAGCAGAGGACAGAAATACTTCCTGTGCTTATGGACTGATAAGATTATTAATATCATGAACATGGCTAATGTACAAAAGGTAACCTACAGATGCAAGGTAATTCCCATCAAAATGATAATGTAATTTTTCACAGAAATTGAAGAAATCTTCAATTCCATATGGAAACACACACACAGAGAGAGAGAGAGAGAGAGAGAGAGAGAGAGAGAGAGAGCGTGAAAGCATAGTCAAAATCACCCTCAACAATGATAGAAACACTGGATAAAACACCACGTTTGATTTTAAGTTGCACTGCAGAACTGCAGCAGTAAAACATCGTGACGATGGGGAAAATACAGATTCACGGATGGAGTCGGATCCAAAGCCATGAACATAGCCAAAGCTGTCGAATTTCTGACAAAGATGTCAAAAATACTCACAGGAGAAAAAACAGGCTTTTAAAACAAAAAACAGTGGACAAACTGAATAGCTACAGAGAGAAGGATGAAACAAGATACTTATCTCTCACCCTGTACAAAATTCACTCCAAATGGATGGAGGACCTAAATGTTAAGACCTGATACTCAAATCTGATAGAGAAAAAGTAGAAAGTACACTTTAATGTCTAGGCACAGGTAAGGACTTTCTGAATAGGATCGTAGTAACACATAAATTAAGAACAACAACTAGCCAATAGGACTATTTAACACTAAAAAGCCTCTGCACCCCACAGAAATACCATCCACGGAGAGAAGGGGAGCTCTGCAGAGTGCTATAGATACGATTATTATCTTATCTATCTTATCTTACCTAGGATTAGAGCCTAGAATGTACAAGGAATGCAGAACAGTAAACATCAGCAAAGCAATCCAATTTAAAAATACGTTATGAAACCTCAAAGAGAATTCAAAAAAAAAGATACAAATGGTTAAGAGATGTTTTTAAAGAATAATCAACACCCTTAACCATCACAGAATGCCAGTTAAAACTACTTTGAGATTTCATCCCATCCCTGTCAGAATACAGATCATTAAAAAAGGACAAAGGTGGAATAAACAATGTGATTGAAGGGACAATTATCCACGGTTGGTGGCAGGAAAACTGGCTCAGTGAGAATGTTCCTCGGTTGTGAAGAGCAGTAGAACTTCCAGGTGACTGGATGGATCAGGGACTCATTAGGAGTGAAATAACCCAGGCTCAGACAATACCACAGACAAACACCAGCTCTCCTATGTAGATCTTTAAAGATGTGTGCTTATATTGGAGTTCCTGTAGATGTCAGGAAACCAGAAGGGGATATGGGTGGAGAGAGATTTTAAGGCAAGAAAGGTGGCAGAACACAGGGAGAATACGTAGGCCGGGCAGGAGGGATACGTGGAGTGGTGACCAGAAGGCTGGAGTAGAGGAGAAGATATCAGAAGGGATAATTAACATTTAGACCTCTTAAAAAGTCATATGAAAAGTCTATTTTAGAAGTTTCTCTGTGTGTGTGTGTGTGTGTGTGTGTGTGTGTGTGTGTGTGTGTGTTTAGAGAGTAGTTCAATATTACATTAACTTAGCACTGTTGCTAGAATATATGCTAGTTCAGTCACTATGGAAATCTGTATGAAAGTTCTTCAAAAAACTAGAAATAGAACTATCATATAATCCACCTCTACCACTCCTGGTTATATACCCAAAGGAGTCTACGTACTACTACAGAGATTTTATTTATTTATATATATTATTAAATATATATGATATATATTAAATTCATATATATGAATTTAAATGGAGTTGCCCAATATGGGGTTATAATACTTAAGACACAATAGATTATCAAACAAAAACCTCAGTGCCTGATATGGGCTAGGCCCATTGAAACTGTTGGTCAGTTGGGACCCCCTATAGGGTTCCTATAGACCCCCAAAACAATGCAGCCTCTTAGCATTGCTTTAGTTAATCTCTACAAGTTGGTACTGGAGACACCACATGTATGAGAGACACACGGAAGAGTCATGGCGGCACTGATCTGGAAAAGCCATCCCCGTTGGCTAGCTCTGATAGTCTTGGAAGGAGCAGTGCATTCTAATGAGAAGAATAAAAGTATTCAATGATCTTACTCAACTATAAGTCCCAAAGGCTACAATAATGATCAGCATGGCAAGGTGTGCACTTTGGTGCAACAGTGGCATAAAGGTGGCAGGGACTGACCACTTTACAATTAGATTTAAGATCTGTTCCATACCACTGAACTCAGGCATGACAGCATTAATGGAGCCAAGAACCCAAGAACCCTACAGCCTAAGTTATAGGCCCTGGGGCAGAAACAACTACTATTATTCTACAAAATGGAGATGTCATCAATCTACAAATACTTATCTTTATACCCAAACTTTAGTATAGCCCTCTGCTCTTATGGAAGCAGAATCTTTTCCCCAATGGTGATTAATCCAGAGGTTACAACCGGTCAAAGTGCAGAGAAGAAGAGACAGTGGCAAGTTCAACCATAAATGGGATGTCAGTATCACACCACACCCTGCCAAGACTCAAGGATCACCGCAGAGAAGGGAATAGAAAGATTTTAAGAGCCACAGGTTGTGGAGAACTACTGCAGAGCTTTATGGACACGACAGGGCCGTTGCACTCTTGAGTTGACAGTGAATAAGACTACACAAACGAAAGCTGCCCTAGATCAAGCCAGGCCAAAATCCCACCATGGATAAGGGAAGGACCCACAAAGTTCCGCTACTAGCTAGGGATCTATTCACAACTGATGCATAAAGTGGTGGGCAAGGTATGTCGCACAGCCTTTGGCGGCTTGCCATTTATACAGTGGCTGGCCCTACATGTACTGGCAACACTGAGTGAACTTGGAGAGTTTAAAAAAAAAATAAGAGAATACAAGAAGTTGTAGAGGAAAGTGTTTAGTGTTACAGATATGGGAAAAGTTGGAGAGAGAGGAATATAGGGCCAGATTTGATCAAAACATACTATGTCTATGAAATCGTCAAAAAAAAAAACGTTCTTAAAAGGGAAAAAATATTAAATGCAACTAAATCTCCAAGGTACCAGACATGCTAATATGCTAATTGCCCTAATCTGCTTGTTACACATCCTACAGGCATCACAACGTATCTTCTACTATACAAAGATATTGTGTATCAGCTAAATGAAATTAATGGTTTAAAAACAGTAAGAGAAATTTGGTCTCTCCTGCGAAGGACCAGGAGTCAAAAATTAAGGTGCTGGCCTGCAGCTCTACACCTGAAGCCTCCAGGGAGAAAGAGAGAGAGAAAGAGCCCTACCCCTTCCAGGTTCAGATGACCCAGATGTTTCCTACAACATCATTCATTACCCCAGCCAGCCTCTGCTTCATTGGGTCGTGACCCTATTCTCTGAGCCTGTCTCTTCTTTTCATAAAGACACTGGTCACGTTGGATTTGGGGGCCACCCTAATTCAGTATGACGTCTTTCAATAGAAGAATATCTGTAAGTATTCCAAATAACTATTTCCAAATAACGAACACTATCCGAGGTTCCGAGTATATACGAACTTTTGGGAAAACTTTACTCCCACACGTACTGCTGTGCTCTGACTTAACAGCATAATTCTGAAGCACACATCCTGAAGCCCTGGCTTAAATTTCAGGTGTCCTCACACCATGCTGCCCTATGGTTCTGTACAATGGGGTACTTCACTCCTGCCTTCTAGGGGCAAGTTCCTTCGTCAAAATAACAGAAACAGAACTCGAGGCACTGAGTGATCCGCAACCTAGTGCCACAGAAATTTCCTGGGGCAAGTGTCAAGCAAGATCCAAGGACCTCGGGTGCTGCAGCCCCTGGCCAGGGTGGTAGGAAAGACCTGGGCTAGAGCCAAGAGCAGGCGCCACCAGACAGCATTCCAGACAGGCGTGAGGGCACCAGGGCTGCAGGGCAGGAGACGGGGGCTGCTTCAAAGACGAGTGGGGGAACCAAGATTTAATTTGGGAAGAAAAAAAATTTAATAGGATCCCAAATGATAAAAATTTGGGTTTAAAGACTCCTCTGGCAGAGGAGGGCTAGACAAGCGTGGAGCCTGGAAAAACCAAGTGTTGAAAACGTCTTGACAAAATACGCCCATGTGCATGCATGTGTACAGATGTACACAGGCGTCGTGCTCCCATCTTCTCTGTCACAGCGTTTTAACAGCTCGCCTCAGAAAATATACCGGTTGTGAGGATCCCTTCAGCCCTTCCCGTCGCCCTTCCTGGCAGCTCCCAGCGTGCCAGTCCTCTGTACGTGTGCTGTAGTTTCCCTCCTGACACCGACCTGCGTGCCAGCCAAGAGCTGGCTGGAAAGAAAGGCTGAAAGAAATGAAGATGCAGGAAGCAACAGCCACCAGGGAAGGTGGCCGGGATCAACTCACCTTTGCATCGCTCACAGCAGGCGCCCCTCTGCTTAATGGCCAGCGCACAGTCCCGGGACAGCACAGGGCACTTCTCCCTCTTACAAGTCACCTCTTTGTTCTAGACAAAAAGAGAAAAGGGACATTCGGGATCAACTTCACTCGGAATCCAAAGCCACAGCTGTAGTCTCCTCGTCCTATCTCGCATTCAGCTTGGCAAGGAAACTCTGAGATAGCTGATGGGATTTTTTTTCTTTCCCTGGAACAGAACCGTCCCCCGGGAATATGGGGGATGAGGAACGTAGCATGCTTTCAGAGATTCGGGGAGTGGGGAAACTCCATCCTTAGATGCCAGCCTTGCCCAGATAACCCCATGATGAGGAAGAAACTTTCTCCAGCTCCATCCTAAGGTTTCCTTTCAGTACGCACTCCAGAAATGATAATATTTGTGCAAATCCTATTTTGCCCATTGGCTACCTGGGCCAAGATTGCATCGTGAGAACAAAAATATTTTCTCACGGCTGTCCAGCAAGCCTTAATAGTAGAGTGCATTAAAAATGCACCGATCTAAAGTTCCAACTCAAATAACGGCGAGGTTGAGCATTGAACCGGTTCGGTAAGAGAAAAAATAATATTGCACGTGCCAAGCATAGACACAGTCGTCAGTGTTTTATGGCTGTGGGACAGCTGCCTTACATTAGCACTTATGCTAATGAAAGTGTGGTAAGCATTTGCATCTTTGGTTTATCCCGAAAGGTTAGCCGTTAAAATGTCTTAGATGAGATCTGAACAGGATGGCGTGCCTGGCTCCATAGAGAGCTCCAATCACACAACCTTGGACCAATGGAACAAAGACTCAGGATAGGCCTGGTACTGTGGCTTCCATTGAGATTTAAATCCCGTGAGATCAATTTTACAGATAAGGAGAACAAACCACAAGTCAGTGAGGGTAGCTGGCCTTCCTTCCAGGTCTGAAGCGGCTTCCGCGGCCCCAGGGAGAATCCCTCTGAATCCGCAAACGTGCACCACCCATGCCCTAGGTCTGAGCTGAGGCTGTGGCTACTCATGGCCCTCACTTCCAGGCGTTTGACAAGTTGGGGAACCACAGTGCCATCTCTGCTCAGCTTGGAACAAGCCTACAGCTCTCCTCAGAGAATAGGACCTTATGAAGAGTCTTGTGTTCTCAGTGTCCTTGAAGTTCAAGGGTGGAAGGAAGGTCTCGCCATCTCTGGTCTAGGACCTCAGGCGGCTGTGATTGTGTGTGAAATGGCGAAAAGGTAGGAGGGGCGCATGCGTGTGTGCATTTGAGTCTGAGAGCCCCGCCCATGCTCACCTACCAAGTCCAGACCCCAGGTAGTTGTAAGAGAAAATGAACCCCTTTGTGCTGCTCCCAAATTTCTCTTATGCCCTAGAGTTTACAAGACACCCCCAGTATCTAATTCTGAAATCAACCTGGATTATCATCTTCCTTCAAATGATTGGAATTTCCAAGGAGTCACAGAGCCCTACTACCTTCAAATCACCATCTCAGTCCTCCTCCGGTGGGTGAGAGGGGGCAGAGAGGACTGGTTCTGCCCTTCAACAGCTCTACTTCTACAGAAGCCTTGCTATTTCCCTGCCCCGTTGTTGCTTTGCCAGGTCACCTGACGCCTGCCATGGCCTATGTTAATGTCCCCAAGGATGTCCCAAGTCTGATGGATGTACAGAGAAAGAGCAGTTACCACAGACACCTGGACTCATCCTGCAGGGCTGCTGCTGCTGCTGCTGCTGCTGCTACTGTTGTTGTTGTTGTTGTTGTTGTTTTGATTGACAGTGAGGGGTTAGAGGGTGTGGTTGACATGGCCAATGCATTGTCCATTCTCTCCCTCCATCCTTGTTTCCGTCCCTCTCTCCCACTCTCCTTCCTCTCCCCATTCCCCCCACACCCCGACTTTCCCATTATCTGTTCTATGGTTACTTTACCCACAGAGCTAACCTCACCTATCCATTCAGATCCTGTGGTACAGTAGTCTCCCTTCTTATCTGTGCATTAGAACAGCCCTACCACTGCTGAGAGGTTCTAATGAAAGCTGGCTCTGCCTCCCGCCCACTGCAGCACTGATCTGAATAATCTATGAAGGAGAAGTTGGCAAAGCACAGCTGTAAGTGTCCCGGTCCCCAGTGAAGATTAGACAGATGACAGAGCTTTCTAGGGCCTATGGGGACAGCAGACAGGTGTCCTAGCTCTAAGCCGTCCACTTCTGCAGCTTCCTTCTCTTCTTCCCAAACATAACTGTATCACAGTTCACATCTTTTGTTTTTAGAACTTTTCAAATTCCAAACATTGTTAGAAAGAATCACAATATAAATTAAAGTGATACATTTTTAAAATTTTAAGGACTATTGACCTAAAACAAGAGTGCCTAACAGGCTCCCATGCACCTGTATGCATGTGAGCACTGCTTGAAATTACTAGCTGCGACTTCACTTGCAACGTGTGGATTCTGCATCTCCTATTTTAGCACAGATTCCCCCACCCCAGGAAGACTGTGACCGATGGGAACATCGCAAGCAGAGAGTCTGCCTCGGGCATATATAAAAATGCAGCATGCCCGATCACAGCATAGAGAAGGGTCCTCCTAAGACAGCGTCCTCTCTAAAAGGAGGAGTCCTGGGGCAGAGTTCGAACTTTCAGGACAGCCAGAGTGGTGGAAAGAAGCGATGTGAGATGGTAAGGAGGAAGGCACACACACGCTTCAGAACTGCTAGCTAAATTAGAAACCCGGGACACACTCAAAACCAGTAGCGGGATCTTGAGATTCACCATAAAGGGCTTGTAATTGTCACCAGGAATGACATTCCAGGCCAATGGTTTGTACAGTCACTTCTGGGGTTGAAAATATATGTGGACAGACAGACAGACAGGCAGGCAGGCAGGCAGGCAGGCAGGCAGGCATACCTAAGCTTTAGGTATATATTAGGGGATAAAATTTCCTTTCTGTTCACCCTTAGGAAGTTTTACATCCCACTGGGGTCATGCTGGAGCTGCCAGATCCCATCTTTCCTTGGAGTGTGTTTGCAGTCTGGTTGGTGTGGATGTGAGGATGGACTTAGAATCCCAGGCCCTCGAGGAAAGAAATAATGAAGCTGCAAGAGCGCCATTGAGACCCTGCTTCCTCATCCCCTTAATTGATCCTAACAGCTACATGGGAAATTCAGACACAGGTAATTAACACCACTTGCCTGGCTTCCTGGGCTTAGACAAGACCCAAAAAACCCATATCCTGGAGCCAGTGGCTCTGGCAAGAAGTGGTATACACAGAGCCCCGTCCGTGTTCAGGAGCCTGTCAACCCCACGGCGTCACAAATCATAGCTGAGGCTATAGGTGTGCGACTCACTCGGTTCAGGTTTCAACTCAGCAGACACTTTCTGATAGTGATTCACACACACTGTGTACTTCCTCCGATGATATTTATAGAGTCTGAGCTAAGTAAGATCAGAAAACTGCCATCTCAGCCTGATCCTACAGATAAAGAAGTAAGATGGGACATGTGCCCAGGATAGGCAAACACAAGTGAGAGAGATCTGGAACACGAACTGATCTCTGCCATGCAAATGCTACACTTCGGTACTTGGATACATTGTGGGCATTCAGGATAGGAGAGTGAAAGAAAACAGTATCCCTGCTTGGGTTCGCCTCATATATTTCCACATGTGAAAGGAGCCTCTGCCTCCAATAGAATCACTCCAAGGGCCAGCCTCAGAATCATGGGACTACTACAGACACCATCTGCCTTGAGGAGATGAGAAATATGGTGGCAATCAGGTATCAACAGGGCCAGGCCTATCACACTTCTGAAAGACAGACTGACACCCTTAGTTTCCCACAAATTCCAGGTGGGTTTGGAAAATTATCCATTCTGAGCACGTAGAAGCAACGGCCAAAAGACCACATTCACACAAGGAAAAGGTCAAAACGTGATAAGCTGAGCAACGTGTGTGAGCGTCAACTCATGACTCTGCTTTCTCGGCCGCCATGTCTCTGCGTTTGTCATCTCTGGGGTCAGCCAGCTGGGGAGGTAGATCTGAGTCAGTGTCTCCTTCCATAAAGATGGACCACAGACACCTCGATATCAATAAATGCATCAAAAAAATCATAGCCTTGCAGTGCACCCTCGACAACTTGTTAACATGCAAAAAAGTAAAGGGGGCGGTGTAGAAAGTAAAAAAAGAAAAAAATTACATGTCTGGCAAGAAAACTACATAAGGACACCAGCCAAACCACAGCTCCAGCAGAAGCCAAGTACAGACAGAAGGACAGGAGCCAGCTTGCTGAGTCTGACACCTGCCACCAGATGGCAGCACAGAGCTCCCTGGCCTTAGGAATTGCAGCCTTGAGCCTGACTCCTGCCTACAGAACTGTCCTGTCTGGAAAGGAGTGGGATCATGAGTACAGACGGCAGCAAAGCACCAACGTGACATGTTTCTAGTTGCTTCCACACGCTGGAAAAGAGAGATTCCATGGAGACGTTCTTGAATATTTCCACATATGTCTTGAAGATAATTTTTTTTTTCCAAAACACTTCTTTTCAAGAACCAATCCCATTCTAGAATGTAGAAACGATTACCTGATGGGTGTTTTATCTATGTTTAAAAAAAATAACAATAAACTGAAGATAGGAACTCAGCAGCCAATACAGTGACAATGGTGGGGGTAAACATTCTTATTAAACCAGGAAACAGTATCACAAGTGTCCTACAGTATGGCTGATGTGCCACTTCTGTCAGCTGTACTAGAGACCTAGCAGGCTGTACGAGTCTCCTCTCCTGGAAGAACCTTCAGTTTCCTTCAGCTTTAGCCCCTGTGAAAGCAAGATCTGAACCAAAGGCACGCGGCTGGCCCTTCACAACAATGCTAATCCAGGCAGATCCTTTGGCAGAAGACTAGGAAGGCTGTGGAGTTGTGGTCCCCACCACCACCACCACCACCACCAAAGGATATCAATAGAGCACATGGGCCAAGGAGGACTGTTGGGGAGGATCAACAGGCAGAAGTGACTCTCTCCTAAGATAGGAGTCCTTCCTTCAGCTCACCTCTCCTTCCTACTCATACCCTAAGGTCCCTCTGCCATTTCATCATAATAATCTAACTTCAGGAAGGGACCTATTAAAAAAACCTTCAAAAATCCCCCATCCAAATGCAAACGTCCAAGGGAGTAGATGCGTACCCATCCCCAACGGCCCCCATCCCTCTATTAGCAGCTGCTAGAGGGAAGTTCTTGCCCATAATCGTGGCAACTTGTAGAGATGAAGCTGTTCACACAGGGCTCACGCCACTCTGTTCTGTGGAACAGGGATCAGTGCAAGCTTCAAGCATCCTATCTGCAGGAAGGAAGGGTACTAGAAAGAATTCCCCTGCAGATTAGAACCGTGGGAATGGGTGAGGATCATGGGACACTCTGACCCTGCAGCAGATTCCTAACGGCCTCATCTAAAGCACAGGCAGTGGTGTTTCACAAACGCAGTCTCAAAACTGCTCAGACAGGAATTCGTCCTTCAGAATATGGGTGTTTTGTGTCGGGTTTTCGGAGGAAGGGAGACCAGGAAAAACCGATCCAACATCAACGAGTGTATTCTCATTAGAATTTCTAGTCTCCCCATGCATGAAGTTAAATGGCTCGACTTCTCCTTGAAGTGCCCAATTCTAACCCAACTCAAGCCTCCAAAGAGCCAAAGGGGATGTTATGGTACTTTTAAACCTAAGTCCCAGTTTCTCGGAGGCAATATTATACTACCTCTCATAAACGGAAGAATAATACTTGGTGTTGACATAGCACGTTTCTTCTGAAGAACTCAGCAGACATTATTTCATTAATCCTCACAGGTTTCTTAAGTTTTGCAGAGGAAGAAACAGTCCATAGTGAACTAAAGTGTCCCAGGCCCCTCAAAGAACTGGTAAGCAGTTTGCTTGGGAACTCAGTACGATTCTCAGGCCTGGATTAAGGTCCAGGCAAGAAGGGCAGTTGTTAAGACACAGCATTAAAATTTACAGGTATGTCGTATTAGGATTAGGTTAGCCCCAACAGAACCTTGAGATTTTAGAAATAGATTAACATGTAGTTGAGCTACTCTGGGAATTTTCCAGAAAAACTAACCACCCGGGTTAGCCTATGCTTGTGCAAGACAACCATGAAAGAGTTTGACCAGGGCTTAGAAAGAGAGGAGACCTCACTCCACATGTCAAACCTCTGAGGTTCTCAAAAGCAGAGATACAGGCAAAAGTTGAAGAAAGAAAGGTTTAAGTGGCACGTGCCCAAAGACACAAAGAGGTAGGCAGTTCGAATTATTGGAAATAATAACTCCCCCTGTAGTTTGGGCCTCCGGCTTGTTTTGGGAAGTAGCATTTCCAAGCTTTTCTCCACCCCTAACCTGAACCACTTTTGCAAATCCCTTCAGTAGTCAAGGTCACAAACTCTCCTGGCCTGTTTCCAGTCAAATAGTGAGTGGCACAGAGGTGTGCAGAAGACGCTGCCCTCATCACAGGACCCCATGTCTCTAGAAACCCTAGAGTCCTGAACATCTGTAGTGGTGTTTGAACCTTTCCCTCAGGCAAAGAGCCTTGGGAAGGCATTGGTGCTCCTTCTGTTTTGTCAGGAAGAAAACTCAGGAACAGAGAAGTCTACCAAGCTTGCATAGCTAGCCCGGAAAACCCGGGCAGAGACTCACACTCAGGACTCTCTTTCCTAGATAGCCAGGGCAGAGACTCAAACCTGGGAACTCTCCTGCACAGTAAGCCAAGGCAGAGACCTCACACCAGGGCTCTCTGCTAGGGAAGAGTGACTTAACCATACAGTTCACAGCTTTGGTATAAAGGCTCAAAGAAGCCATCTTTCTCAGCAGCTAAGAATTTAAATATTTGCCTTCATAGATCCATCAAGCATTCCCAACTTTCAGACCATTATAAACCTTGGTGTTTTACAGTTTCATTTTGAACACACACACACACACACACACACACACACACACACACACACACACACACACACATATATATATATGTATATATATATATATATGTTGCATTTTAGGAAAGACAGATTATATCTCTGACTTAAAAGCGAGCCCCAGCTTCTAAGTAACCAGTTGAAATCACTTGCAAGACGGATCAGAGGGGGGACTCAACTCTTTCAAGTCCTTTCCTTTCTTCCTCAGCGTGTGCTTACAGGCATACTTTCCCATGAGCCTTGCAGCATCCCAGAGCCATAATTCTGGAGACTTTGTGTTAAAATGTCTTGTAAGAACATCGTGCAGTCCATTGTACTACATCTGGGAGTGTTGTTCTTTCTTCCCTGTCTAGGCTCAGTGAGTTTACCCTAGAGACCTGGGCCCTGGCAAACTCGGCCTCCTCCGGCCCAGCTCACAGTACAAACTCAGGACAAAGCTGCCCTTGAAACCCGACCATTTAAAAGACTTTATGAAGCCCACTGGGGCCAACGATTATTTTGCAACAAGTCATATCCCATGAAGAAATTCACTTCTCTGCAACACAAAACAGAAGGAGATTAAAGAAAAAGGCAGGGGGGTTAAAGAAAGAAGTACGGAGCCTGCTGTTCTGTCTGGCCAGAATCGTGTCTTTTACTACCCGCATCCTTTACAAAGACGGTGTGCTGATGATATATGGCCCTCATACATCATGGAGTGACAGTGCTCTCCCAATACTGTACCTTGAAAATATGACACGTGCCAGCAGAAGCAACAGGGGATTAATATGGAGGCTCCTTTTACGTTCGAGTTCCCTAACATTTCATTTTTTTTAAAAGCAGGCTCTAGTTTGTTGGAGGAGTTATTGGAGGTCCTAGTCTGGTTTAAGGGTTCAGGTCTGGCATTTAGCTTTTCCTGTTCGAGGGACTCTTAGAACAAAGGAACGTGGGCTGTTACGATGTCCCGGCTGCTCGAGTCCAGCTGTGATTTAAAACAGGGCAGTGTCAAACAGCTCCTCATTCTGTTTAATCATATTTTGAAATAGAACCAAAACATTAGAGATGGCAGAACACAAAAGAAATAACCACCAAATAAAAATAGTAGCCCAAAGAAAGTAACAGCCTGTTTTTTATTATACCGTACATCGTATAAGCAAAGGTCTCCCGGCAGCCCCACATCCGTGGAACCGAAACAGACTGGTTAAAGAGCAGCCAGAGACTGTGGCCATGGGCCCTGTCACAGACACTGCTCTCCCACCACACTCAAAGCAGACGGCAGACTGAAAGGTACGCTGTGCCCTCTCCTACCAGTGGACAGGAACCAGGCATGTGAAGAAAAGGAAAATGCTAGAATCATTTATTTTGGCCGACTGTTCAAATCTCCCCACCCCAGAGTGACTCCAGCAATTGGGATGTGGAAGGAAGTGGGTGATGCACTCCCAAGTTTCCTTGTGTGAGAAGAATTGCAAACTAGAGGTGAGGGGAGTGGGCCCTGCAAAGGAAAGTGGCTTCACGCGCAAGTGGCCCTGCAGCCACTCCTAACACCTTTGATTATTTTACACTGCTGGGCACCCTTCAGCACGTGGTGGATAATGAATTGGCTTCTTCCCCTACCCCAAAAGAAAACAGGAGAGAAACGGGCTGCGAAATCCTAGGCATAGCCCTATGCCTTCCTCGGGATCACTCGCTGTGGTGGGCCAATCGGCTCCAGCTATCAGTGGGATCTAGAATTGAGAGCATCGGCCTGCCTTCCTAATCGCTGGGAGAAAGAACAGTCTGGTGTAGGGGATAAGGGGGGGTGGGGGGGTATGGAGCGAGTGTGGAGTGAGGGTAAGGACTTTGGGGACAGAAAGATTGGAAGATCCAGAGGACCAGGGAGTTTGATGTGAAAGTGTTAGAAGGTACATCCACAAAGCCTCACCAAGATGGCTGCTTAAATGTGAGTTGAACAAGAATAACGATAGACTTGCCCTGGTGGATGGAAGAAAGCCCGTGAAGCCTCTACCCTACGCAGAGAACTAGAAGCAACTAAAGAATGCTGAGGGCCTGAGAAAGTCTTCCCCAGGGAGGAAGTCCTACAATACCGAATGAGCATCCCTGGATACACACAAACAGGTAACACGATACACACGGACCAGGCGGCATTTTGTATTTATGTATTTATGAGTGTGTAATATATGTACATTGCAACAGTTAGTGGAAAAAGGAGGCCATGAATCTGGAAGAGAGCTGAGAGGGTAAATGGAAATGTTTGAAAGAAAGATATAACATGATAACTTCAAAATAATTGAGTAATGATAGAAAAGCCATTCCGTAAGAAAGCTGACCATGTGAAAACGAGGAAGACAGTGGCTACTGTATTGTAAGGGTCCCTTTCTTGATTTTATGCAATATAAGAAGCTGGGTTCTCTGGTGTAAAAAGACAACGAATTGAATGGAACAGTAGAAGTTGTTGTTGAAGACGAAAATGTGAGTTTAAAACACGGAAACCAAACTTCTTCGATATGGTTAGCACAGCCATCCCTGGAGGACTGATTCCTACAGCAGAACCCATTTGCTTGCCAGATCTACAGTTCATTGGGAGCCTACGTCCTCAAGTGTTCCCATCCTTGTGGGTCAATAACTAACAACAGAACATAAGCATCTTTGAGGGTTGCCCAGAGAAAGCCTGGGTACTGTAGGAGTTACAAAAATACCTGACCTTGACAAGCAAACAGTGCTGAGATCCAGGGGAAATGGCAGGGCAGACGAACTGCTACAGCCCATCTGTCATTTTGACAAAGTAACTTTCTGGTCACCAGTGAGACCCTTTTAAAGACATCTGCACAATTGACCCCAACCACCAGCAATCACTGAGCCTTTCAAAGGTCCCCGTGGGACAGAAGGCCCAGTTGGCTGTGGCCTGGACGCTCAAGGCCTGCCTCTATGTCATGGTTAGGGCATTGTGAAGCTTCAGATGCTAAAAAGATCCCTGGCCCCATGCTGCCCAAGTTGGCACTAGCTCAGACGGTATGTGGTCAGCCTGAATGACACTAGGCAGAAAGAGCAAGGGACTCGGGTGGCTAGGAGTCCAGAGAACCCCTGCCTCAGACAGCCTCCCCATATGCTGGCCATTCTTAGCTGCAGTCGCTTTGACTCATTCACTAGGCCCATTACCCGAGTGTTCTCTTCACTAAAGTTTTCCCAAGGGCGCATGCAGATGTCAGGAAGAACTGAAGAAACCACAGACGTCTTTCATGGGCTCACATTGTAACTGCAATCTACTAGTTTCCATTTCCGGACTCTTTAAACCACCAATAAGAGCCAAATTAACACATAATCTATTTCCGAGATTAAAGGTGTTATGAAGAAACGGAAATGGTTGTAAAGCATTCTTAAATGTGACCTTATTACTAAGGGGATTCTTATGTACCTCGTTTTAAAAGAGTCAACCACGGCTACTATTTCCAACCACTCATTTTAACAAAACATCCCTCTTAAAGCAGTGTCTCAGCTCAGCACCGACATATCTAAAGGCAAAAGCATCAACAGAAAAACAAACGGCCCTTTAAAATACGATGTTTGGGCAATAAGCGTATTTTCCTGTAGATTAAACACTCCTACTTCATAATTCAGTCTATCTGACTAAACTTTAAAAAAAATGAATCTGTTTAACAAATATTTTTGAGGCCCTGCTGTGAGCCAGGCATTTTGCCAGATTTGACTGGGAACAGAAAATATGAATCAGATACATCTTCTGCCCTAGAAGAGCTTACAGTCCAAGAGAGACGGGGTGGAGCATGAACACTACAAACATGTCTCCAGTGTCCTCCCAGAAGTGGTCAGCAGCTCTGCTCACCTATCCTGGAGGGCACAGACCTGGCAAACGAATTCTACCACAAAACCTCTGAAGTCACCCCAGGCATCCTGGCTTTTTAAACACACGGAGAGCCATTGAGTGAGCTTTGGAAATGCTCTGTAATGTGCTTATCTCACTAATAAGGATAGGACAGCCCATGCCAGCCCTTTGGGACTTCACAACCCAGGGATGAATTTTCTTCCAGGCCAGCACTACAGTTCACTAGAACAAAGACCCAGCAATGTGGCTCAGGATCACCTGTGCTATAACAATATGCTTTACAGGTGCATGGAGAAGGACGGAGAGCTCATTCTGAGCAGTTGTTTTCTTGTTGGAATGCCAATACTTAACTTAGCAGATCATCTATAGCATGTTTTAAGTAAAATATAAAATAGAAACAAAGTAGGTTTTAATCAACATTTTGAAATCAATTATTACCAAGCTAGCAAGTCTGATGTGAGCATGTACTTTTGAAATAGTTTTTTTTTAATGGGATGTTCTTTTGTTTACAATGGAATTTTGCCTCGATAAATATTCTAAATGGAAAATGTATTTACTACATCCACGATATTTTTAGATCTAGTAAAATGTAGGCTGTTGGCTGTTTCTGCTCTGTCATCTTGTAGCTGAATGGAAGTTGTAGATCATTGCCACTGTTCTGAAGAACGATCTACCATGTATCATTAGCCCAGGAAAACATCCGAATTCAAGATAGGCAATATGGTTTCTACTGAACATATACTGCCTCTGTAACGTAAAAATTATAAATTTAAAAACTTTTAAGTGAACCACCATAAGCTGGAATCATATGGAATGTTGCTGCTGCTGCTGCTGCCGCTGCTGTTGTACAGTATATTGTGACCACAGGATTGTTTGTTAGAAATAACGTCTTACCTTTCAGTGCATTTCTAACACTCACTCGCCAGCATCATGAACAATCACAGACAATGTGATCTGTGAGGAGAACTAGTAATCATGATGTAAAAGCGGCAGAGTTTACAGTAAACAGGCAAACTTCTAATCTATTTAGGAAAGAGAATTAACCAGGTTAAATTATTGAATCACAAACATTAAATATAAATGGCACAAACCCATCCATCAAGTAGATACAGACCAACTGAGCTTATCACAGCACTAGGCACAGTGGGTATGTCACAAACGAGAGACATTGTGCCCTCATAGAGGCTGATACTCTAGTGAGGAAGACGAGGGAACAAGTATTTGCATGATATATCAGGGAGTGCCAGGGACTCAGAAAATAAATAAACCAGGACACAGGAAGAAAACGATATTGGGTGTCACTATGTGTAAAACTGATTTCAAAATGACCCTCTGATATAGGAATATTTGCTCAGAAAACTTAGAAAAGAAATTAGGTTGAATGTGTTCCAGACACAAAACAGTACAGATGCAAAAGTGCCCTGGAGAGGGAATAATGCAGACTGAAAGAGGAAGAAAGGAGGCAGCTGGACTAGCAAAGAAAGAAGATTCTTTGGTGGTAGTGGGGGGTGCTAAAAGATGGCATCCTCGGCCAGATTTCATCAGACTACAGATTGATTACTTTTCAAATTTGACTCATAGCTATATGAAATGCCACCAGTGGATTTTGCTCATATACTTATACATATATCTGTGTGTATGTTTATGTATGTGTGTATGACACACACATATATATGAGTATGCATACACATACATATATATGCATATGTATACATATGTGTGTGTCATAAATTGCTTATATATATATATAATATGCTTCTAATATTTTTAGTTTTTTTTAATGTGAGTGGTTTGCCTGTATATACCACATGTATGACTGATAGCTGCTGAGGTCATAAGATGGTGTCAGATGCCTTGGGACTAGAGTTACAGATGGATGTAAGCCATCATGTAGATGCTGGGACCCACACCAAATCCTCTAAAAGAAATAAAATAAAATAAAACAAAACAAAACAAGTGCTTTCAACTACTGAGCCATCTCTCAGGCCACATTGCTGAAGTTACATACCTGTGCATGTGCCTGCACACATATGTGGGTATACAGCTGTTTTCTGAGCACGTGTAGAGGTCAGAGGACAACTTTTAGAGTCAGTTCTCCCCACCGCATGGGTTCCAGGGATCAAACTCAGATCGTCAACCTTGACGGCAGTGTCTTTACTCGCTGAGACTTCTTGCCAGACTCCAAATATGTTTTTCAGGTTTGGCTTTGGCCGAAGGATGCAACCGAGAGGAATCAAGGAATAAGGACCAAGTGGCTAACAGGCGGAATAGGCAAATACAGCAGTGGACATTAGTGCCTAGGTGACCTAACCTTCTGGGAGGGATGGAAACATGGCCTCTGGATCCGTCATTTCAACCTGAGATGTTGCTTGCCCTATATATGGAGATACTAAGCAGATATCCAGGCACATGATTCAGGATTTGGGGAGGGAGGGGACTAAAAACACCAGCGTGTGGACTCTCAGCGTTCTCATCAGTAAGCTGGTATAAAGTAGCATAGGGAACGAAGAAAACATCTTGGCTGACTCTCACAGCCATTGATATCTTAGATTTAAGAAGACAAAGAGCCATCAAAAAAATATGCAAGTTAGCTCAACAGAACCCTTATCAACCTCTCAAGTGCTAAGGAAGTTCAGTGCCTGTGCACAGAGACACATTCGCCTGTGGGTGCATTCCAACCACATGTGACCATTGGTTGAGATGACACTGTTGATTCAGTGACCACCATAAACCACCTTTCAGCACCTACCGTGACCCCCAAGAACCTAGAAAGCAAGATAGCACAGGACTGGATTGCAGCTAAACACGCATCAGAGAGGCCATCTTGACAACTCCAGGTCGTCTTTTCCCTGCTGTAATCCCCAGACCCCCAGCTGTTGTCTGGGAGGGAACAGATTTGAGTTTAGGAATGTTCTGATTGGCCAGAAGAACGGAGAATACCAAGAAAAAGGCTTAGAATTAATGTCCCCAAACAAGAGAGCTCAGGCTCACTAGAGCTTCCCGACTAAAGGCCAACTGAGCATTGAAAGCACCACAGGCTGTGAGAACACACTGGGCGTGTAGGAATAATGGAAAGTGTTGAGAGGGAAAATTTTCTCGGTGTAAATTTCTTCTCAGCTTTACCAAGCCCTCAAGCCAGAACCCTGCAACTTGCAGAGACCACAGTCAAACCCTGCTTTCAATTTCTGATCCCAAGATAGAGGGCTCAAAACTAGGACCGTGATACTCATCTGCTAATAGGGCCAGTAAGATCCAGGGCTCCAAGGAAAAGCCTGCAACTCTCCTCAGTCAGCCCCAGCCAGGAAGCAGGGAAGCCAAGACCCCACAAGCAACTTGGGACTCATTCTAGAAGCCAGTGAGAGGCAGGGCCCTGAGGAAAAGCTGAACTAGGCATGTGTTGCAACTTTGGGATCAGTTCTCCTCTACCCTTTCAACAGAATCTTCCCCTCCCACATACTAGAAGGTTGTTAAACTTTCTCCAGGCCGTTCTCTTTGCTACATTCTATCAGCCTACTATCTACCATTAGTAAAAAATGTTTACTGAGACCCCACCTGGCCACTTGACTGTGTTCTGAGCAAGCCCCTTAGCTCCACCCAGCCATTCCTCTTGACCCCTCAGTAGTGATTATAAGTGGCCCTGTTCTTGTTCTTCCCCAGATTATCCATGGCCAAGGTCAGTGAGCTCTACACAGCACGCTCCGCCCATACCAGTGTCCCACCACCATGTTGTGAACAGGAAGAGAAACCACAGTCTCCAGTGCCTATGTGTACATGTCAGCCTGCAGGCAGCAACTAAGAATTCAAAAGACTCGGACGAGAAAAAGCAAGACGTAAAAATCAGGGGAGTGGTGGCATCATACAAATGCTGGGCTAATAGCAGAGAAATAAAATAGCACACTGAAGAAAAAAAAAAAAGGATGGGCCAAATAAAGCAATAGAATGTCAGGGTAATTTGAACAGTTTTAAATTGTCGTTTAATTTATTGCTAAATCTTATCAATTTGACCAAAATTTTAGTGATAGTGATTTGAATCGGAATTAGTCAGCTTGATTTTTACACACGACCTGAGCAAAGAAAGGAAAGTGCGGGCAGGAAGAGGAAGAAAGCGGGGGGGGGGGGGAGAGAGGGGGGGGGAGAAGAAGAAGGAGGAGGAGGAGAGGAGAGAGAGAAGAGGAGAGGAGAGGAGAGGAGAGAGAGAGAGAGAGAGAGAGAGAGAGAGAGGGAGAAGAAGAAGGAGGAGGAGGAGAGGAGAGAGAGAAGAGGAGAGGAGAGGAGAGAGAGAGAGAGAGAGAGAGAGAGAGAGAGAGAGAGCACAAAATTGACCAGAAGGATCTGCTCTAGTCAGAGAAAGTTTCTGCTGCTTCCAGAAAGAATTGAAAGCGAAGGGAGTGGCTTCTCATTACTATTCTGAAGATCTCAGGGGTTGGGGTGGAAGTGGTGTCTAAGCCCTGCCTCACCTGACCCTCCACTCTTTGTGACTTTGTTTGTCAATCCTCCAGGTGTGGCTGGAGGATCCCAACATAAAAGCCTGGATGTTCAGTCAAGTCGCTCAAACTAGCTGCTTCACGCTGAAGAAGCCACAAACAGACATCACACCAGCTTCATCACGCAGCTGCTGGCCATCACGGAAAGACCACAGGAAACAGAGCATCCCGTGGGAACCCAGCACATGAAAAGGCTGGCCTCAGCCCAGGGGGCCATTTCTGCCCCCACCCAAAGGCGCTAGTCAGGGTTCTACCTAACTGACCCACAAGACTGCTAAACATATACTCCCTAAGGAATCAATTTGGTGGCCCCTCTTCCTGAGCCTTGGGGCATCTTCTCAGCCTTTGTGGTCAGGGAGCATTCTCTGAAGCTCTCACAGAGGAGCCTGCCTCTCTTACTAGAACTGCAGTCCCAGCTTTCAACGGTTGCTGTGTGATTTGCTTTTGTGTGCCTTGTAATCTCAACTATGAGAATTTCTAGAGAAACTCTGTCCTAGCTCACAGGGTGGCTTCGAGGAAAATTCGGTTCAGGATGTCCCCAGATACAGCATTGACTCTCAAAGTTTCCAGTTTGCAATGCATTATTCTGCATTGCTTTGGCGTCTCATAAGAAATAGGCACTGACCAACCATGCCCAGGACAAGCACGCTATCCAGTAAAAGAGACAGCCAGCTATGTAACTCAAAACTTCAGAGGAAGCACGAGCGAGAGTTACGATAAGGCTTCCTATGTGTAGGCTTTGAAGAAGAAATGATTAATTCCGAGTGGAAAGCCAGAGATTTGATAGAGACAAACGAACTCTTCGATAACAATGATTAATGTACAAGGTAAGTATGGGAAAGCCCCACAGAACTGCTGGTCTATGGTGGAGCTGTTTAACAATAGCGCAGTCTCGCTTGGACCTGAGCATGACTTAAATATGAACAGAAAAGCTTATATTAATGTTTATATCCCTTACCTTTTTATTAAACTTCCCTTTCATTAGCCCCTACATTAAAGAACACCACGGGTCTTTAGTAGAATGTCACATCCTCTGGTGTCTTGAGGAAGGGGTGGGAAGTGTGTTTCCTAGCAGCTCCTCAGTGGTACTTAGGCTCCCTAGAATGAGGGGTGGGGCCCACGGCTAGGGCGCGGTAGGAGAGCTCAGAGGAAGGCAAGGTTCTTACTGTGGACCTGTTAATGACCTTCGACTGTAAAGGAAGACAGGGAGTCAAAACTGAATTGTGTAACGAAGGAAGAGGCGGGAGCTAACAGACGCCAGAACACAGCCAATTGTCTCTGGTGTTCAAAATACGTTTCTCGGGACCCCAAAATGCAGACAATTACTGGTCCTATCACATATTCATGTGCTTTAGTCACTCGAATAATAGTTTGCAAACTAAAATATTGCATTAACTACACCCAGGCATACATACATAAATGCATGACATCTCATCATGCAAGGAGGCATCGTTTGCTCTGGATAATTAACTATGACAGCCAGACTTGGTATCTCTGGCTTGTACATGTTAATCAACTTTCAAAGAACTCAAAAGCAATAAAGGGTGGCTTCGTTCAAAACTTTCCCAAACATAATTTAATCTCTTTCTGTCTGTGTAAAAACTGTTTCTTCAATCTCACAGAGCCTCGGGGCGTTATTAACATAAATGCTCAATAAATATGCAGTGAGTTTAATGAGCGGCCATCGATCATCCTCCTCCTTCAGTCTTGCAATGCAATTCCCATGTGCCCTGTAGAGGCTGGAGCATGTGCTGTACCACAGAGCCGAGTCTGCTTCCTCCTGACTCCCCTACTGCCCTGCTGCCCTCAGAGGGGTCTGGAGGAAGTAAAGAGCCCATTAATTTGGAGCAGTGTTCAGAGACTTCGAGATGCTTTACTCCATCAAGGACTGAGAAACACTCCACTGTATCCCCACAGTAGGTTTTTAGTTCAGGAATCCAGGCAGAAGTCAATCTGAACTCAAATACATTACCTGTCAGGATAAATGTCTGCATTTTAAAAGTCTCCGAGTCGGAGCTGGAGAAAGTGGTTAGGAGCACTGGCTGCTCTTGTAGAGGACCTGGGTTCCACCTAGAGCAGCTTACTGCACCTGTAACTCCAGCCCATTGGGAGTGCGAGCTTCTGACCCGCAAAAAAACCAGCATTCGCACACACATACACTTCCCTTACACACGATTAAAAGAATAAAAATAAATCTTTTTCCAGTGTTAAAAGATCTTCAAACTATATATTTAGATCACATGAAATTGCTGTTCCTATTGGCCAATGGGAGAAAAGCAAAAACCCTCCTAACTGCAAGCTTTAGAAGTGCTACATATCGAAGAATGCAGATCGATCCATCCTTATCACCCTGTACAAAGCTTAAGTCCAAGTGGATCAAGGACCTCCACATCAAACCAGACACACTCAAACTAATAGAAGAAAAACTAGGGAAGCATCTGGAACACATGGGCACTGGAAACAATTTCCTGAACAAAACACCAATGGCTTATGCTCTAAGATCAAGAATCGACAAATGGGATCTCATAAAACTGCAAAGCTTCTGTAAGGCAAAGGACACTGTGGTTAGGACAAAACGGCAACCAACAGATTGGGAAAAGATCTTTACCAATCCTACAACAGATAGAGGCCTTATATCCAAAATATACAAAGAACTCAAGAAGTTAGACTGCAGGGAAACAAATAACCCTATTAAAAAATGGGGTTCAGAGCTAAACAAAGAATTCACAGCTGAGGAATGCCGAATGGCTGAGAAACACCTAAAGAAATGTTCAACATCTTTAGTCATAAGGGAAATGCAAATCAAAACAACCCTGAGATTTCACCTCACACCAGTGAGAATGGCTAAGATCAAAAACTCAGGTGACAGCAGATGCTGGCGAGGATGTGGAGAAAGAGGAACACTCCTCCATTGTTGGTGGGATTGCAGACTGGTAAAACCATTCTGGAAATCAGTCTGGAGATTCCTCAGAAAATTGGACATTGAACTGCCTGAGGATCCAGCTATACCTCTCTTGGGCATATACCCAAAAGATGCTTCAACATATAAAAGAGACACGTGCTCCACTATGTTCATCGCAGCCTTATTTATAATAGCCAGAAACTGGAAAGAACCCAGATGCTCTTCAACAGAGGAATGGATACAGAAAATGTGGTACATCTACACAATGGAATATTACTCAGCTATCAAAAACAACGAGTTTATGAAATTCGTAGGCAAATGGTTGGAACTGGAAAATATCATCCTGAGTGAGCTAACCCAATCACAGAAAGACATACATGGTATGCACTCATTGATAAGTGGTTATTAGCCCAAATGCTTGAATTACCCTAGATGCCTAGAACAAATGAAACTCAAGACGGATGATCAAAATGTGAATGCTTCACTCCTTCTTTAAATGAGGAAAAAGAATACCCTTGGCAGGGAAGGGAGAGGCAAAGATTAAAACAGAGACTGAAGGAACACCCATTCAGAGCCTGCCCCACATGTGGCCCATACATATATACAGCCACCCAATTAGACAAGATGGATGAAGCAAAGAAGTGCAGACCGACAGGAGCCGGATGTAGATCGCTCCTGAGAGACACAGCCAGAATACAGCAAATACAGAGGCGAATGCCAGCAACAAACCACTGAACTGAGAATAGGTCCCCTGTTGAAGGAATCAGAGAAAGAACTGGAAGAGCTTGAAGGGGCTCGAGACCCCAAAAGTACAACAATGTCAAGCAACCAGAGCTTCCAGGGACTAAGCCACTACCTAAAGACTATACATGGACTGACCCTGGACTCTGACCCCATATGTAGCAATGAATATCCTAGTAAGAGCACCAGTGGAAGGGGAAGCCCTGGGTCCTGCTAAGACTGAACCCCCAGTGAACTAGACTGTTGGGGGGAGGGCGGCAATGGGGGGAGGGTTGGGAGGGGAACACCCATAAGGAAGGGGAGGGGGGAGGGGGATGTTTGCCCGGAAACCGGGAAAGGGAATAACACTTGAAATGTATATAAGAAATACTCAAGTTAATAAAAAAAAAATGTGAACACATTGTTAAAATGCTTCAGGTCTTTATAAAAAATAAAAAAAAAAAATAAAAAAAAGTGCTACATATCTAGACCAGACACGTGAGCAACCAGTTTTGTCTTTGCTCTTGCTCAAAGTATGAAATTGAGGGATGTCACTGTTTTCAATGAGTCCTAAATATTACCCTGTGTCCAAGGAAGAAAAGGAAGCCAGCTGCCGCCTGGTACACACAGTTGGTCCATGAGATGCACAACACAGAAGACTCCAGCAGAACTAAGGGACTTATCTCCCCACAAACAGCCCAAGACCAGGGAGATGCACAAGGAAGGCAGGCCCCACTCCTTTCCGGCCAGCCAGCTCTCCCATGTATTAGATTCGCACACCACTGTCACCACTGTGAGCCCACACTAATGCACACCAATGTGCTAATAGGGCTCCAGCTGGCTCCGCTGCCTCCCGTCAGGCAGCAGAAGCACTGTTTCCCATGTGCGTGGAAACAGGAACTCCTACAACTCAAGCCTAAGAGGCCGAACTCCCCACAAGAACATAAACACAGCCCGTGGCAGATCTCAACTATTCTGACGTAGCAGCTCCCCAAGTGAGAGAATGTCTGCTTAATCTTTGGTGTCCTCTCATTCATAAAAGCAGTGTCCCGTGAGACCATAATCCACCGCTTCCATGAATGATTCTGCTTTTGCACTGTGAGTGCAGAAAGCAGGAGATACCAAGTTGCCTGGGCACCGAAGCTTGAGGGATATGCTCCCCAGTGGGCCGAGAGCAGAGGCAGAAGCTTGGAGTTTCATCCAGGTAGCTGATGTGATGCTGGGCCAGGAGAAACTGATTCTCATGTGTTCGTACAGACGGTAGTTAAAGTGCTTGTAAAATAGAAAGTAAATTCCCCAGCATTTTTTATTAACGTGTTTTAAGAACAAACATGGGGAAGAAGGAAGATGTCGGGAAGGATTTACGAAGTTGTAATATTAACTCTGTAACTTGCACATTAAACCCCAAAAGGACCTCAGAAGACAGGCTTCAAATGCTCCTTAGGAATTAGTTCAAGAAAATGTCAAGCTAAAGAGGCTAAGAGCACTTCATTGAGGCCCAGAGAAATGGAAGAGCGGCGTTGGATTTTCTGGTTTGTGACTCTTTTCCATGGGCCCAGGTGCCTTCTCCTGGAGCAGCCCTCCTGAGGTCACCTGCACCCCCAAAGGTCAAGAGCTGGGTCAGAGAAGCCAAGCGGTTACCTAGCTACAATGCTCAATCTGTGCTTGTAAGACAAGCAGCCACAGAGAATCGTCTAGCCGAATCTGTTTATTTGACCAAGAATACACGAGTTATTTTGGAAATGAGCATTTGTATAGGTTAGAATGTGATACTCACGATACTCCTGAGTTCCTATAGGTTAGACTGTGATACTTTCCACAATCCTGACTTCCTATAGGTTAGACCATGATCCTCACAACAGTCCTGAGTTCCTATAGGTTAGACTGTGATGCTCACAACAGTCCTGAGTTCCTATAGGTTAGACCATGATCCTCACAACAGTCCTGACTTCCTATAGGTTAGACCATGATGCTCACAACAGTCCTGAGTTCCTATAGGTTAGACCATGATGCTCACAACAGTCCTGAGTTCCCATAGGTTAGACCGTGATGCTCACAATAATCCCACTTTCTGGAATTATTCCTCCTTGAAGCAGCAGAGTGGTAACAGGACTCATGAGGGTCCTGTCAAAGGTTAAGTCATGGTAATTCCAGCAAAGCAGTGCATTTGGGGGACATTCTGTGGCCAGTAAAAGTGACACTCTTCCACCCTCTCACTTTCTCTTATGAAGTTACCTACATGGAACTTTTGTTTTACAGATCTATGAACTTCTTATTTCAAAGATCTAGGTTAGTCCCACCCATTACCTAACATTCCAAAAACCTTAAAAGCTACACTACAGGACATGTACATACAATAAGGCCTTTGTCCTTCAAAGAAAAACATAATTTTCAACAGAGTCAGCTTCCAGAAGCCAAGGGAACTGACATCCAAAAGCTAACATAAACACCAAGGCCTGTGTCAAGATTTCAAAGTTAGCTTCACCAATGGGGCTGGGGCTGACTGGGTTTCGAAGGCCAGCCACAGGACGGGGCATTTTTCACTGTGACTTTTGGAAGTGGAAGACGTACCCTGCCCTGCCTCTCCTGCCTTGTCAGCGACCACTCTGCTCTTGACAGCGGGATATTCTTACAAGAGGGGCCATTCCTTTCATCACGATAAAAACAGCTCCTAATGTCTAAGAGAGTCTATATTTTCAAACGTAAGCGCATTGCTTCCTAAGGGGGGAAACGTGTTGCTGTACTGATTATTTAGCATGTTATTAGAAGAGGATGACCTTTTGGGACCAACTTTCTGGGAGAGTCATGTTTTGGAACGTAGAGTTCCACTCTGGGGAGAGCCATCCCAAGTGTTAACCTAAACTATAAACAGGAAGCTCGGGCTCTACTCCCACTCAAGTCTCGAGGTCACCGACCTCTCACTGACGCTATAGGGCAGTCAGAAAGACCGTGACAAGTTCTTATGCTTAAGAGCTTTAGGCAGGAATTCACCCAAGTTTTGCATAATGGCCACACATGCCAAGGCAAAGAGAAAGGGCCAAGGCAGCATGTGCATGCTGGGTCCACATGCTCAAATTCAACGGAGTTCATACGGTCTGAACTCTGTGGAGGACAAGACCCTGTGCTCCCGGGGAACACAGTCAACCCGACCATATCACTCATTCTCTCCTAGGCCTGCTCAGTGCTGAGTTTTACTTTGTGCCTCCCTCCTGCCACTTTCCTGATGGAGTAAATATCACCAAAGGACAACTGGGTCTCACGGAACGTAACCGCACTCATTAGTTGCCCAAAGCTCTAGACACAGATCAAGCAAGTGAGTGCTTCAGAATGAGGAACCAAGCAAGTCACCTTGCCAACCTCCAAATACGCTGGAACTTTCTGTCTTTGTGCCAAAAGGACCAAAGTTACCTGCCCTGCAGACCCATTGTCCACCCTGAGCAAAGTCAGAGGAAACACATTGCATGGGCCTTGACAGTAAGTTGTATTATCGGCCCAAGCACTTCTCAGGAAGATCTGAGACAGTAGCTCCCCACACTCCCACAGGGGAGCCTTTCCCACAACACTGAACATGTTTGGAGAAGGTCCGCATTTTAACTCACACTCTGATGTGGGCTGCTTTGGCCCCCCTCAGCCCAATGAGGAGGTTGTCAAGATACAGAAATACCCCACGGTTTACCTAGAGCTGAACAGCCATTAAGGGCTAGAGTTTAAAACTATACCATGATTCCGAAGGAACGTACTTAATAAATTTTGTGTCAACCTGGTTTACGGCATAATGCAGTTGGCCCTCCGTGTCCATAGGGTATAAGTAATCTAGGTATAATTTAAAATATACAGGAGGCTGTGCATTAGTTAGAGACAAATATTCTCCAACTTTGTCCAATGCTCTGCCTCAACGCTGTCTTTTTTTGTCTTTAATAATAACTTCCTTGACACTGATTACAAATAGCTTTCACAAACATCATCACATTCAACCATTCATCCCCTCTTGCTGGCTCCCACCCCCACCAACTAAAATGAGTGGCAGGCATGCATCCCTAATGACTTGCTCAGGACCCACAACTAAGGATCAGAGAGATGTTAAGTAACAGGTAACGACCGACTAGCCTGGGTACAGCTTGAACCCACGCCCTCAGACACAAAACCATCTTCCCACCGCTGTACGGCACTGGTAAAAATGGACATTAAAATTTTGTGAGAAAAAGAACGTATTTTTACTTGAAGACAGACTTTAAGATATTAATTCATATCATAATATTTTTAAAGCTCCATTAACAGTTTAATAGAGCAAACTTAAACCTTTAGAATAGCAAGTTTTAATATTACTCAGACCCTTTTATATTGTTGTTCTTATTCCTAATAAAAGAAATATGCCTCGGTGTGGCCTGATCCATTCTGCATTTAACCATAAAAACATTCCAAAAGCACGCTTAAAAGGTATATTACTTCTGCCCATGAAATTAGTTTTGTCTTGGTACCTTTTAAATTTTCATGTGGTATTTATGTATTCACTTTTGCTAAGATCTTTTTAAAAAAAAATCAAAGCTGGAAAAACTCTGCGATCTCTGCATTATTTTTTTTTTCAAAATCCCCATGGCATTCTCGGCTTTGGATGATTGACAACAGTGTTCTGCGCCAGTCCTGTGTATGGTCAATTCAATCCTGTGCAAATAATGCACAGCAGCTCTCAGGCAGGTGACGACCACTCCCCAAAGTGATGAGGACAAAGGTCCTGCTTCATAACTGCCCTTAAATCAACAGTGACCATTTTTAAGTGTTTTGTAACATGGGTCTTTGTCTGTCTTCCCTGTTCTCTTTGTGCCTCCATGACTATAATCTATTTCACTGGGATCCTCTTATGCATCGTTCTGTCAAGATGGCCCTCCTTGTTAATACTGCAGACTCAGATTTTAAAATCTTCACTCAAACCCCACAGATATACATACCTGACGTTGAGTTCTATGAAGAAGGTTAAGGTTAACCAGATTGCTATTCTCCACCCATCCCTTATCTCTCTACAGATCCAGACGCATGGTTTAAGAACTTACGGTGCATTTTCAAAATGCCTCTTTGCAGTAGACAGTTCCCAGTGTCTTAGCACATCAGTGAAACCTTTCAGAGGTGATCCACCACTGGGCAGATAGCTCAGTGGTTGGGAGTCCTTGTTGCTTTGCCAGAGGACCAGAGTTCAATTCCCAGCAACCACACACTGTCTCACCTCTGTCTGGCTCCAAGGCATTCCACAGCCCTGGCCTCCGATGGCAACTGCAGTTGTGCGCATGGCTAAGGTGAACAATTTGCTCAAGAAGTGACACAGTGAAACAGAGAATTGTATCTGTGTAACTGTGAGAAGGGACTGGGGGTTGAGGATTTAGCTCAGTGGTAGAGCACTTGCCTAGCAAGAGCAAGGCCCTGGGTTCGGTCCCCAGCTCTGGAAAAAAAAAAGAAAGAAAAGGAAAGGAAAAAAAAGAGAGAGAAGGGACTGGCAACAAAAGAGAGCCTCGATGGGGCATTCAAGAGTAAACCACTTTCCGTTCTAGCAGCAGGGCTAACTGCCGGCCTTGTGGCAGCGTGGCAGTGACACTCTGCCTGCCGTTCACTCAGAACTGCACTCCATTTGCTACCTTGCAAGGCGCCGTTCCAAGTATTCTTCCAAACACTGGCTTACCCCACCCCTCCGTTGGTTGCATCCCCACTACACACCCTGCTTCAGGATGCTTGCTACCACCTGACCACACCACGTGTCTGCTGTCTGTTTTCCAAACTCTGGCCTCTCCACTTCTAAACATCTGCCGCAAGAGCTCCTGGAAGCATTTAAACAACACATCTTACAGTTTCATGTGGCTTGAAGGAATGTTAAATGACTCCTTCTGACCCCAGCAACATGCATGGGACAGTTTTCCTTATTATGACATCCGAAGGCTCACAGGCTGGATCTTTCAGAGCTCTTACCTCCCGTTTCCTCAGAGCCTCGGGAGCCTTGCACTAGCGCCTCACACAATCCAGGCACACAATCTTGTTCCTACTACAATGCTTTGCCTCGACCCTGTTTCCCCTGCCCCCGCCTCCTCTGAGGTCTCAACACAGTGGTACGATTTGGTCTATAACCTATGGGAGTTGGAGTCTGTCGTGAAGGTTTTCTGTCATGCTTGTAAATCTTCCTGGTTTTGTTGTTTCTTCTTTATGTTTTTATTGTTTTCTGTTTATGATTTTATGGTACCAGGCTTTGAACTTAGAACCCCACTCATCCTAGGCACGCACTGAGCTATATACTTCAAAACCTTTTTTAAAAAAAGAAGAAGAAACAGTTTTTTGTTTTGAAGGTCTCGTATCACTAAGTCACCCCTAGTAAGCTTAGACTTAGGACCCTCCTTCCTCAACCTCCCGGGTAGGTGCCATCATGGGTCGAATGGACCAGATCCCAGCTGATAAATCCTTGTTCTGCATCTATGCCTCGGTCTCCTCCAGGAACCCAACCAGCATAATGACTTAAACATGGATCGGACTGGAAACAATGAAGTGGAATGGAAACAGGTAGAGGTACGGAGGAAGCAAGTGACACGTGACTGAATTTATAGTGTGCTCCTCCTTAGCGCCTTGAGCAATGTTCTATAAAGTTAGAACTAGGAATCAACAGGTCTCCAAACACACGCCCAGGTCACTTGATGATCCGCACTAAGGGCACTGAGCACACCCGATCCCCATACAGGAGAGGAGAGGCTGGCACGCTAACTTGCTTTAATCACAAAGGATCCGTATACCACCGGCTACACCGAGTGCCACAAAGATGGCCAAGAGCTGAGACCCTCTGCTCATCCAGCGGACATTTATTAACGGGTTTTCTTGTTCCTGACCCCTGCCTGGCTGGCTTCTATTCTCCCATGCTCACCCGGTATAGACTGAGGGACGCGCTCTGTCCTCAGAGTTGTCCTCTATCCTTGAAACGTGGGCTGCTATGGACACTCGAGATGAAGGCCAAACTGCATTCAAGGGGGCTGAGGCTGGGGAAGGGGAACAATGAGTAAGTGAGCAAAAGGCGGGCACACTCAGGTCTGGAGCTGGGTCGAGGCTTCCATAAGACGGGCCAGGAAAATCCCCATGATGCCAGACCACTAGGCAGTTTTTCCAGAAGCACGGAGCCCCACAGCTCAACCCTACCTCTGCCAATCAAAGTACAAGTGGAGGTGACCCCACAGCCACGGGGATATAAGTGCCCTACAAGAAAGGAGGCCCCACTCCCATGGAAAGTTTTTCTTAATATTTAACAGTGAGCAAGAGGAAAACTCACACCAGGGCCCACAGAACACTGGAACCAATAAGGAGCAGCCATGACCAGCCAGCCCAAGTAGGAAGGGTAGAAACCTCCCTAAGCCATACTGATGTAATCGAGGTGGTTCGCAGAGAAGGGTGGGTTTGACATCACCACTGCATCTCTTCTCTGTCAGCATTTTTTTTGTAGTAACAGTAAAAATAACAAACATCGTCCCAGGGGACTTCCGACAGCCAAAGCCCTGAGCTGAACATTCTGTGTTCCATATCACCGGATCTCACAGTGATTGCACAGGCTAGACACTGTGAGGAAACAGGTTTGGAGAGGCGGACATCACTGCCTCACTGTCAACATCAGTGAGACTTGAAACCAGGCTCCTGGGATTCCCAAACTAAACCCCTTTCCCCAAACCAGAAGATGACAGCCAACAGTCACATCTATCCTTGGAAGGTTCTCCGAACTCCAAGACAGATTTGTGCTACCAGGTCAAAATCCATCCTGACTCCTCCCACACGGAGCCCCCCACGCAGTAGACACGACTCCCTGAGGTGATCCACTAGCAGAAGCAGACGGCCTAACTAGACTGTACATTGATTTCATGGCCCAGTTCGGCCTCAAAGCCATGGCGACACAGCCATCTAAGTAACATTTCCTCAGAACTGTTGTCCTGGAGGGCAGTCAGCTGACAGTCCCTAAAAGGCAACAGCAATAGATAGAAGTAAGTAAACTGGATCACTTCTGAAATGACAGGAGACATCTTCTTGAGAAAAGTTTCCAGGTCTACATGTACAAACACGCATGAAGCCCAACGTCTCTGTCTCAAAGACTACTGTACAATCTGGCATACACTCACTAGTCCGGGGTTCAAATCCTACTGCAACCCAGGATTTGATATGAGCTTTGATAGATGCTGTCCCTACTCCAAGCAGTTGCAGTGCGAGCCGTAGGAAATGGGGATTTTTGTAGAGCTAAATCTCCAAATGCCACGGCAGTAGAGAGGCTGGAGCCGCTCCTGGGTGATAGAGGATTTCTGTGATTACGAAAGTGGAGGACAGCAGACAAGGTCTGCTCTGTTAAGCTGTTCAGTCAGCTCCAAGATAGGGGGGGCCTGCTTCTTGAACAGGGAACTCGCATGGCTTTTTATGAGGGACGGCCCATTTCTGCATTGCACCTCTGGATTTAAAAGAGGAAATGTCAACCTCAGGAATAATGTTTTTTGCTGAACAAAATGTACGCCAAACTAAGCCCTGACTTCTGGCTTTCGGTGTCCCAGCCTCCAAAGTTATCTCAGGTTTCCAGTTCTGGGCGGAACTCACTGGCTCCCACTACTTCCTCAGCTGCAGTGAGGTGGGAGAAGACAGAGTGGGCACCCCCTCCTCCTGTACTTGATGGGTTTGGAGGTGACCGTGGGGCAGAGAGTTGCAGGACAGCCACATATGTGTTGTCCTGGGCATTGTTGGAAAACCACCTCTAGCAGGGGGGATTATCATGAAACAACAGTGTGAGCTTCCTCAGTCCCATTAATGACTACAAGGTGGGAAAACATCTGCAGTGCTTTTCACTAACAATAAAGCACATAGTTTTTAAATGTAAATTGCCTATCTAGACCCCAGAGCCCAGCGTCACTATGTCATATCCCCTCTAAAGACACAGGGCCCACCCACTTTTAGAAAAGATTCCATGGATTGTTCTCGGTCCGGCAGGATGCTCAGGCCTGTGCAACTATCTGATAAATGGGGCTGAAATGATGCATTTCTGATCGCTAAGGCCACTGCTCTCAGTGCTGTCCACAGAGTCTTTACAGAAGTGTGTTTATGCAGTCTGTGTCTCAGCTACTCAGGACCTTAAAAGTTAAATCAGGCTGCATAGACTCCCTGGAGTTTTTCAGGTTCTGACACTGCAATTTCTCTCACTCGGGACTTTGTACCACTGACTCCCTCCAACTTTGACTTCTTTCAGTCTTTTTTAAGCATACATTGAAGGTTATTTTTTTAAAATACATGTTATGAAATAAGATATGTGCTTACGCCCAGCCTTAACTACTTTATTCCAAAAAAGCTGGACCAGCCCAAACTAAATATCCCTGTGTCCCTAATCCAAAATTGAGTTAAACTACCACATATCTTCCAATATTCATATGTAAACCTCACCCAAGCCCAATGCTCCCTGCTGAAATCATAAAGGTTTTTCCTCTCATGCAGTGTGACTAACAGCTTCTAACTAACTGAGCTCTGAATAGCTCAAAGGAACAAAACAAAACCACTCAAGGAAGGCCAGAAGGTACAGAAATTTCAACAGGCTTTCTCCTTTCTCCATTTTTCTCATTCCTTGGCTTCACAAGTAGTCCACCTCTCCTAAGTATGAGTGTGTGCTCCAGAGACAGACAGACAGCCCTGTCTGTCTCAGACCCAAGTGTCAGCCAGCCCAGTAATTTTCATAAATAAAATAGCAACTGGTGTGCAGATAAAGTATGCCCTTCACAAGCTACTTAATTTCTTAAAGCTCATCTTCAAAAAGAGCTGAAAACCCTCAAAGGATTTTTATGGGGATTGACTTAAATAATGCAAGCTTAGAAAACTGCTTGGCAAATAAACAATGTTTTGGAAAGGTTTGCTTGTAAATGCTATCAACTTACTAAACATATCTCTTTTCCAACCTAAGCGCAAAAAAATACCAAGCACCCTCCTGGTATGTTTCTTTCAAGAAATTCATGGAGTACTTCAGGCTCCCTAGCAACTTACAAGGGTGGATACAGAGAGAAATGACCACTACCTGGTCTTACTCAGTTTTACACTGGGAATGTGGGGCCATCATTCTAAAGGCCTGCCAAGGTCATGGTAAGATATCAGTGGGAGATTTAGGTGAGGGAGGAGGTCGAAGGAAGAATGAGTGAGAACCATTGCCAGGATCCCAAGAAAGACTGACAAGCTTGATAAATTTGTCCTTTACTGATGCCTCTAAATGTTCTTTCTGCCCTTAAGAACCTAACTGATATTTTTAGACAGTGTATAACAAATAACTCTGATATCAATTTCCATATTACTAAGTCTCCACATCGAAAGAAAGAAGACGCTATCTACCATGGGGCTAGGAATTCTAGAAAGAGAAAATGTTACGTGGGGAGCATTTTGTAATATTACTTGGCAACATTGCACAAAATTCAAAATACACATTTAAACTTTACAAACAGTAATATCACCAAAGAGAAAAATAATCGTGTACATGTAGAGCTCTCAGCATATTTAAATATTGCTTGGGGATCATTTCTGCTTAAACATTAAGAATGGAATAAAACTACTTAGTCACCCTGTACAGATAAACCAAAGGGAAGCCTACATTCACACGCCCCACTTGTGAATCCGTGACTGAGTCAAAGTTTAAACTCAGAACTTATTTCCAGCAAGTTCTTTAGTGAGGATGGTTAACATAGCAGCTCGCAGACACAAAAGAGCACTTTTATTAGCCTTTAATGCCTATCGTCCCAGCCAATGGAAACCATTTTTATTTGCTCCTGTTGATTTCTTTAGTCCGGAGCCTGATAATCATCTGATGCGAGCACAGAACCATTTACCACTTCTTAACGTTGACCTCAGCTCTTGTGACAAAGGAGTGTGAGTCCCTTACACAGAGATAGCGTGGCTTTTTGTCTGAATAGAGACAGATAACCCCGTAGTTCTGTATGTTGATTGGGATAACAAGCTAACATCCCTTCAGAAATCTGCCCTTGAAGGCCTTAAAGCACTTCCAACTGGACTTTATGATGCGTGACTTGAACCAAGTCTTGCCAAAAGTAATCGGCATGTAGAGCCCTCTTCGGCAGAAGCATTTATCTTTGTAGAGCTATATGTCTCTCAGAAAGTCTTCCTAGTATAACTTCATCTTCTCCGGGCAGCTATTTATCTGAGTTATCAGTAGCTGATGCTAAAAGAACTTGAACCAAACCGATCTGCTTGACTCTGCTTCCAGTACCAAGCATCTCACAGCCAAGTGCCACTCTCTATTAAGGAGGGATCCTTCTTCCTGACCTGTGCTTCCTGATCAGAAAAGAAGATTGTTTAACGGAGCTTAAGCCACAGCAGGCCAAGAAATCCAAGAAATTGATCCAAGATGACATCTTGTCCTAGGCTTGTCCTTTAGGGCAGCCCTCTCCCCCTCCCTCCTCCCATATCTTATCCTTGACCTCTGTATCTAAAATGCTGTTCAGTAGTCCCTGCTCGGCTGGGAAGATAGAACCAGTGTAGAAAGTTGAGTGGTCGTGGTTTCTATGACTCCATTGTGGCAGCAGGCATTCCAAACGTCAGCTTTCCCCAAACAATCCCCTACAAAGTCCATCTTGAGTGTACGTGTACAACAGTGATTCGTACAACAATACAAATTCTCAGCCTGATGAGATATTAGGAATTGCCCAAATACATAAGACTAGGAGATTCAACTAAATTTGATGCATAAGCAACGTGCAATTAGGTAATGACCAAAACCAATTTTGAGACAGCTATTCTGTCATGTTTGACAAATGTACCTTGCCCAAGTCAGCAGTTAAGTTTATTTTTACCTGACCCGTACACTTACCGAGCACACACACATTATGCAAGGGTTGTCTGTGATAAATGGAATTTGGAGGACCTCCCCTTCATTTTCACATTTTGCAACAGACCCTGAAATGAAGGTGAAAATGCTTTTAAATTTAAATCTTGCTTAGTGGCATTATTCTGAAACCTTACCTTCCTAGGCTAGGCTAGCAATTGGAAATATATAGTGTTTCAAATGCACCACAAACAAATCTTCCCAAATCTATCTCAAATAGTTTTAATTAACTTGTTTTTTTTAATCAATACTTCAGCATATAGATAGGTTTTCTGTTTTCAGTTGGTTTAAGCACATATTTAATGCCTCTACTGCCCTGGAAGACATTCCAGCTGTGCACGGACTCACACACCAAACTACACATTGAGGAAGATTTTCAATTTGAACGAAATTCAGGACCGTGTCAAAGAACGGGCCTTTCAGGTGGATCTGCCAACTGTTGTGGGTCGAAATGCATTCACTTTTTGAAATGCAATCTCTTTACTCCTCTTAGAAATATTCTCTTTTCTGCACCAGGTGTCAGTAAAGCATGTCCTTCAAAATAGAAACCGAGGTCTTCACCTGCCTGAAAATGTATAATTATCATATCACGCTATTAGTGACCTTTAAAAATGCGATCGTTTCTTTACAGCCAAGGTCTGGAAAGCCATGCTTTAAAAATGCTGCCTAGCACAGTGGATTTCTTGGAATCCTATGGTGTGAGAAAAGAGGATGTGCGGGAAACGGCGCGGTCTTTTTCCTTAATTGCACGGGAGTGGTTAAGATTAAAGCAAGGGTTGGGGGAAAGATTAAACACAAAACAAGGAATTTTCCAACTTCATATAGCAGGGTGTCTATAATCACTCTGCCAAAGGTAGCAATCTATCAGCCCCCCCCCCCCCCCATCACTCTACCTCTTCACAGCCTTCCCATCCCTTTTCTCTGGGCTTCTCCGCATCCCCACCGCCCGCGAGGGGCAGGCAAGGTGCGCGCTCCTCGCCCTCTCACCTCCGTGTCTGCCAGTACCTCTTCTCCCAAGAAACCACCCCAGCGTCCCGGAGGACTGATCCCTCCCGCCCCCACCCCCTACCTGTCAGGAAGGAGGAAGCCAGAGACATGGGGACCCCGGAGCAATTGAGCAGCAGCAAGACGCAGCAGGTAATCCCAGGCGAGCGTCGGCAAGGACGCTCAGCCAGAGCCCTGACGCCGGAGAACCAGAGCATCGTCACCTGGAGGGAATCCCGGGCGACTGCAGGTCCCGCGTCGCCGCCTCTGCTCGGCGGCCGCTGCTCGCAGTCAAAAGGGCTGTGGGCCGGCGTGCCGGGAGACAGTCGGCTGAGGGAGGCGGGCGCCCCGAGCGGCGGGGGAGGAGTGGGGGCGCCCCGGGAGGAGGGGTCCTGCGGCCAGCCTCGGCCAATGCGGCGGCTTTTTTCTAAGGGAGTTGCTCGCAGCGGGTTAGCCGTCAGCCCCTCCGCGCCAGATCTGGGCCGGGAGGAGGGGTGGCGGACAGCGAGATCTGGGAAGCGGCTGCAGCGACTGCCGAGTGCGCTCGCCGCTCTGGAGCCCCACTGGGCTCCGGCTCCCGCAAGCACAGCTCCGGCCGGGTCCCCGGGCTCGGTGTCCGGCCGGCGCGCTTGCTCCGTGCGGGACACAACGGGGCACTGAGCTCTGTGCGGAATCCGCAGGGTCGCACGAGGGACTGTGATCCCGGCGCTGGAGCTATGCCGGCTCAGGAGCGACAGTGGCGCACTCGAACGCCCAGCCGCGGCCACCGGCCCCGGGGCGCTGCCGGAGCCTGGAAGGCGCGTCTCCAGCGCCCGGCGCACCGCCTCCTCCCGCGCAGAGGAGCCGCCCCCAGCCGGGATGCTACTACCCGCTAGCGCCGGGAGCAGAAGACCCGGCGCCTCCCGCTGCCTCAGCTTCAGAAGGAGCCACGGATCGAATGCAGGAGGGTCCACTCAACTTTTCGCAGCCCTTGACTTCCTCGGGCAAAAGCAGGGGATTCACAGGCTGGGGGAACAGAAGGGCGAGTGGCCTTGGAGATCAGGCTCTGTGCTTATGCCTCTGTGGCCCTGACATTAGGGAGGACAGAGGTTGGAGCGACCGAAAGGGTCGGTTAATGCACTCATAACGGCCAGAGCCTTTCTCCCTTAAAGCGAAGATCCCTGGTTCAGACTCCGCCCTTCCCAGCCGGAGCTGCCCGGGACAGGGAGGTGCGTTAGTCTAATCATTCATTCACTCGCGGGCCAGGGAGGGACCGCCGCAGCTAATCTCCACCAGGGCTGCCTCCGCGGCGGCCGCCCAGCTGGGCAGGCAGTGGCAGCCCGCTACCCTGCAGCGCTTCTTGCTCGGGCAACCCTGGTGTCCCCCAGTTTCAGTCTTTGATCCCTTCGACCGGCCACCCGGTACCCGCTGAGTCTCGGCCACCCCCCTACACACACACACACACACACACACACACACACACCCGCCAAGCAGTGGCTGGCTCTACTCAAAAGGGGTGCTAATCTAGAAAAGAGAATTTTTATAACTACATCGTGAAGGCGCCAGGTGAGGGTGAAGGGTACTTGGAATCGATGGTCAGCTAGCCGTCTTTGGAGCCTACTGTGGGCACATGCTCTCACCAGAAGAACAACCAGCAGGTGCCCACCCCATGTTAGTCCCTGAAGTGCCTTGTGCATCTAAACTCTAATCGCTGACAAGCCTGACAAGCCTAGCTTTTCCCTAGTCTCTGACCAGTTTGAGGCAGCATTTGCAGCTGAGAAACTCCTTTGACGCTCAGTCCTCTGACACACTTCACCGCATATACCTGCCCCCCCTCCCCCCACCCCACCCCTGTCATCCACACTATCACTTGTTTTCACTTTCTAGCCATTTGAAGGGTTCTTTCAGTGAGTGCATCGTGCCCAACATCCCTACACAATAAGGACCACATCCCCCCGTGACGTGGACAAGTGGGAGAAAGGAAAGCTGTCATTAGCTTAGCATGCTCCATTTCCCTCTCAAAACAGATTTTGTGTAAAATTTAAATTAAAAGAGACAAGAGACAATGTGGTTACATGCCCCGCCCCCCAAATAACACCATGGCTAGATGCCTTGAAAGTCAAAGTGTTGAAGGTCTTTCTGATTCCCTAAGCCTACAGAAATGTTAAACTGTACACACACACACACACACACACACACACACACACACACACACAGAGAGAGAGAGAGAGAGAGAGAGAGACAGAGACAGAGACAGAGAGACAGAGAGACAGAGAGACAGAGAGACAGAGTTTTTACTTCCAATATAAACTAATTAGAAAATTAAAACTAAAAGTTAAAAAAGAATTATTTCCACAGAAAAGTACAATCGGTAGGAACCACTGTCTCTGCCATCTAAAATGATTCTCCTTCAATGAGGTCTCTAGACAAACGTATCCATTTGTATCCATGGGGACCCAGTGATCCCCCAGATGTCCATAGGCTCCGCTACATGTGCACTACAAAACTTCAAAACACCGGAAGAGCGTGCCTGTCCCTCCGACTTGCCTCCTCTGCCCTGTCTCCTCAATGTGCATGACTAATTTTAGGGGGTTGAGACTCAATGTGTGTGGCATTTCTACCATGGGTGGCTAGACTCTCCCCTTAGGGAAAAACCAGAAACCTATTCACCAGCCTTGAAGTTGTGCATGAGAAGGTGGACAGAAGCCTCTGGAAACTTGGCTCTTCTGGTGTGCCAGCTCACAGTGGCCTCCACTTCAGAAAGAGCAGGTTATCCGCAAAGCCTTATTGGGAACTCCTCCAACTCCCATGCAACTATTGGTATTGTTGCTACTCATGAGTAGCAAACTCTCTCAGGTGCCAACTGATCCCTAAGGCAAGCTGAGATATTCTAGGGTCAAATAAGACAGTCAGGGGGAAGGAAAGAGAGAGGGCAGTGAAGAAGAGGAGGAGGAAGAAGATGAGAAGGAAGAGGAGAAAGAGGAGGAGCGGAAAGAGGAGAAAAAGAAAGAAGGAAAGGAAGGAAGGAAGGAAGGAAGGAAGGAAGGAAGGAAGGAAGGAAGGAAGGAAGGAAGGAAGAAAAGAAGAAAGAGGCAAGGAGACAACCTCCACTGAAAGGCATATAGGTTTGCTTCCATATTTAAACTAAATGGCACAGTGATATCTATCCAAGTCACAAATAATCTTGGCTGGAATCCAAAGGAGGGGAAAAAAGAGGGGTAGGGATATTTGATTTGACTTTTGACATTGTGGGTAAGGAGGCCATGGGGCCCACACTCGGGGCCTAGCTTGGGCCCAGATCTACAGAGTCTCATTCTTGCTCCACACAACAAGCAAATAACGTGGACACATGTAAAAGGAGATATGTCTTAAGGCGTGCCACACCCCTCAAACTGCAGCCCCAATTTCCACTGAGAAATTCACTGAGCGTGCAACTCAGAAGGTCCCAGCTGCTTCCAGAAATCAGCTCGTCCTCTCCACAACAGAGAAAACAGACCTCTCCGAGACAAACTGAAGAGACTGTGACAACAAACACTAATTGTCCCTACGTGTAAGAAGGCTGCACTCACAGAGGGCATCCACCTGGGCAAACTGAGGAAGATGAAGGACCGGCCCACAGAGGCCCTAATTTGATGAGGGAAACTTGGAGACTGTGGAAAATATTAAAGAGCCCAGAGTGCGTTTCTTTAGGAGACAGATTATTTTTGCAGGCATGGCCAACGGTCTGGATATCGGTAACGTCGGAGGGTACCATTTTTACGTCTCTGAAAGGGTTTGGGATGGCAGCATGGATTATGCCTGCCAATTTATTATTTCCCAACCTCTCTATTGATAGCCATCTGATTCTTGCTAGGGAAAAGTTGAAGACGCTACTGCCAAGATGTTTTGTTTTGTTTTGTTGTTTTGTTTTGTTTTGTTTTAGCACTGAAGATCTCAGAGAGCATACAATGGACTCCTCCCTCATTACCTTGACAGTGAAAAGGCTAGGCTGTGAGACTAACTCAGTGGCAGAGCAGTTGCCTGACACCCAGGAGGCGCTGCGGTCAAAGGGTGAGAAGGCTAAAAGCGAAGAGGTATGGGGAGCCGGACCACAGGACTTAATAGAGGCAGAGCCCAGTAGAAGGCTTCTGCTGGCTGTTGAACATGGTACTTCCCGTTATAAGCGCTCTGCCTTCTTGGATTATGAGTCATGGGAATTACAGGAAAAGGCTATGGGATATTTCAGATATGATGCAAAGTAAAGTTACAGAGCTGGCACAATAGCTACTCAAATATTTATGGAACTGAACCGGTCCCAAATACATGAGTTGTATGACACCATAAAAATCATGGACGCTCCCATTACTGAGGTTCCTAGTTGAACGGTGAATTCATTCTTAGGTCACCAGACTACAGTGTTTAGGGACTGTGCCGACTTCTAAGTTGCCTGCTGGAGTGCTTGGTTTATCATCTTTCGGAGTGGCTGGGATCCATGGCAGCCATGAGTTGTTCTGGAGATTATAGCAGTAGCATTTCTTGTCACTCCCAAATATCAGATGCATTGGAAATTACTGTTTTATTAAAGATGGGAGCAGTGGGGACCATGGCAAGAGCGCGATTAAAACTGAATTATTTGATCCTGAGCCCGATCCTTTTGCACAAAGGCACTTTCCCGTATCTTGTAGCCCTCGGTACTGCATCCTTCACGGCACGTCCACAGACAAAGCAGCGCTTTAAGAGGAGACTAAGATGTTTAAAAACAGCTATTGCCTGAAATAATAAAACCATTGCTTTGTTTCCATTAGAATCGATAATGGTAATAAATGCTATTTCTTCACCACCTGGCCCTGACCCATTTCAACCCCCATGTTCCCCTTTGCCTCCAGCGCAATGGAGCCTCGTTACAAATGACCTAGAAAGACACGCTGCTCACACAGTGCCTGCTCACTGGAATGCCTGGGAGCTCAATCAGTGCCACGAAAGGTCACGCATCTACCAGTTTGGCAAACAAAATAAAGTTACTGTCATCCGAAGACTTGTATTTTTTTTTTAAACCCCTAAAATAGTTCCACATCAGGGACTTGCTTTGAGCAAGGGTCCTCCTACTCTTCTTTTTACCTGGAACTTACTTTGCAAGCCTTATTGACACCAAAAACCATAGCTCCACCTTGAAGAAGTAAGGAATTGACTAGAGACTGAGGACCAGCCCAGGGAATCAGGATACCAAACTAATACCTTTCTCCTGTTGGTCTAGGCTTCACTAACTACATCCTGTCAATCTTCCTTGTAGTAAACATCAACAGAGGAGAGAAAAACACGATCTCCAGCCACTGCTATAGACAGAGAATTTGGCCCAACATTGCCAACTGGGGGTGTGTGCCGCCGGATTGGTACTTAATGTGTGCAAACTTAGACCACCACTCCTGGCCATTTTTTAGTTTCTGCTCTTCCCTTCTTCCTTAATATAGAAGCTGTAATTTGTGCAGTGCTTCTGAGTTATGAACAATAAAGATCACATTTTTAGTCTTTCTTATAGTCATACTACTCACCGTAACTTATACTGCTCCTACAATTAACTTCTAACCAACGAGACAGCAATATAAAAAGCCATTAAAGGACAGATTTGTTCACCTGTCTGTCCTTCCTGCTGATGACTGGAATCCTACTATGATACGTACTTGGGACTTCAACAACCACCTTCTGTTGACAGGGAAAATGCCCAAGGGAAAGAGTAGACTCTGATGCCATGAAATAAATGTAAGGTAGGCTTGACCCCTAACTCACCCCAATGAGGGGAAATGCATATTTACCATGTTCTGTTCTTTGTTAATTAGTTAGGAGTTTTTCCCCTCGGAAAATATATTAAAACCTAGAATCTTCTGAAACATTTGATATATATCAAAGACAAAGAAGAGCTCTTGTTAAACAGTACCTTACCTATTTACTTATCTTTTAACCCTTAAAGAGCCAAAGAACAAATCTAGACCCAATCAGCAGTCAGTCCTGTATACGTGTTTTGTATGACTTACCCAGACTTCATGGAATTTAAGAAAACTCTAAGTGTAATTTATTTGCCTTTGTGTGTGCATATGAACACGTGTACAAATGAGCCACCCATGTACATGTGTGTAAAGGCCAAACAGCAGGAGTCCTTCCCTATCACTACTTCTCCTGAGATGGGGTTCCTCAGTACCCCTGCACCTCAGTATCTTTCAGCTAGGCTTGCAGTCAGCTCCTATGATCCACCTGACTCTGTCCCTCCCACTTAGGTCACAGGTACACACCCTGGCTTTTCATTTGAGTGCTGGAATGTGAAAACAAGCCATCATACTTGGTCAGCAAGCCTTCTTACCCACCGTGTCATCTCCTCAGACTGGTTCTCTTTATTTTAAATAGTCTTGATCTTTGCAAAGCTGTGCTGGTGTCGTTATTTATAATGGCCAAGAGGTGATAGAAACCCAATGTCAAGCAAGGGGTGAACAATAAACAAAGCATAGTGTGTGTGACACAGTGAGCATGACACAGCCTATACACAGCTTGTATGTGTACAACACTATGTGTGCATACCATTGGATGCTACACAGGTTTTAAACAGAAACAAATTTCTGTTTTTGCTACAAGGTGGATAAAACACAAGACATTATTGTAAGTAGAAGAAACCAACTTGCCAATAACATGTTTGGCCCCACCCATGAGGCACCTGTAAGAGCAAAATCATACAATCAGGCACACAATGGAAGCTGCAGTGTCTGTGGCATGGAGTATCTTGGAGAGATCAATGTGTATAGAATTCTAGCTTTTCAGGGCTAGAGAGATAGCTCAGAAGTTAAGAGCACTAGGCTGTTCTTTCAGAGCACCCTGAATTTTGATAAACACCACTCGCATGGTAGCTCACGTCCATTTGTAACTCTATTTCCAGGGAATCCAAAGCCCTTTCTGACCTCAATGGACACCAGGTACGGTTAAGGAGCATAAACAGACAGAGAGACAAAACACTCATATGCATAAAAGAAATGAAGAACTCTGAAATTAAAAGAATCATATTTCTATCTTTGCACCATGAAAAGTGTCCTGGATCTGGGGAGATGGGGCAGTAAAAGTTCCAAGGACCTGAGTTCAGAGCTCAGCATCCACTTTAAGAACTGGGTGGAAGCTCTCATCCCTAACCCAGCTCTGCAATAGCTGACCAGGCAGTTTGTGGAGACTTGATGACAAGCAGTCTAGGTAAAATGGCAGTCCCCAGGTTCAGCAAGAGACCTTGTCTCAAAACATAAGGAGACAGTGATGGAAGATATTTGACGTCGACCTCTGACCTTTGCATGCACGCACGTGGGAGTGGACATTTACATATACATTGTGCATGAATGCATGCACATGAGCACATGCGCAAGCGCACACATACACATTTTTGTGTGTATATATACAATATATATGACTATATATATATGACTATATATATATATGAAGAAGGCTTGTTTCCACAGAAATGTAATAACTAATGTACCTAACACCACTAACATGTATGTGGATAACAACCATGTGCATTTTACCACAAATTTAGAATTTTTAAACATTATTTTTGTTTTGTTTTTGAGATAGGGTTTATCTGTGCAACCCTGGCTATCCTATAACTCAAAGATCAACCTGTCTCTGTCTCCAGAATGCTGAAATTAAAGGTATGAACCACCCACCGCTGACCAGCGGAATTTTTAAATTTTTAAATAATAAGCTTGATGTAATATTTTCTTTGTTATCAAATTCACATAGGCAGTCAAAAATTAGGGATAGAAAATAATAAGGAAAGTTTTTATATTTATATTTTAGTGCATGTGTGTGTGTGTGTGTATACATCTCTTTATTAAATCCACTTAACAAGCATACAGAACAGAAACTATAGACATGCCATTTTATATCTGAGTAAAGATAAGACCATTGTCCGAGATCACACAAGAATGAAGAAACCAGACAAGCCGCCTCTAGAGCATATGCACATATTTGAAGGTTTGGCTGTTTTTTGTTTGTTTGTTTTTGTTTTTGTTTTGTTGTTGTTACAATGTTACTTCTCTCTTTTTTAAAAGATTTATTTATTTATTTAGTATATAAGTACACTGTAGCTGTCCTCAGACACACCAGAAGAGGGTATCAGATCCCATTACAGATAGTTGTGAGCCACCATGTGGTTGCTGGGATTTGAACTCAGAATCTCTGGAAGAGCAGTCAGTGCTCTTAACCACTGAGCCATCTCTCCAGCCCTTCTTAATAACCATGTAATGTTCCTGATGTTGATATAGCTCTTCTTAACAACATTTGATTTCCAGCTTCGTTCTGCTATAGGAAATTCTTCAGTGATCACTTTAATACTTATATTTATTTGCAAAGGATACATTTATTCATTAGCATGTATATGAAGACTTCTGAATTGGGCAGCCATGTATTTCTTAATCAAAGATTGGTTTCCCCTTTGGTCCTCAGTTGCTCTGTACTACACTGATAAGTTCCTTAAATGAGACCTTGGAGATAGCTAAAGATGCCCATAACTTACAATTAATGTAAGTCTTATTAAAAATAAAACATTGGCTTTCCAGGCTTCATTGATTGTGTGGTATAAGTATGTATTTAGAGAAATTTTAAAAAGTGATGTACTTGACCACTGTCCCTTCTGAGGATCAAGCATCTGTGAAGGTAAGAAACAATTCCTGCTGGATTTTATCTCCTAATAATCTCTGCCAAAAAGCAGCCTTCTTCAGTGTGAATTCATTTCCTTCCCCAAGCTGCGATTTCCAGTAATCTCTCATTATAAAGATAATAACTGCATTCATTAACAGTCCCACCATCAATCTGAAGGCAGTAAAACAATAAATCTCAAATCACCAACATTCAAGCCATCAAAGCTATTCCATCAGCGCCCTAGGCTCGTTGATAGTAGCTTGTACCAATTGGGTTGGCCAGCGCTGATTTCTGAATGGACCTGACTTCACTAATGTGAGACGCACCAAGGGGGATCCTAAAATGTTCCATTGATGTCGTTGATGTGCCATCCCATCCTAATTCTTTTCCCTCCATGTTCTAGAGGCTTAAGACCACTTCATTTACTTTATGAGCCTGTTTCCCCATCAAATAGGATGTCAACGTGGTTTCACTTCTTTTTGCTTGGACGCGAAATGGATTTCTAAAATTATACATACATATAAACCAACAACAAAACTAGAGACTTTGAGCATGAAAGGACCCTCAGAAAGCATCTAACTCAACTCTTTCATTATTCAAACTATCTAAAGGTCAAATAAATTAGACAGCTTGCCCAGAGCTGTGGTAGACATGATCTTCCAGGAGACAAACATCCTCTTTGGGAAATATCACTCAAAATGTGGTTTCACTGAGGACTGCTGATCGTAAAACTCGCCAGTCCGTCTGCACATTTTAGCAAATGGGACACTGACATGGACCAAGCTAAGCCAATCTTAGGCTCCTGTCTCTGCCCATTCATTGCTCCTATATGAAGGGACATCAGCTTCTCCCCTGGGATTTTATGACTTTAGCTGTAACTTTCTCCCCTCTTCTTGAAGTAGGCTTCTGGGAGCTGAATGATTGTTGGCCAGCCAAGTGTTATTGGCAACTCATGTCTATAAATGTTGCCTATGCTAGCAATTGTGCTATCAAGTAGCATTATGTGATTAATACATTGTTGCAATATATTACAATAAGACCCTGGTATAGACAATGCCCCAATATAAATGCTAGAAGCTAAGCATGGTAATCTTTAGGCATTAAAACAGGAACTTCAAGGGAAGAAAGAACAGAGAAAGCTGGCCTTGCTGGTCCCTCAGATCACAGGATATAGGTGTCAGCAGCCTTTTCCTCGCCTTAGAGCCCACCTTCATCTTCACAACTGAGGGAACTCTTTGCTGGGCAAACCAAGCAATCAATCTTGCGGCCAATCAGGGAAGCAAAGCCACACACAGGAAAGCTATTATCATGAGCGAGCAGGTACTGCGCTCCCATTTAGGTCAGCCTTGTTCATCTGATTCTCCTCAGATTTGCATAATTTCTACTACTCTCCTTTAAGACACCATACTGTCTTGGGCATATTATAAAGCTTTTAAATATATGTGTTTTTTATTTGTGGAAACAGGAAGGAATTGGAGAGAACCAAACACCTTTACTGAACATTGTAATTGATGTGGAGAAGGGGGAAAAATCAATTCCGAAGGAAGAATCCAGTTCTATTGCATTTCTCATCCCCAGAGAGGTTTCTGATGGACATAATGGCTGGACATTAGCCCTTGCCTACTAACAGATGCAACTAAATGGACCCCAGACAAAACAAACAAGTAAATGGCAGTCTAGTTATAGGTTACTTTGCTCTTTCCTGCTAGAAATAACTTGCCCCTTGGGCATAGGACAGGCACTTGTATCACCTGAGAAAGTGTTATTCATTGCTTTTTAACATAAGGAGCTCCTGATAAGTGTTAGCATTAATGGGGACCCCGCCCCACCTCACCCCACTCCCACCCCAGCCTTGGGTGCTGTGAGAATGTGCTTATGGGTTTTAAAGTATGTCACTGGACCTCTGCTCTCTGATTTCCCCAGAGAGAGAAACGGTGGGTCTAAAAAACAAAAACTGAAATTGTTTATTTCAATACTTTTTAAATAGTAAGTCATGACTTTCCTGTACACTTTGGAAAATAACTTTAATGCTGCCTGAATTATTCTCTGAGGTCAGTATTCCTCTGGGTCTCAGTGCCATAAAGATGATACCGTATTGTCCAGTCTGTGCGAAAGAACAGAATCGTCTGCTCAATTCAGTGCTCTAACAGGTAAGGATTTTTCCCCCTAATGGAATATAATAGCTTTTTGATCCTTAATACATTAGGAAATGAAAACCTAGTAATTATGCAAGCAATTAAAACTTCCTTTGATGAATCAGAGTAATGCATAGATCTTCCAGTTCCTTGAAACTCACGCGTCCTTCCACTGGGTGAGCAGCAACAGTAAGATTGTCCCTACAGAGCCCCAGACTTTATCCAGACCCACTGAGTCAGAAACCACTTCCTAGAACCCAATGTGTTCTGGCAGGTTCCTATAAATGCCTCATTCTACAAAAGGGCATAGGTTCCAGCCTTAGCAGAGGAAGAACGTGATGCATGAGGGAAGGTGAAGTACTCTGCTATATAAAGCCTTTATCTGCGATGTGTGGGCTTTAAGGCTAAGGTGGGCCACCTCAAGCCCCTGCAGGTGGGAGCGCTCTCTCCCTCCAGCACTGGGCTCTCTCACCCCGGGGAAAGGTGCAGAAATCATTTAAGTCCGTTTAGGTGTCATGGCACATATGAGTATCAGACTCGGAGTGACCTGATTCTACACAATTGTAGTCCTGCTCTGAAGTGAAGACAGTAATATTGATATCTTTTATGTGGTTTAAATACATTTAAATAAAACCACTCACCAAGCACGGGCGGTGGCCTCTAAGGCCCACTTTCTGTTGTTGAATTCTTTACCTTTCAATACCTATCCACCTATCCACCCTTTAGAATTAATGTTTAGAAATTAGTTTGTCCCTCATTGTTGCGCTTAAGGACAGTATGCAGACAGCTTCAGAGGTGCATTGTGGCTGGGACAGGCAGGCTGCCACCTCACAGAGCCCCAGGACAGGAGAGTGGCGCGCTTTTTCCCTCACGGCCTGTAGGTGGCAGCACGGGGACCTCCTGAGTGAGAAACCAGGGTCTCAGCTACTCTTGGCTGCTCCTGTTGAGCCAAGGACTGGGAAGACGCTAATAATACACCTGCCTGAAAGCGCAGTTTACTCCGACGCGTACGAAAACTGCACCTTCCAGTACTTTCCAAGGCTTCTTTTTCCCAGGCTGAGAAATAGAGACTCTCAGCAGCTAAGAGTGCTTGTTCTTCTTCCAGAGTACCCTAGTATCCCGCAACCATGCCGGGCACTCTCCAAGCCTGAAACGCCAGGCCCAGGGGTTAACTCAAAACTTCTTGTCTTCAAGGGCGTCCGCACTCTCGTTCAGATGGCAACACAGGTACACATAATGAAAAATAAAACAAATTCTTAAATTTTGTTTTTTAACAAAAACACGTTCCCTTCTATTTCAGCTCCTTGTTTCGGTTTTTACCCTTGTAGGCTCTGTTTCTGGGTGCGGGACTGAGCTCAGCTAAGAACACCTCTGACCCTGACCAAGTCCTGATCCAAGACTCTAGTATTGTAGGAAGCCTGTGGATATTCCTGATGCCTCAATTTGACACTGTAAGCACCCTCACTGAGCGAAAGTAACATTAACAATCACTCCTATGGTGACCGCCTTGGAGCCTTGGGCATCCTGGATGCCTTAGCATATAAAGACCTTTAAGATAGGACAGGGTGTACACAGCATAGACATCGATTGCTTGGTGGCACAGAGCAACCAGGGTTCAAATCCAAGAAACTTCATTCTTGGCGTGGTGTTTTGTCTCGAGAAGAAGGAAAGAGCAATGAGGGGTATGCATAAGGGTTTGGGGTAGGGAATGGGAAGGGAGAAATGGTCTTATTAAAGTATAATCTCGAAAATAAAAGCCAAAGCGAAGTAAGAGGCAAGCCGAGCAAAGGCCAGCGGGCAAGTGTGTACCTTGAGGGGGAGCTTCCTAATAGCTTCTGTATTAATGTTTCCCACTGTTTACCTTTTCAACCTCGGTCTGGTCAGATCAGAAACTCTGCTCCTCCAAACACTAAAAGCTCTGCAGCCAAGCAACAAGGATGGTTCCCCACCTTCACGCCCTAACTTAATTGCCTTAAGAAACAACTGTTAAAGTTTTAAAACTGCCACCCAATTGCCTCGTTGTCTCCACAATCTGTCCCTTCCCTGAGGTGTGGGCCCAACTGCTCTCTATGTCTGCCTTCCAGTGATTCCCTGCTTCAAGGACATCATTTTCTGGTTTCCCCTCTGAGACTTAGGCTGTCTGAAAGCCACAACCCATAGCCAGCCACACATGGCTGTTGAGCTTAAGGAGACTCTTCTCATTCTTCTCTTCTCATTCACGCTGTCTGCATCCCTAGTCCTTTGTAATCATGAGCTTTAGACAACACAGACTATATAGGACATTTAACTGAAAGAGACTGGGCCCACGTAAAGAGTGTGTCTAAATCCTAACTATCCGTAGGACCCTATCACGTAGACCACAGAGACACGTCTGGGCCTTTCCAACTGCAATCTACTTACTCAGAGCCACAAATGCCACACAGAAAGACTCAACCAACTCACTCCTGGTTCCAGGCCCCATGCTACTTCAGGAACCACCGGCCACTCTTTGACCTTAGTGTATGATAGATACGTATAGGGCCTAGGAACCCTGGGAAACAGGCTGTGGGATCTTATTCTAGTATAAGCAAGAGGGAAGACATTCTTCTGTCCCAGACACTTAAGCTGCTCTATGAACATCCCCAAGCCCTCCCCTCCCACAGCACCGTGAAAAAGGAACTTCTCAGCCTGCCCTGATCACCTACCAAGGACTCAGAGAAGATGTAGACGTCAGATCTTTGTAACCCACAATCACAGCCTATTCCTTACACATGCAGAGCCCATCTTCAGGGCCAAGAGATAACTGTTCAGAGCTGAGGAGTCAGGGTGGGCTGTAGAGACAGGGATACCCCCATATGGGAACAGTGCTGTGAGCAAAACCGTCTGTGCCTCTCATTGATACGTATGCATTACCTCATCGCCATCTCATTCCGTGAATGTGTGCGCGTGCCTGTATGTGCACACATGTAAGCATGCACACTCACATATGTAGTCTTGCTACAGGTATTGAGCATGTGGGGAAAGAATTTACTGGTCATGGGGTATGGAGTAAAAAGGTAGAAGTCTAAGGATTTTTTTTTATCTGTAATCCTACATAAACATCCCACGAGTCTGCCATATTTGTAAATACAAATTGCTGGATATTGTCAGGATCCTTATTCAACCTAATTAATTTTTATTTTATCACTTCAATATATTTATTTTAGCCCAAAAGTGTTTTTTCTTTCACTTTTATACATATATCATGGTCCTTAATCAATTTTGCCTCATGCTATCCTCTCCTCCTGCTGAACCCCTTCTCTCTCCTGGTTCCCTATTTCCTCATCCTAAGATTCTTTTCTATTAGAGAAACAATGGATATTTAAGTTTATTTCTAAACTTGGCAAGATCCAAATATAAGGGATTTAATAATTTTGTCAAACACATCTCAGTCATAAAAATTCCACACCCTGCCTGCCACCAACCCTGAACTGGGATACGAGGACAGCCGCGCGACCTTCTGAGTTGCAAAATACCAACCAAAGAGACTCAAAGGCTGGCCTGGTAACTCCAAGGCAGGAGAAGGCATGTGGGGAAGGAACGGGCAGATCATAAAGGGAGCCGAGGCCCAGGAGATCCAGGGATCAGAAAAAGACTCAGCCTATACCGGACAGGAGCTGAGCACGTGTCACTGAGCGGTGTGGAAGAACGGGCATGAAGGCCATGATGAGCTCCCCTTTGTAGATTCCTAAGCACACCTTTGTAGAGTAGGGTCCCTCCTCCTCCAGACAACGTCTGATTTGTAGAGAAAACTGATCTTGCTTTGGTGAGAACACACATAGACCCAGAGACAAAAGTTAATTCCCCAGGATATTAGGAAGAAATGAGTGGTTATGGTTTCAGATACATTGGGCTCAACCTAGAATTCTTATGCCCATTTCAGTATCCAGTACTGTATGAGAGTACAGTTGCAGCTTAATGGACACGAAAGTCATCACTACAAGTCAGGCTACCTTGAAATATTAACAATCCCTACCCAAGGCAAAAGCAGAAGTGAAGAAAACCTTGCCCTTACAAGTATAAGCGGTCGCACGATCTCTTGTACAAGTATGTTGCTTCTGGCCTACAGAAGAACAAATATTCTCGCTTTAAAATGTAAGTGTACCCAGAACTTTTTCAGTAGTTGATAATATTTGTTTTAGTTATCTTTGCAAAAAAAATGCTTTGAAATCTTGTAGAAAAGATGTTTGAACTCACTTGCTCAATGATAAATTACCGTTGAAACATTGAGCTGATGACATTTTCTGCTGGTATCACCTAATACTCTCACAGCTTGTGTGGTCAAATCAAATCTTCTTTGGAATTTTGTAGAAAACTAGAGATAACTTTCGTGTTTAAGCCACGCATTTTTTTAATCGCATACCTCTTCAACCCACTGTGACTGCTGCAATTTGGTTTTTAAAAGGATATTCATGGGAGAAGCTAGCTTTGGCCTCAGTTATGTAAACCGTATTCAGAGCAGGAGACCAAGCCGTCTTTAAAATTGATGTTAACACAGACCTGTTATGAAAATACACAAAAGTTTTCTCTTCATTTTTCCGGGGAGTGTGGGGGGGGGGAGAGGGAAGTAAGTAAGACAGAAGCAGTTAGCAGCTTGCTTCTCATGATGCCTAAGTCCAGCAAAACTCAAATCACAAGAGGGTTGTAGGGTCTGCTTAATAGTCAAAGTAAGGTTTGAACAGTAGGGTCTTTCTCGTGAAGATGGAGGAAATAAGTTCTCAAAATAGGAACTAACTCCCTCAGCAATTCCTTAGTACAATCTAGCAGTGGTTATTGTCATTAACTAAATTGCCCGACGACATTTGGACTCTGGGTCTATATTTGAAGGCTGTAACCAGAAGGTCACTGACCATGGTCAGGTCATAGGTCTCAGCAAACCTCCTAAGATAGGTCCTCGTGGCTTATGAGAAATCTAATATTTGAACGTGATCAGGACAGCATCATGGTGTACAGCCTGGGTGTCTCACCGGGTACTTGACTTAGAAGATCTCATTCTGGGTTTTCTTCTGTCTGGTCGCATCTCGGTCATCTGAGTGAATTTATCAAAGGTTCCGCCTCACACTTTATAAGTTTTGCACTGGGCTTTACAAATTGTTCAGCTGTCCCTCAACTTCTGATGAGGTCATTCTCTTGTTTAAACCCATCATACATTAAAAAACACTAAACTGAAGGCACGTTTAGTCATCTGACACAAAACCTATTTTATAACAGAGTTTTAAACACTTTGTGTAATTGACTGAACTGTGCATAGCACACTGTAAGAGTGCATGCCCTTTTGTGTGCCCTTGTGGCCTTCATGATCACATGACTGACTGGGAGTGACTGCCCGGTGTCCGAGAGAAGATCTTACCACAGTCAGCTTACCCAGAGAAGTTCAAATTTTAGTGTATAAAGTTTCTAATGAATGCACATTGTTTCTTCCCCATTATAATTGTGGTTTACCAGAAACAAAGGTATTTTCAGGAATAACACTGGTGACACCCTCTTCAGCTATTAGTTGAGACAGTAGACCCCAATTAATCGGATTTCCCTAGACCTCCCTCATAATTGAAGCTTGGTGCCAGCCAGAGGAGGAACGCCTCCCAGGAAGATACTTCAGAGTTCTGACGATTTGTTAGATTAGAACCAAATTAATGATGGGTCAGTAATGGGAAGGACCATACCTTAAACAAGACTGCTTGCTTGTGCATATTTCTTTCCCTCTATTTGAATCTGAGGGTGATTTTGGGGGGGTCACCGATCTTTTTACTTATTGGTCTTCCCAGTCTGGCTTCATGGAATTCGTTCTCTCTCTCTCTCTCTCTCTCTCTCTCTCTCTCTCTCTCTCTCTCTTTTTCTCTCTTCCACTACGACTTGTCTCTTTAATTGGCTTACTAAGGACAAATGGCCAAACCTAATTTATTAGAGTTGCCAGGGCCCAAGCTCTGAGTCCCCAAATTCTGTAGTCAAAAAGAAAAAAACAACCCTTTGTAAGTCAGAGACCGTCTGCACATTGTGTCCTGAAGCTAGAAGGTTCTACCTAGGGTTCTTAGGAGCCCTTTGGCTCAACAAGAGCTAAGATAGACATGAGAAAATGTAATAGGTTACTCCTGCTATCACATGGAGAGACAGGAGGTATCCAGGATGAAATCGAGAGACCAGATTAGAGAACACCAGCTGTTCTAGTCTAGGTCCTGTCACTGAGACAAACACCATGACCAAAGGCAATTTGGGAAGCAATGGGTTTATTTCTTAAACTTCCAGGCAATAGCTCATCACTGAGGAAAGTCAGGGCAGGGGCTAGAGGCAGGTAAGATCACGAAGGAACTCTGTTTACTGACTCGCTCAGCCTTCTTTCTTACACAACCCAGGACCATGTGCCCAGGGGTAGCATGGCGGCCCACGGTCGAATGAAACTTCCCACATTAATAATTAATTAATTATTAAGGAAATGCCCCAATGGAGATGCTCACAGGCTACTTCAATGGAGACAATTCTTCAGCTGAGATTTTTTTTTTCTCTTCCCAGAAGAAGAAGCTAATTTGCGTCAAATTGACAAAAACAACCAGTGGTACACTGGGCGATGGGCAGCCACAGTGGTAAGGACTAGGAGACACACTCGGTAGGTGAAAGATAAGCACAAATAGTAACAAAATAGCATAAGATCTTTAACCCTACCTTTCCAGGAGGCAAACTTCAGGCCAACTTGGCTACCAACGTTGTCTTAGTCCCTCTTGATATTAACCCTGGGTAAGAATTATGATCTGTATCCTGCAGACCAGGAGAATGAGGGTGCTGACTGGTAAGTGGAGGAGACGCTGACAAAAAAAAAAAAAAAAAAAAAAAAAAAAAAAAAAAAAGCAGAGGCCCAAATCTCACTTGCACACCATGCTGTGTAGATGCTAAATTTCAGGGGTCAATTCAGACAAGTCAAAATAAAAGAACAAGTGGAACCTAATTTAGTCTCTTACCTTTAATCTTTACTTGTGGACTTGCTTGGTTGCTAAAAGTGAATTAGCACTGGGCTACCATAATGAACTCACCCCAAGAAGGAAAGACTTCCTACCAGGAAGAGTATAGGAGAAATGAGTTCACCTAGCTCTTTGAAGCATTTTAACAGCCCGGAATTGCAGCAGTGGGTATCTGCTAAGGCTGTTTGATACTGGGCCACTTCCACAAAAGGCCAGACTGTAGGACCCCAGAGCCGCTCCCGGGGATCTAGCTAACTACATAAGTGGCTCCAGAGAGTTCACAGGAAACTTGTGCCCTGGAGGCTAAGAGGACTGAAAGGCTTTGGCATCCAAAGGAAGTGAAAGGCGGGGGCGAGGTTAGGCTGTCAGCTACAATTGAAGGATTGAATGGGTTCAGATTAGAACCTAGGAGCTGAGTCAGGATAGGTATTGATAAGGTAGCTGGTTCATCTGTGTGGCCAGAAGTTCTGTCTCAAAGGATGCCAGTGAGATGAACCCAAGAAGTCTGTGGAGAACTGCAGCCCCGGGTTTCCAACCCAAGTTACTGAAAAGTTAAGAATTTCGCCTGGATTCTGGTAACTACTGATGCATAGTAACCCAGAATGACCAATTTATTATGATCGTGGAGTCTGCACCATGGAGGTTTTTGATAATGTACAATAGCTTAGCCTGTAGCTTCTCCAAGATGTCGGGTGTCCCCCGTGAAGATACAAAGACCACCATGCGTGTCCACTGTTACAGCACCGTGGTCTGGAAGCATTTGAAAATGTCTTCTCTTATGCCTAGTGGTTCTGATGCCTTTTTGTTGGGACCTCGTTTGGGGCTGTTGAACAGAAAGCACTTCTTATCGTGTGCCCTGGGCTCCCTCACAGCATGGATGTGCCGCCATATTCAGAATTCCTACACGGAATCTCTGAGACAAGAGTCTCAGAAACCTGCAGTCAGTTGCCCACGTTATTGGTCGGAGCAACAAATAAGCTCACGTGATTTTAAACAGCCTCCTTCAAGAGGAGCCGTGTTGAAGAATGCTTTACTCCACAGCGGAGAAGCCCAGAAATAACCGGCTGTCTGTGATCAGAGCCGCACTTACCACAGCATCTGGGAAGAAGGCGGAGACGGATCTGAGCCCGCCAAGTGCCAACAGGAAGCACTTTCCTCTGTGCCCAGGCCTGCCCTCTCCCTTTCCCAGCCCCTTCCTTACCCTGGGAAGCCCTGTGGGTTCTGCCTTAACTAACTTGGCCTCTCTGTGAGGGCTTCATTACCCTAATAATATACTTGCCAGAGAAGACAGTCTCATTCTTTGTTTTCTCTAGAAGCTGTGTAGCCAGCAGAAGCTCGTTCCTCCTGTTGCTAGGCCCCCACCTCACCCCCACCCCCACAGCCTATCAGAACTGCTTTCAGGACCAACAGTGGTTAATATTTCTAGCCACCCCAGGTCTGGGTTCTAGCACCACAAATTCTCAGCCTTTACCTCTGGACACGATAGACAGCTTCTTTAAATCTCAGTTTCCCCCAAGAAGTTTCCTATGGAAATTTTACAAAGATTAAATAGGATACTGTCTGGCAGAAACCCCTGCACAGGAAATACGGTGCTGCCTTGACTTCAAATGGTTCTAATAAAACAGCACGTTGTGCTATTAACTGCCTTCCCACTCTATAGGTAACGCATATTGGCCTCCTGCTCCCATACCTGCCGCACACCTCGGGAGCTCTCTCTATTTTTAGTTCATTGTAGCTTGATTTTTACTTCTGTGCGAGCTTGTGGTAGTAACAGACATCTCTGGCCTTTTTTCACTGACTAAGTGAGATTATATGTACAAAGCTACACTACAAAGCAGACCAGGCTCTTGTGAACACTAACTCTGTCCCCTCTCCCTTTCCACCTCTACCTCAGCCACACATGCCATGCTTAAGAGAGAGAAAAGAAAAAAAAACAGCAAATATAATATTGTCTCCCCAGCTCATCTTATAAAGCTCCCCCATCAGTAAACATTCCCAACTTCCTACTCCCCCACCACAAGGGCCCCAATATCCAGACCTTTTGTGAGGGAAAGGTGCTTAGAGATCACACATCTACCTAATCTGAAGAAAGCCAGCATGAGGGCCCATTAGGCATGGAGCCGCCCCCCTTTCACAGAGTCCTGTGTAGATAAGTCAAGAAGGCCAGGCTCCAGCCCCCTGGGGGAGAGACTGACACCTGCAAAGCTGTAGGACTGAGATCCAGTTTCCCAGCCTTTGTCCTGAAGCACTGAGGGGCACTGTGGTCAACGCCTGGGTTTTCTCATTCAGGACAGAGCTGGGAGTGGGAGACAGTGGTTGCCAGGTGTTATGCTTCCTCTCCAAGTGAGAAAAGGTTTAAAACTTGCTCCTTCCAATAGGGATAGGCCCTAAGGGATCCCCGCCCTCTGGGTAGAGCCTTTGCCTGAATACCCATGACAGCCACAAATACGCTCCCTGGCAGTATGGCACAAATCACTTCCCCAAAATGACTGTCAGTTTTCCTTCCTCCTGGTTTTAATGGAAGGAGAAGTTATTTACCATTGAAAGGAATCTGAACTATAGTTCCAGTGTTTACATTCCTTAGGCTGAGACATGGCCCCTGGGAAACATTGTCCCAAAAGCTGCATGGGCCTCTTCCCTCTGTTCCTTCCGACAGCTTCCTGCAGAGAAAATGGGGTTCAAGCCTTCATCGTCTTCTCGTTTTTATTTTTTTCCCACACTGCTCCAGGTCCGCACTGGTTTATCTACTTATCCCTTCAACAAGCATTTAATGAGCATTTATTCTGTGCCTGGCAGTGTGATCCACCCATCCCGGGGAAACTAGAGACGAATTAAACGGGATCCAGCTTTCAAAATGTTCTCTGTTGTTTTGTTCTGGCTGGCCTGATCCATGAATACCAACGACCCATAAATGTCTGGATATGAAAGTGCGACAGGAGGGCAGGAGAATGCAGCCCCGGGAGGAACCGTGGCAGCCTATGGTTGCGAACAAGTGAGCAATGGATGAATAGGTGGTTGCTGTGTGGAAAGGAGCTGGCCAGTGTGTCAGTGAGGAAGAAGTCATGAGCAAAAGGATGCAACACCATGACCTCCTGAAGGACCACAGGTCCCCGGGGACAAGAAAAGCCAGCTGGAAAAGAAGGCAGATGTGTGGGCGGATCTGGACCTTGCCATGCTCCAGGCTCTGGGCAAAGCTCCAGTCCTATAGAGAGCTGCTTTACACATTAGAGTAGCTGGCAGGTACCATTGCACAGTCACATCTGGACACAGAGTGGGTGCTTCCTCAGTTTCCCCCATCAGCAAAACACACAACAATTTATTCTCCAAAGTCGTTCATACGGCCTGGGTGATCTACAGTTTTCATTTGCTTTATTGGTGCAGGAGGGAAAACATTCATTTATTTTTATGAAACACATGGGCTTGGAGGGTGTTTTTTATATTATTAAAAATGAAATACTTGGGGAAAATTCAAGAATTTGGTCTCGTGGCTTCCTACACTATTACACTGTGTCTCAGTGACAAAGCCAGAGAAATGTGAGTGACGGCGAACCATGTTGGCTTCTCTTGCAGTAAAAATAATCTGTGCCCCATTTCCCTCACCCCCGATGCATGTTCCCAGAAGCAAAAGCTTGCGACCATCATTTTGCAGTTTTACAGGGATTTGACATCCTAGTAATGAGCTGGTCCATTGGCTAAGCAAATAAAGCTGGTTGTTTCAAGCACCCAAGTTGTCCACTTTGGCAAATCAAACAATGTTGCTCAAGAAGAGAGAAGAGGATATGACAGTCCCCACGCCTTCCCAAGTGTCCTTACTTCTCAAGGTCTGATCCCAAGAGCTAGGCTCTCCTGCTCTTGTGTAGAGATGCCCAGGGTCTGATGAACTCACTGGGCATTGGTGAGAGCGGGTGCTGGAGTGCCATCGGCCCAGAGTGGTCGGGAAAGAGTAGAATTTGGACAGCACTGAGCTATAAAAGAACAAAAAGACTCCTTCAACCTGCAGTTTCCTGGGTGGAATCTCAAGACGCAAAGAAAAGGAATTTTTATGAGGTTCCCATAAGGTTAGAAAATTGCCACGAGAGAGATTAGGTGCTTGAGCTTGGTGGTCAGAACTAGGAGAGTCGAAATGAAATGTTGACACTCCTCGAGCATCTACCACTGTCACCTTGCCAATAGAGATAACAATAACGCCAGTAACTGATCAGCCGCAATTACGGAATTCTCAATATTTAAGACTAGATCTCATGTAACCAGAAGCCCTGTAAAGCGGCTCCAAGAGGGCGGAGTCAACCACTGGAGGCCTGGGTCTATACTCACTGCCCTCGGCAGCTGATTATGTTAAGATAGCTCAGCTCTGTTTTATGTAGACAGTGTAGACGAAGAGAAGCGGACAATGTGGAGAACTGGGGAACTGAAGATTTGGCTCGTTCCGTTGGAAGCAGTGAGGAAACCTCGGTCAGCTTGAGTGAACTCTTGGTGGCTCTATTTCTGACGTTTCCCAGTTGGAGTTAAGAGTGAAAAACTCAGAATAGATTTAAGTCACACCATACCTGGGGTCTCTACTCTGAGAAGGACAAGAGCCACACAGGAAGGGGGAAGAGATCAAGGTCAGTGCATGGCCAGGAAAAGAGCTGCATGGCCCCTGGGGAGTCATGGGGCTGGCACTAAGGAATAACCAGTTCAGAGCAGCTTCTGATGGCAGGAGATCAGCATTACCAGGCAAACCTTTTGCCCAGGCTTCCCAGTGGCTGCCACTGTGAAGCTGTCAGGAAATTTGTGATTATTCTTTTTATCGATCATCTCCATTGATTTTGTCTATGGTGAAAATATACTGCAGATGCGTTAAGTAGCTATCATAGGCAAATTGCCTTTTAATGAATTGTACCGGCAGACTGGATTTTTACATTTAACCTTAAGCAGGACTTAGGCTTGTGCCCAAATACTGATGGGAGGATGAAAGACGGAGCTTAGACACCAAGCTGACGATTGACCTCAGAGTTTTTTCTTGTATACTACTGAAACATACCAAAACTCTGCTTGAGAGGTCATGCCAAGTCAGGAGTAGGTCTGCAAGTCTCCTGAGGAGATAAAACAGATTGCCGTATGAAAGCACACAATTGTCTGTCGTGTGACTTCATTATGAAGCATCAACTTTTGCCACTTTTCCAAGACTTAAATATTTCCCAGTTAGCCTCTCTATTTCAAAAGCTCCAGAGTAAAACGGGGGCTCTGATTTAGATGGACTTCCTTGTCTGGTCTCATGTCTTAGAAATCTATTTCAAGCATTGAATGCATATCCTACTCCTTCTGTGAGGCTTGTGTTTTTGTGTTCTGAAAAAAAAAATCCTAAGTGAGCATGTGTATGCATGCTCATGTGTGCGCATATGTGTGTGTGCGCGTGTGCAGATATGTATGTGCATGCACATGCTGACCTCTTATTAGCAAAACTGTGCTCAGAAGAATGCTTAGAAGTTTAGTTCTAATATGCCAAGCGCTGGTTGGTGTTTTGTCAAATTAGCACAAACTAATTTGGGAAGAGGAAACTTCAACTAAGGACTTGGCTTCCACCAGAGAAGCCTGTGGGGGCACTGCTTTAGTTAATTATTAATGTGGAGAGGCCCATTCCACTGTGGGTGGTGCCACCCCTGAGGAGGTTGTCCTCGGTTATATAAGAAAGCAGGCTCCATGAGTCATGGAGAGAAAGCCAGGAAGCAGTACTCCTCCATGGCCTCTGCTTCAGTCGCTGCCTCCAAGTTCCTGTCCTGACTTCCTGTTCTGACTTCCCTGAAAGACAGACTACAAGCTGTAAGATGCTCCCTACGTAGCCTTTGATCATGGTGTTTTATCGAAGCAGTAGAACCCGAACTAAGACACCAAATTTTAGCCAGAAATAAACTGTTGCCAACTCGGTTATCACACTCAAAGAGGGAGGCCCGAGTTACAGGCATTACTGTGCAGTGGTAAGGGCAGATATAAAGACTACACTATAGCTAGAAGCAAGATTACAACCATTGCTGTTTCTTCTTTCCTTCCTTCCTTCTTTCTTTCTTTTTTAAAATAACTTAATGGGCAGAAATTACAGTTAAAAATGTTATCTCTAAAGGGAAAACATTTCTTTGCCAGACTCTTGAAACTTACGATTTCAACAGTTTGGCAGGGGGAAAAAACTGATTTTGACAGGAATAAATTATGGCTACAGGCAACGAATATGAAGGCCAATGTCCCAATCACACTTGACGTTTGGTTTTCAGGGGAATAATCATCTAGTCTGGTCACATGATAAAACTACACTTTCCTTTCATAACGTACGGGAAATACACTGGCCCTTCCTGTTCTCCCTGGCCAGAACTCAGAAGCTTCAGTCCAGGCTAAGAGGAGGGTGTCTCCCCATGTCCACAGAACCAAGAACAGCAGGGTTTGGCTCGAGGCAGGCAGCCTTTGTCTTTCTGGGCTTCCAACTCTCCCGTCCACAGAATCTGTCCCACGGTTGTTTCACTTCTTGTTTACAAGGTGGCTACCTGCAGCATTTGGATTTCATGTGCTTCTTGATTCACCCAATGAGGGAGAAAGAACAAATAGTATTAATTTTAAAATGGGGGGGGGGGGGGAACGGCGAACGCTTCTTTACAACCTGGAATGGAAATCAATGTCATGCCCTGTCCTGAAGAGTCTATTTATCCTGAGAAAGATCACGCAATGCTGTCACTGCTTCTGACCCAGCTTTGGAGCCGGAAACAATGTGGATCCCTGTATTACCCAGGGCTCTGTTTGGGAGTGGTGAAGTGGATGTGAGTTGGGCCATCAAAGGCATCCGCTGCATAATATCACTCAGTGCTAACTATAATCTTATGCATGGTTCCATAAAAGAGTGAGGCTTGGGGCATTTTTAAAAATACGAGTTTGCACAGCTGGTGCATTGTGATATCTGGTTGTACACAAGCAAAGCTGGCACCCTCATCCCCATCAATGTGATATTCTTATTGGGCAGAATGTTACAGGGGGGCATGCTTCCATGGTTTCCTTTTTAAATACTAGCTTAAGCAACAAAGGAGTAGCAATTTATATTAATGTGAGTAGAAAAGGAATATAGGCCAGTAGGATGTGAGTGGTCGATTTAGCTGTGACCCCTTTCACTCGTCTACTGCTATATCTCAAAACAGGCTTTTATCAAATATTGTAGCTAGCCCCAGTGGTACAAGGTGGCATCTTGGTTACTTGGACCACTGAGTATTATAAGCCCCAAGCCTTTCTGGACTATAGGATGAGTTTGAGTCTAGCCTCGTCAACTTAGTGAAACCCGTTCTTAAAATAAAGAGTAAAAAGAATTCAAAACCAGCCTGGGTAACTAACTGAGTGTGATCCTGTTTTAAGATTTAAAAATCAATTAAAGGAGGCAAGCACTTAGCACAGCGCTAGAATGATTACCTAATATTAAAGAGGACATGGTTTCAATCTCTGATAAAAAAGAAAGAAATGGGAGGGGAAGGTAAAAGAGAAAACAAGAAAAAGAGAAGAGGGCTCGGATATGACGTCGTGGTAGAGTACATATGCAAGATCCAAGATTTGATTCCTAGAAAAAAAAAAACAGACAGAAATTTAAAGCCCAGCTGAGATAGTTTTCAAGATACAGTAAAAGCATGACTGATATAATAATAATGAGAACATGTTAAAGATTTAGTTTAACCTACAAACAAGTACATGTTGTAACTGATTCAAACAAGACATCAGCGAAGCATCAACTCACATAGAGCAAGGAAATGTTGACGGTGCAAACAGACATAATTTCTTTGCAGAAAGAGAAACTGTGGTCTTGCAATAGACAAAATTTCTCTCTATCCCTAAAGGCTGGTCAGGAACGACTCTGGGTTGAGTCAGTTATCTCCAAGCTAGAGTTGTGACACAGCTCTCATGAGTCAGAGTCCGGATAACCTGGAAGGGTATGCTCTGGGAAACCCTCAATTTTCCAGGGGAAGCACGGTTCTGTGTCTGTAAAACACACATCCTTTTTTCTCATGACTTCAGAATGGAGGATGGACTCAGCCAGGAAGTTCTGCCAGCCTCTCTGAGTTCATTCAGGTAACTGACATCATCTGAAGGCTTGACTGAAGCTAGAGAACCAACTAGTTGATGCTTGTTCTGAAACGTGTCTTTATGGAAGGTGACTGAGGGGAGTACAGAAAGGCTAATGGCCTTAAAGATTGTCATTTCAGAGACACAGTATGTGAAGCAGAGTCACACGGGTACGGTTTAAGTTATAGTCAAAGGGAAGAAATCAGAGTGGAAGGAAGGCTTATGCCAAAGTCTTTGTTGGGACTTTCAGGAGGACCTCACAAGACAGAGTAAACGCTTTGGGACTGCCTGGTTTGAATAACAGCACTGAAGGAGAAAAATGGTGCGAAGACAGCCCCTAATCACCTAGCTTCTAGCCCGGAGCTAGTTTAAGACGAAGCAACCCTTGCTGTAAGCTAAGAGGCCGTTAATGGTTCTCCCAGATCATCTTTGCCTCTAGGAGCAAGCCCTAGGGTCAGTCTCTCCTCAGGTCTAAAAGTCCCCAAGCCGTTACAAGTCACATTGTACAGAGAAGAGAAGCAGGCTGCCACCATGTTGTCATTAATTGAGAGACTCAAGTCTCTTCCTCAGGGCCTCTCATTTATCAGTTAGTCACCTGAGCATCTTTACATGGAGCTATGTTAAGACCTCATACACAAGATCACTAGTCTTGGAAATGATAGTACGTCATTTCTGCTGCAAGCCATATAGAGTGGAAGGCATAGGGTAAACAGTGGAGCGGGGAAAAGCCCATGATTTAATAGGACGGTGCGCAACTGATCAGGCTTAATGTACTTGAAACCAATCACATCACTAGTTACCAAGTCAAACTGAACTGTTGATATTGCCAACTTGCATACTCAATGACGACCTTCTTATCAAGGGAAGTCATACTTCATTTTTCCTTAAATCCAAAGATATGCTGAACACTGCCAAAAGTGTGCATGGGAAGATCATTCAGACAGATGGGATTTGATGATCGTATGTAGGGAAGCAAGGACGTACAGAAAGAGCCATTCTTCTTAGACGTGATCCAATTTGACTAACAATGGTGAGTAGAAAGCAATGGTGTTAGAACCATGTATGCAGGACTGGACAGCAAGTCTTAGTTCTTGAAAGTAGAAAACCATGAAAGTTGTCTGAATAAGAGAATGGCCAGTACCTGAATGTCTCTGAGTTTGCTTAGAATAACTAACAGTTCAGCTGAAGGGCAAGTTTAACCCATTTGCCATGATAAAGTCCATAGCCAGAGGTTACTCTAGGTCCTCTATATCATACAGAAGATTCCTTCAGTTCTCCTAATGGATTAATCTCCTGTCTCATCAGTCTGGCTGCAGAATGGCCCAGATCAGCTCTGTTCTTCACACTGCCCAGTTCTTTTAGGCTGATACCCCCAGCTTCTCTTAGAAGATGGCTGAGAGATGACTAGGGATGAGAAGTGCCTCATTCCCTCAATAGCAAACTGGGAAGTCACAACGGAAGCAAGTCTTTGGCCAAAGTCTGACTCACGGATGAGCAATTATTCATACACCGACACAAAAAAATGTCACAGAATCCATTTGTGTGATAATCAGGGAAGCATCTCACTATCATCCAGACTCCTCCACAAGTGACTTGTGTGAAGGATTTACACTCAAGAAGGTCGCAGTGTTCCAACAGTAAATCAGTTGTTAGCCCGAGTCAGCCATAATTCTTGTATACTGTGGCCAAATCTAAGACCATGCATAAGTCCAAGCACAGGGACCATTTGGAACAGTAGTGAACCCTGAACTTGCCTCTTAGGCATCTCATGTTCCAAGCTGAGGTACTCTATAGCCAACACCTCTTGCCCTATGTTTCTCTTATCATTTATTTTTGTCAACAAATGTTCTCATACATATGTTAAAATAATTTTACTGAGAGATAATTCTCAAATGGTCTAAATTATAAATTGAAAGCTACCTAAAGCAATGGCTATCAATTGCGACTGATCCCTGTACCCTAGTGTATTAGTACTACTGCACAACAAATTACCCCCAAAAGATAATAACTTAGAACGACCCTTATCTCCCAGCTTCAGTGGGCCAGGAATCCAGACAAGACTTACATGTGTCTTTTACAAGTTGCAAATAAGGAGTCAGCTGGGTCTGTGGTCACCACAGCTCAACTCAGGCTGCATGAATTTCTTCCCTTACTCAGGTGGTTCTTGGCCAGGTCCAGCTCGTTGTAGGCTGTTGGACTGAAGGTCTTAGTCTTGTTCCACCTGCTGGCTGCCTTCAGCTCCTTGCTGTGTGATCTCCACAATGAAGAGCTTCTTTTATCAAAGCCACCCAGTCTAAGAGATAAGAACTGGCTTTCGAGCAAAACAGAAGCCATGGGGTTTTTTTTTGTTGTTGTTGTTGTTGTTGTTTTATATCCTATTTTTAGTAGTGAGATCTCTATACTCGATTCATACATCAAATGATTTATTCTATCTTATTCTCAGGTAAGAGGATGGTAGCGCCCTCCTACATCTTAATTAATGTCCTACAGATTCTTGATTAGATTCATTCCTGTATCAAGAAATCACTCTTGGTTGAGTAGCTTCAATTACTAAGCAGCTCCTCTTAGGGTACAGGAGTGAGTTCATGAAAGGCCTCATCACTTTGAAGTCCACCTCCAAATATTTTAAAGGCAATAGTAGATAATAAAACAAGCAACATTACTTTTTTTTGATAAAGGTAACAGATCATAGTTTGTGTATGTGGTGTATGTGATTGGGAGGACTCTGTGTGTGTGTGTGTGTGTGTGTGTATGTGTGTGTGTGTGTGTGTGTGTGTGTGTAAGAGAGAGAGAGAGAGAGAGAGAGAGAGAGAGAGAGAGAGAGAGAGAGAGAGAGAGAGATGTGGGTGCTAGCATTCCATAGCACATGCATGGAAGTCAGAGGATACCAGGAGTCAGTTCTCTTCCAGCATGTGAGTTCCTAGGATTAAAATCCAGTCATCAGGGCCAGTGGCAAGCACCTTTCCCTATTGCGCCATTATACCAGCCCTCCCATTAGATTTTGAGAGAAGCTCTCTCCGTGAGCCCAGAGCTTGCTGCTTCAGCTACACTACCTGGCCAGTGAGCCCTGGGAGCTGTGTGCCTCAGTAACTCTCCCCTACCCTGAGGCACACAGGTCACAGACACATAACACCTTTTCTGCTGATTCTAAGGAATTAAATTCAGTTCTTTGTGCTTTTATAATAAGCACTTTGTCGTGTAAGCCATTGCCCCAAGCCCCCTGACCACATGAAGGAAAGACTGTGATTGAAGATCACTCACTATGTTGCTGGTATACAGTTCTGAATGATCACTGAGCTTTTTATTTTACTCATCAGTTTTAGACGCCTTCGTTTCAAAGATGGCTGCTAGAAGAGGCAGGCCAAGTGACTCTGTAAGAATGCGTGAACCCCAGCCTTGAAAAGCTAAGATTTTAGACTAATAAAGATTCAAGTCAACAGTGGGGGCTAACAGAAAGGCACCTAATACTGCCAGAATTAATGTGTCAATACTGTGGTCTGTGTGAAAATAATACAAAGTGACTTCTTCTGGAAGTTATCTATTAGGCAATGGACTGTCCATTTTGGCACAAAAGAAACAATACTTATTTGGGGTGTGATTTTTAAAACCTAGCTTAAAATTAAGCATGACTCTTGGGGTGTGATGGACTAAGACCATAGAAGCTTCCTGTGGGTGAATGCCCCAGAGCCCCTCCAGTCTTGGTTATGAGGAGGAAGAGAACCAGAGCTTGCACTCTCAGCTCTGAACACAATGGATTTCTTGGAAACACAGAAATGTTATCCATGGCTTTATTCAAATAGGAGTTGGAAAGAAAAAAGACATTCTTGGGGTGCGCAGATTGCAGACACTTTTAGAACATGACTTCCAACGCTTAAGTAATCCAATTTTACAGTGTGTCAGTCAGGCTTGTGTTTTAGAAAAGTCATTTCTCTTCAGATTGACAGTTTCAAGCTCAGACCAAAGAGGACAGAGGACACATTTTCCAAGGGTGCCATTAAGGAGCAAGTCTACAAGATGCCTGGTTATGAGCAGAGAGCATTCAGACAGGAATACTAATAAAGTCATTTGAGTCTAGTAATAGCAACACATCTGTGAAATGGTCAAAGAAAAGAAACAAATCAAAGCATTAAGCCTATCGACGGTTGGAAGATGAACACTGCTGCCCCCTAACGAGCAACAGGATGAAGTCTCCTGCCATATGTGTTGGAATTGATATAGCATCATGGCCCATGTCAGATGGGCTAATGACTAAAATCCCCCCTTGGCCTATCACATACAAACAAAGGGTTTTCTTTTGATAACTTTAGACAGTGAACGAATTCCCTGGGTTTAAAACTGGTTTCAATATGAAACAAAATAATCTCTTTCTATGTAGATATCCATCTTGAAGCATGAGTCCCATATAAGAAAATTATACTTACAGTCTGACTTAATTATTTTAATACTGTTTTTCTCTCTGTTTGGCTCAGCTGGCTTTGGATTGCTGGAAATCCCTGCACAGCTTCTCATGCCTGGGTCAGCAGTATATTTTTGGCTTCACTAACACTGATGTCGAAAATTGAACATCTGGTCTTCCTTTGCCCCCACCTCCACCATTTCTTCCCCCAAATAATCAACATTTTCCTCTTTGCATCTTTGGCTTGAATAATATCTTGCATTTTGATGCATACTATGTTTGTTTGAGAGTTGGGGATCCAAATTATTCCTATTTCCAATTCTGAAAGGCTCCCAGCAGAGCCATTTCCTGTTGGTCCTTCTCGTAAACCAGTTAAAAGAAAAGCTCACCCTGACGGGTTGGATTGTATCAATAGATTGCTAATAAAAGGAATCATATCCGCCACAGATGCTTCGCTCTCTGCTCAGGTGTCTGTAAGTGCACCTCGGTTGTAACCGTACCGTAATGATGTTCTAGACTCGGAGTGTCTGGAATTCTGGCTGACCTTCTCTCTGTGTTCCCGGTGTGGCTTTGTGAACAGTTGCTGACTTTCACTGCATAAGGCCGAGGCCAGAGTAGGGGCAGGCAGGGGTATCCCACAGGGTTTTCACATAACCCAAAACACGGGAGGCAGACACTAGGAGGACCAATGGACTGCCTTTGTGCCTCTCTGATTCCACTCTTTTGGAAAGCAAACCCTTGTTTTCTTTATTATAATGAAACATTCTTGGCTAATTTAACCTCTGTGGTTAAAGATGCCTTTTTATACGGGTCTAGGAAATGTTTTTGCATGCCTCTCCTCTCTCATAAAGATATATTTCCTTATATCTTTTCATTATATTAGCAGATCTTTCCATTAAGAACATCTTTTTCAACCTGGTGTAAATCCAAGACGGAGATGTTTATTTTAAAGCATTTTAATAAACACACTCCAAGGTCAAATATGTCGCTTGGCTTTGTTTAAAAAAAAAAAAAAAGAAACAAGGCTTTGGTTCTAGATTACTTTTCTAATTCTCTCACTATAGGCTATGCAGCAGTCCCTGAAAAATCCCAGACATTATCTGGATGTCTGCGCTGAACAGTAAGGAAGTGTTGGATGACAAGTGTGTTTTCTGCAGACTTTTTAAAGGGTTACTAGAATGTGAACAGAGCCCAAGAGAATTCAGTTCTTTTAATTTATATGCTTTGGATAATGGAAATGATACCACTGTAAGTGGATCTACACACCGGCTTTTAAGAGATTCTTGGGCTATCTGAACGAACAGGGGAATGTGTCTGCATCCCAGCGTCCCCATGTGGTATCCAGACCTTGAAACTTATCTGTTTAAAGTGTCCGCTGTAAATTTAGGGGACATCACATTTCTACCCAATGTGTTAACACTTAGATTAAGACCACACATACACACCTTTTTCTTATTTATGAGCAATTAAATGACTCACTAACAAGAAAGGAACTTTATTTATAGTTCCAACTTAAAAAAAAAATTGGCAATGCGATAACTCTTCCTATAAAAACATGACTTTTTTTTTAAACATTTCTAAACTAACTTTTTTTAAAAAGTGTGTCTTCGTCAAGGCAAGGCCCCTGGAACAACTGGATGAGTATGTATTGAATGTTTTACTTTCTTTCTGTGAGACAGCAAGAAGTTCATCCAAATAGAACCATGGCTCTACCACATAAATCATTTGGAAAATCTGGTAACTTTCCACATGACTCAGTTAAATCCTTTAAACCCACAGGAGAATTTACTTGCTTTTGGCATATTTCGCCATATTAGGAGGAAAACCAGTCTCCAGGGACATGGTGGTTAATGAGAATAGGCCAAGAGCAGATGTCCTAAACTCAGTTTTGTTAGCTTAAGCACTTTCAAATAATGTTTCTCTTGGTAAAAGCTCCTCAAGAAATTTCCTTTCTATGTCTTCAATATTCGTGGAGGCCTCCAATATCTTTGAAAGAGCAGAGCCTTTTCTCTTGTAATTAAACTAAACATAGAAACAGATTTAAACATAGAAAGACTATAATGTGTTCTGTTAAAAGCAGTGTTGGCTACATCATTGTAACTGATGAGCTGAAAAGGTTAGGAAGAAATTCAGTCAGAGGAGAGGAGAGGAGAGGAGAGGAGAGGAGAGGAGAGGAGAGGAGAGGAGAGGAGAGGAGAGGAGAGGAAGACAAGATCTTCACTGGGAAACAGAGAGGGCACGTGAGGAGCCACAAGCTTACCCACTTTTCAGTTTGGCCAGGCTAGCCAACCCAGAAGACCCCAGTTGCCATTTCACTTTAATCCCTTAGCAGAGACAGATCACTGCCTTCTGGAGGTGACAGATGTTGTATGAGTAATATAAACCCTGAACTGATCTTCAGTCTGCAAGTTCCCCATCCTCTACCCCCACTTAGCAAAGTTCTAGTTTTCCAAATGTATAGCTAATGGGGACTGTTCAGATGTCCTCACCAAACATTGCCCCAAATCCATACACATGCACATGTACACACACACTGCCTCCTCTGTGTTCCTGGAGTAAATTTCTTGAGTGCTATACCTAAGAGACTGTTTGGTGACTTCTTTATAAGATGAAGATTCCTGAGTCTTCAGTTTCTCAGAGACAACAGCTGTGCCAATGACCTTGGAGTTGGGAGCCTCCTTACAGCTTTGCTCATAAAGAGCTTCACCACCTAAGGCTAGCTTATAGAACTTGTCACAAACATTGGCCTTGGGCCCCCTTCTATTTGCCCTGGCCCCAAGATTGTTTCCTTGGTGACTGTCTTTCTTGGCCCACTTTCTAATGTCATTCTTGCCTTGGGTTTTGTTATGAACCTGGAAGAGAGTGTTACTACTGTCAGTTTCTTAAATTATCTTTGTATAAATATATTAATATTAATATTAATGCACTGCCCAGAAAGTAGATGTCCTAAAGAGTATTCCACAGTTTGTTCATGGGTGTTCAGAACATAGCTGTTAAGATTTGGATTTGAAGTGCCCATGTACAAAGTACCATGTATTAAAACCTGGCCTCGGACTGGTGGATCAAATTCTAAAGGGATGAATAGAGTATAACGTCCCGGGTCTAAGCAACAGTTAGCCCTTTCGTAGATTCATAAAGATGGTCTTTCTGGAAGAAGAGATTTTTTTAGGGCATGTTCTTGGTGCCATATCTTATCCCATGACTGCTTTTCTTCCGCCCATCCTCCCTTTCCCTCTTCCATTACTCCAACCCCCCACTTCTCCCTCTCTCTGTCCTTCCTGGCCACCATGTTGTAAGAAGCTTCGCATTACCCTGACATCTCCTCATGATGTTCTTCCTCATCGTAGGCTCACAACAACTGAGCTTACCAACCACGAACTGAAACAATGAGCCAAAATAATTCTTCTTCCTTTAAAGTGTTTCCCATATGCATTTGTCATGGCGATGCAATGTCTAACATAATAACACACTCTCTTCCAGATTAATGTGAATGAAATGAAGGACAGGAGAGGGCAAGATCAAGCCAGGAATAGAATGGAATGTACTAGAAATTATATCAGTGCCTTAATTAAAACTACGGCAACTCTAAAAGACTTCACATGCTCAAATCAACAAATGTGTTAGCAATGTGAATATTTTTCATATTTAACATTTGAGATCAAATGTTAAAAAAAATTGTATTGGCTTCTCTACCAAAAGTAGCACAGATTAGGGCTTCTCCTAAAACCTGATTATTGATTATTATGCTTCCTGGAGATTTTTAAGAATCTGTACTTCAGATGAGAGCAGATGGGATAAGGAAGGAAACCAAAAAGCATTTCTAGCCTGGGACCTATTCTACTGCATTGCAATCTAGTTCCCAATGAGCTCCATCCCTCTCTGTTTCCCTTTTCTGCCTTAGAAGATTTCAGAGTAGAACTACAGGATTTATAGACTTTCTACATGTATGTTGTTCTCTTTTTGAAATATACTAGATCTGCTAGCAGGGAAAATAAAAGAAGTATTGCAAGCGTCTAACCCAAGGCCGACCAGGGTATAAATCATCCAGCCCAGATTTCCCAAGCCTGGTACTGACGACTCTTTTTTTCTAAATCAAAACATGGACTTTATCCTGACGCCTATATGTGAAGGATTAAGGTAATAAGGTGCCTTGTTGTTTAGGAGAGAAATACAGTAAATAAAATAAAGTGATAAGGGTGAGTACCAAGGGGTAAAAAGAGCATTGTCAATAGCAATTCAGCATGTAAGTAGAATGAGTTTTCCTGTACAAAAATGGTTACTTCCGTCGGCAGTGATGAAATAACTCTCCTGCCCCCACAAAAGCTCCAGGTGCTCCAAGAATTGAGCTAACCTATGATATTTTTAAGTCCCCACTTTTCATACATATTTAAATTCTAGGGTTGCAAGCCAAAATTTCCCCATGGACTACCTTATCCTTTGTTAATTCAAAAATAAACAGTTCTGTGGTAATGGAGATGGGCCCTTTCACAGCGAATTCTTTGACATTAAAACTGTCTGGGGACAGTTCCTGTGTTTCCCCTGAATGTGACACGACAAAACCTCAAGACCTGGAAAAATGCATGACTCCAAACAACAGTTGAGACCTGCGGTTACATTCATCCACGAGGCTTAAGGAAACCAAATCAGGAGGTGGTCAGGGGATTAGGGGGTATCAGCTTGTACGTTCAACACTGTGCCTAAAGGCAGAGCCAAGCATGGTGGGATGTGACCAACACATGATAGCATGCTACTGTTTCTCCTCTCCAGAGGTGAGGACAGCTTAGGAAATTCTATCTACTGTGACTGGCCCAATGGAAGCAGTCTGTGAAAGGCTGTTGCCAGTCTACCATTCCTCCGTCAACTGGTTCACTGCTACCATAGCTTGTAGAAAAGATGTGCCTACTAAATCCTTTATCACTTGGCGTGGATGGAAGCAAGTAACTGATGTGTGCCTACACGCACACTCATGTTTAGCGGACTGGATTTAGAAATGCATCCCGTTTACCTTCGCCTTTGCACAGGACTCCCACCAGCAGAGTAAAGAGGAATTATTTCCAAGATGAAAGGAGATGCATTTGTCAAAATAAAATATGTGGTTATGTCAAACCTCGACCTGGTGTCGATTCGTCAACAAACTTAAAACCAACGAAGAGGGAGTGTGGTCGAGTGTACTGGCTAAAAGCATGTATGGTACAGTCACTTCCCGACTTCTGACACGCAGATAGACGACTGTTCCAAAAGGACACCCTGTGTCAAAGACTGATGTTAGTAATTCATCATCAAAGGACCCTGGGAGAAACAGCTCACTTAAAGAACAGTAGGGAAGAAAAAGTTTCAAGGGGCTGAGGGTGTGACTTCAGTATTTCTAATGTTTTTCTTTTTCTTCTTAGTTTTGTTCATACCTGAGGTAGAGTCTCATGCAGCCAGACTGTTCCTGAACATACTCTATAGTCAGAGCTGGCCTTGAACTTCCAATCCTCTGCTTCTACCCCAAGTGTTAGACTAGAGGTGCATGCCACCATTTCCAGCTCAGTTCTAGGCTTTAGTAGCTGTGATGTGTGCTTATACCCTAGGGTTTATCTAGAAGCAAAGAAAGCTGAGTTGTTCATAAGTTAGCCATCGGCTAAAAGGGAGTAGTCCAGGGATAAAGACTGGGACATACTGTGGCTCACAGCATGGCTGTGTGTATAACCACACAATGCAGTCTGCATTGGAAGCCAGGCATAGTGCCAGTGAAGATAACAAGAGGGGCTCTTGAGAAGGAACATAGACCATCCGCCACAGTGAGTAGTCGCATTTCTTAACTTCTCTGGGTCCTAGAGTAAACTAAGATATTCAAATTATCTTCAAAGTGTGACTGAGAGAAGAAGTAGAGATACCATGTGTAAAATGTTCAAATCCTGGCGTGAAGTAAATATTGCCCATGGCATTCTTTTGGCAGACTGTACTCCACAGCACAGAGATAAGATAGCCTTTATCATCATCAGACCCTCAACCTCTAGAAGGATGTCATACCTCTAAGACACTCCATAAATGTCTGAACATGTTATTGTTAAAAGCAACATCACAGAGATGCAAATGCTCTCATCAAAGAAGATGGACTTCACTTGGGATGGGATAATAGACTGTGATTCAAACGGTCTGTATTTGACCATGTGCAGAGGTAGTTTCTATGAGAAAGAGGGAAGGTAAAAGAAAATGGTTAATGGTACTTCCAAAACCACTCCATTATAAGTTTTTAGCGTAGCCTAGTGGTGGGGAGAGCTGTTTATATTCACAAAAATCATCAAGAACTTAAATCCTAGTTTGTGTGCAGTGTAAAGAGTACATTTACCATACTTTACTATAAAACAGAATTTTCTAAAATAATAATCTCTTAGTTTTAGATTTAGTCATTACATTAAACTAAATAATGCATTTTAATTAAAAAGTAACTATATTATCCAAAAGAAAACAATAAAAGAAAAATAGTGGAATTGCTTTGTGTGGATTCAAACTGAATGTCTGGCTTAATAACAACAGATGAAGTTTACTCCCTGCTTCCATATTCAATACCCTTTGGCATGCTGTTTTTGGTCATTAAGTATAAAAAAAAATCCAACCTCACATACTTAAGTAGCTGGAAATGCAAGAAGGTTTTTATAATCTCAGATCATTTTCTTTGACAATATAAAATCCTCTGCACACAGTCAACTGTTAGAGGTAAGCTGCAGTGTGGACGTTGAAGCCATGTGATTGAACACTGAATTTTCGCTACACTAATTCCATCATTTCACTTTTGCATTTTGAGTTTAATCTTTTGTCTATGCATGATCTTGTAGCAGGATGCATTGGAGAACATTACATTGCCTAGTGCAAGTCTTCATAAGGCTGACATCTGTCATGATACATATTTTTGTAATTCCTCTGACGAATAATGTCCTTGATAGGGGAATCAGAAACAACTCTCGAGTACTGGCAAATTTTAAAGCAGAGTAAAAACCCTAAGCTTTCCAAACTAACCTTTAATTAAAGATTTAAATCTGTACCATGCTTTCAGTTTCTCTTGAGACTGACTGGGATGCTACCGTTCTTGACTTCCCAGGTTGGGTCAGACACTGCTAGTTTCCAGCAGGACACTTGGTAGCTTCTGTTGAAACGATCTGCTCTCAGCACTAGGTCTCTTGCTGGGCCATGAGCTTCACCAGTGGAAAACTACGTCTTCTATCTCCCTAGCTTTAGCACCTTGCACAAACCATTGCTTTCATTGAACGGAGATGAATTCAGTCACCACAGAAATCTACTTCCTAGGCAAAGGTTTCTGTGATAAGCCAGGCATGGTGATATATGCCTGCAACCCGAAATCTAAGGTGGTTAAAGCATGTAGAAAGGACAATATGGTCTATATAGTGAGACCTTGTCTCAAAAAATAATAACAATCCTGTTTTTGTTATAATTTAAATATAATTCCTATATATCATTAAAAGTGTAAACAGAGTTGACAAGAATTGTTCTGCATAAACACTTGACACGTGGCACATAAAGCATGCAAAGGATACACTGAAAGACAAAGGTCTGTCTTGCTCTAGGTCTGCGTCCCAAGATGAAAGGCCAAATGGAGGTAGAAACAGATGCCAGAAGTCAGCAGCAGAACAGATTAAGTCTGGACAGGATTTGGAATGATGTTGAGTAGGGAGTGGGGAGGATGACTGACCTGAAATGGGACATAAAGAAAAGAGAACAAGTGATAATCAGGAGAAAAGAAGAAAAAACTAAACAATGAGGAGTCTGGAGAAGATGGCGGCTCAGCCAGTCAGAGCACTGCAGGACCAGAGTCCAGTTCCCAGCATCATCATCCACCTGCTAACAACCTTCTATAGCTTTGGACCTTCTGGTCTCAGAAGACATCAACACACAGACACACGAGTGTACGTACGCACACACACACACACTCACACCCAGGCACATACACACATGCATGAAGACACATGCACACACAGACACATGGACACAAGAACACACAGACACTCTCACACACACACACAAAGACATACATAAGTGACAAATAAAGTAAATCCTAACTATTAAAGGAGTGCAGAAATAATGAGACAAAAAGCAAGGAGTATTTTGGGGTTTGAGTAAAAGTGGCCCTCATAGGTTCATATATTTGAATGCCTAGTCACCAAAGAGTTCCACTGTTTGAAAGGATTAGGATTAGGAGGTGTGGCCTTGTTGGAGGAAGTGTGTCATTGGGGGTGGGTTTTGAAGATTCAACAGCCCAAGCCAGGCCAAGGATAAGATCAATCCACTCTCTCTTGATCTTTGGATCAGGGTTTAGTTCTCAGCTACTGCTCTAGCCACATGAGTGCTGCTATGCTTCCTGCCATGATGACAATGGACTCATCATCTGAAACTGTAAGCAAGCCCCCAAATAAATGTTTTCTTTTCTGTGAGCTTCCATGGCCATGGTGTCTCATTCCAGCCGTAGAGAAGTGACTATGACAAAGGTTTGGGTTTTAATCGCTTATTACAGACAGAAAAGGAAAGTGCAAGGCAGGGAGGCGAATCACATAAGAACATAGCTGATGGGTACCAAAGACAGGAACTTTGGTTCCTACAGAGAGTTGCCATGCTGCCTGATCTCCTGTAGCATCATCTCAGAGATTCACCAAATTGTCTCTGACTCTTGGATTTACTTGAATAATAAAAACTGTCCCTGTATTGAACTATACAAACAGAGGTCTTGCCTTCCTCAAACTCTTTACTCTTCATTCTCAAGGACCCCTACCCAGATTCATCTCCAGTGTGATATTTTAATCTGTCTAGATCAAGGAGGCAAGGATGTTTAAGCCACCCTGTTCTGTGCTGTGTGCAGTACCCTTGATTGTACACCACTGCTTGGTGAACTAAAAGACTCAGTGTTAAGGAAGGGTGCAGGAATGATGGCCACAGAGCTCACGAGTATTGTGGGGCGCTATCCTGTGAGCCAGTGTGCTCTGCTGAATAGTTGACTCATTGGAGAGATCAGTAGCTACAGAATGAGAAGTTAGAGAAGTGAAATGTTAGACTTGTCTGTCTGTCTATCTATCTATCTATCTATCTATCTATCTATCTATCTATCTATCTATCTATCTATCTATCATTTATTTATTTATTTATTTATTTATTTATTTATTGTTTTTTCAAGACAGGGTTTCTCTGTAAAGCCCTGGCTCTCCTGAAACTTGCTCTGTAGACCAGGCTGGCCTCAAACTCAGAGATTCATCTACCTCTGCCTCCCAAGTGCCAAGATTAAAGGCATGTGCCTCCACAGCCTGACTCAATAGTTTTCTTGCCTGTGAGGCTTTCTAGCTGGGGTATGGTGGTACATGCCTGTAAGGCTAGCTGAAGCAGAGGGATTCTAGTTGAAGGCCAGCCTGGGCTATGGAATAAGTTTGAGGTCACCTGGAATATTTAGAAAAATGTTATTTAGGAAGGGGGTGAGAGAGATAGCTCATTAGTTAAGAGAATTGGCTGTTGTTTTGGGGACCTAAATTCCATTTCTAGCACCTATACAGTGGTTCATAACCAGCTGTAACTCTAGTCACAGGGGATCTGATGCCCTCTTCTGTCCTCCACCAGCAGCAGGTAAAAAAGTGATACACAGACATATGTGCAGGTAAAACACCCATATGTATTTTTAAAATTCTTTTAAATAGTTAATAAATAAAAGAAAGAATGTCTAAATTGGGAGCTACCAACTTTGTTTAATAATGAGCATCCTTTAAAGTTAAAATAGAGTAGTTGTTCATATGAGATCTGATCATTACTTACCAGTGTATATGTATAATCACAGATATACAATGATTATATCAAAGTAATTGTTATATCTAACCCTTCAGGCATTTATCCTTTCTTTTGCTAGGAATATTCACAATCTCCCCCACAGGCTATTTTGATATAATGAGTTGCCAGCTACAGTTGTCCTACTATGCTGTGGAACATTAACAGCTGTACCGCTTTCCTCCTGGTCAACTTCTAGCTTGATAGCAAAGAGCTCTTGCCTAGTGTATCCAAGACCCCTGGGTTCAATACTCAGCACACACACAGACACACACAGACACACAGACACACACACACACAGACACACACACACACACACACACACACAGAGTGGGAGAAGAGGAATGAAACTTCAGCATCTAAAACAGCATTTAGGGTATAGTGGCTACTCGGCAAATACTTGTTGAATGAATGAACACAGGAGAAATATGATGTTCAGTGCTTTCCTGGGGTTGTACCTCCATTTCCCATCTTGTCTCGTCCTGTGTTCTCCAGCCTTGCGCTCTCAGCACATCAAACTGTCACCAAAGCACATTTGATCCTGACTCTTGCTCAGACCGGAGCCTTTGGCGCAACGCTGGCATCTGGCATCTGGCATCCTGCAGCAGCCGGAGAAGACTATATTTCCAAGCCTCTGTCACTCAAGGCAACATCCCAAAGATACACACAAAGGACGAACTTCTGGCCCTACCAGGGGTCCTGGGGAAACTTTATCCATGCAAATATAAATGATCAGAGAAAATGAACATGGAAAATATCTAGTGGCTATCAAGAGAATATTATATAGTTAAAAGCTCCGTAATACTCTATATTTGGGGGTATTCGGTAAATTTTCACAGTTATAGATTAGTTTACGGACCATTTTAAGATATGGCTTTTCGATGTTTAACTGTGTCTTTATAGATAATATTTTAAACGTTTTAAATTCCAAGTAAAATATTTTATACCTTTTAAAGGGTCATAATACTTACGTCCAGCTCTATCCCACCATCTACCCACTCCCTAAAATTAATTAAGAATAAAGAAGACATGATTTGGACCCAGCGGATGTGTGGACTATATAAACGAATGCTTAGGCAAGGAACGGTTACAGCTAGAGCATGATACCTGTCGGAGGGCTGCGTCCTGTTCACTGTACACTCTCTACCGACTGGGATACGGTGGATGCCTAGTAACTGTTCACTGCATGGATGGGACCACACTGTTGAGTCTTCATTAAGAAAGAGCCTTAGGGATCATATTCTAAACAAGGCAGTTAAAACTTCTCCAGATTTCCTCTTTTTGTTTTTTTAGCTGATGGTCTTTTTCAGAGCCAGTTCCCTAGAACATACATTTTAGAATGATATTTGAATTAATCAAAGTGTCATGCTCTGTATGAAATATTGTAAATTATAGATATTCTAGCTATAAATTTTGATGTACTGCTTAAAAAAAAACTCCATGAAGTCCAACTTCCAGAGTTTGCTCATTCAGAACTAAGTTCTAAAAGAAGTTTAAATTTTGCATCAAATTTAATCAAGACTAATGCTGCCATATAGTTTGACTATGAACAATTTTGCTTTATGTTGAGTATTTCTCACCTACATTTTTAGGTGATTTTTAAAAAGTTTATAATGATATAAATAGAAGAGAACTTTCAGCTTGGAAGTTTAGAGGCCATGTTGCTCTTGCAGAGGACCAGAGCTCACTTTCCAGCACCCAGGTTGGGCAATCTGCAACTGCCTGTCACTCCAGCTCTAGGTGACCTAGTACTCATGCACACGTACACGCACACGTACACACACACACACACACACACACACACACACACACACTTAAAAATATGAATAACAACTGAGAGCAATATGGAAAGTAGATAAGACACTATGACTTTTTTTAGAGGCAATTTTCCTTGCAATTGATGATATAGTATTTATTTCATATCTTCTCTTAATAATGTATATTGTCAGCGCTCTTAACTCCTGAGCTATCTCTCCAGACCAATAATGTATATTATCAACTGAATAAATGGATTGGTCACTTGGGTTTTTTTTTCCATAGCTATGCTGTAATAAAATTATCAGAAATTCCAGCAGAAGTTGGAAAGTTTCTCTAAGAGTAGCAAAAAGACTTTCAGCTTTGATGATTTTCAATAGCTCATGCAATGGAGTCAACACCTGTGTGGATTAAAGATAATAAAACTGTAAAACAATAACATGCTTTGGAGCAGCTAATGCCCAATTCAAGATGTCAAATTTCAGCTTAGCATGAAGGAGAATTAGGACTTGCTGCCAGATGAGAGAATGATACTGTTTTTAGCAGTTAATTTGACTTTACCCTTCACGAAGCGGGCTACTCGCTCCTTCCATTTGAGCCCTCGTGGACTCAGATTTAAGAATTTTAATCTAAATCCACTCACCCTGATCAATGTCTCCAATAGGTTTTCTTGGAGAAAAGGGGAATTTTATGGCTGAAAGCCTATTAAGTCATTTTACTTTTTTCAAAAATCTGTTACACAGAAGCAGAAGCAAACGTCTTCAATATATTTCCGTTTTCGTTTTGTTTCTAACTTAGCTATCAGATTGTTTTCTCTGTTAAGGTTAAGATCTTGCACAATACACTTCTATGTAAGATGCCATTACAAGCCAGAAGGCACTGTTCTCCAGGGGGAGGGTAGAGCAGTGGCCAAGCTCAGGGAACCGGCTCCTGCCCTCTTGTGGCTTTCATCCTGTTACTCATGCTAGTTGGTCGAGAAGTAGCTTCTGAGGAAACTCTACTTTGAGGAGCTTCTCTTTGAAGGACACCATTCCTAATAAGTTTGCCGTCTCCAAATCCTGTTTGGCTGTTTTTTTTTTTTTTTAATTAACAAATTTTGATTCTTATTTGGGTTTTTGAATTTTGCCACGTGTGATTTTTAACTGTTGACAGTTTTATGTCATGTTGATTGTTTCTCCCAAGCCTAATATTTTCCTGAGCCAATTCTTACAGGATCCAATATGACCCTTGTGACATGGCCCTCTATTTCATCTATGACAAGTTTTAGCACTTGCAGCTTGAGTCATTATCAACTTTATCTTGTGTGGATTGTTTCTGCTCAGCCAAAACTTTCCCTGGCAACCTAGTAAAAGTACCCGTAGGGTCAAACTTCCAGGGTGAAGATTTGAGAGTGTTATGAAAAGGAAAAAAGTCCTTGAAGGGAATAATGTTATTAAAAAATTATGATTCAAAGCCTCCTATTCTGAAAAACTGGCCTGTGAAAATATGGGATTCCAGTGTTTTTGAGGGCTGGTTTACATTTTTTACAAACACAGGGATTACCTAAGATTTCTGTAAATGTAGAGTCTGATTCCATGAGCTCCATCAGGGCCTGAGACTGAATTGCTACTGTGTCCCCATGTGATTCTCCGCCATTCCTCCTGCTTAATGGCCAGGAGTTGGGGTGCTTCAGTACTGGGCTCGAATCCACTGCAATCGTCTAGTCTTGAGAGCATTATTTACCCCGGATCAGGTTTTATTGATTCATGAAAGGCAATGATGATATCATTTGCCTAAGGGCTAGTTCCCAGGCACAGGACCTACACAGCAAGCAGCCTGTTGCCTACTGAGTAGTAAATGGCTATTCCTACTAACGATTGCTGCAAACATAGCAGGTTCAGGGAGTGCTGCAGCTTCGAGAATCTCAGTCTAAATTAGTGGAGTTAGACCTCACTTCTGACTACTATATAAGGACCTGTAGCTTAGCAGGAGCCTGAGGAAATCCCTGTGCTCATTACAACGGGGACAGGCTGTAACTGTGGGCCAGGAGAGGATGCGGAAGGCAAGTCTTCAAAGACGTGGAATGCAAGGCTGTAGAGAGGCCCAACAACCTAGATGATTCGGGATCTTCTCTGTAGAGAACTTAAAAGCAGGCAAAGTTCATCCTCTCTACCCACCACTTTCCAGCCTTCACCTCCATTCAGACAGTGCTTTTAATCATAGATAGATGCTCTTTCCAGATGAGCCTTGCTTACTCCTCAGTATCTTTGTCCACAAAAGCGCCAAGCAAGGCATTATAGCTGAGTTGATGGAAATGATAGCTCGTTGTTGCTGCAAGAGGCTAAAGAGAGCAGGCAAAAGTCTTAAGCAGGAAGAATAGAGACAAACCCAGTGAACAGAAGAGAGCGGGATGCCTTGTAAATACTCAGTAAGCACTCATTGTCCTTTCTAGTAATCTAAGTCACATTTTCACCAGGCAAAAATGATTTTTAAAAAAGGGTATTTATATGCCCAATTCTATTTATTTATTTGTGTGTGTGTGTGTGTGTGTGTGTGTGTGTGTGTGTGTGTGTGCGTGTGTGTGTGTGTGTGAAGGAATGAGGAAAATAGAAGGCATTTTAGAAGTTTTCACGTGGCAAAATGAAGACATTAGCAACCCTGTGTCTTCTCTCACTTTTATTTAGGAATGGATGGCACCGCAAACTCCTAAACAGGACTGATAGGAACAGGCAGAATGTGGGCCCTTGGATGGCTTGATGCCAGCTACAAACTCCAGAGCAGAGCAGATGAGCTCTTAGATAGGTCTCTCTCTCCCCTTGCCTCCCAATGTCTATTTAAAAACGAGAGAGTGAGAATGTTTCTTGCTCAAATGCTGCCCACTTTGTTGTCTAATCATCCTGATAAAGGGGTAAGAGGACTAAAATAAAGCTCTCAGGCACAGACTAAAATCAGTGAGATCAGCCAATTCCAAGGGTTCAGAGCTGAGAAAGGCTTCTTTGAACTCGATGGCCTGAGACAACTTTTCCAACGTGAGCATTAGACTGTTGGGCACCAGTGTATTGTTGGCCCTGTTTTCTGGCCACTGTGCTGCACCAGGATACCCTGAGCTCCAAGGGAGCCAGCAATGGCTTTGAAAGCATGCGCTCTGCTTCCAAGAGCTCGGCCTCACTCAGTGGTTTAGACTAGGCTGATATAGCAAGCCTAGAGAACCAGGATCTCTTAAGATTTAAAACTTCTCCTGATTATGAACATTCTGCATCCATTGTTTTGTTGCTGTTTCAGGTAAAATGCAGGATCTATGGCCCTCCTAGCCACTTGCTGATTCCTATCATAGTCATGGGTATTAGGCAAGTAGCTCTCAGTCAGCCCCTACTGGAGAATCAGCCTGAGAATGGGGCTGGTAATGATGACTTATAGTAAGCCAGGGAGTAGATCTTGAGTAAGATCCCCCAAGCCCTATGTGGTAGAAGAGAGAGCTCATTCCAACAAGTTGTCCTCTGACCTCTACATTTCTAGCATGTTGAGTGTTTAGTGTGTCCACATACACACACTATAAATGAATAAATATTAAAAATAATGATATACCATGAAACTTTGTGTTATGAGTAACTCTCTGTTTCTTCTTGGAAGGACAACCCAAGATATGAAAGGGGAACCAGAGTTCAGAGCTGCAACATGTGGGGTTGAGACAGAAATCCCATTTAATACCACTGTGCACACCATTTCCCAGTGGGGGACTGTCCTTGACATCACTCTATTTGTCTGGCTTATGCAATCCCATCATTAATTCACTTTCAAAGTGTGATATCAACAGTCTTGGCATCAAGACATCTCTTAAATAATAAAGGCTTGGCTCCACTGGGCTACTTTGAAATGGCAGCTCTTTAGAAGATGATTAAAAGTCTCCATTGGGCTTATTATTATTGAATAAGGTTTTGTACTTATGTATATGAGCCCTTCTCGAGACAAAGATTTTCAATTCTGTTCCAAGTGAGGCATGGGGCACACATATGAACCTCCTGTATGAGGAGAGTCCCAACTGCACTACGCCAGTCCATGTGCCCATTATAGGCTATATTTTAAAATGCAAATTATTTTGATCTTTTATTAAAATAATTGGAAAGGAGACAGCAAGAAAATGGTGCTGCCTGCTAGTCGGCTAGTCGGTCTGTTCTTACACTAACATTGTCTTCTATTTTCTATTTTCTATGCTCTAATGGCAGGGCCTTGCTGAGGCTGCCTCTCCAAATCCCCAGACATAGCAAACAGCTCACAGTATCGCTTTTCAAGTGTGACACAATCCATCAAAGTGCACACCCAAGTCTCTCCTTTTGGGCTTTCGCCCCTGGGGTTACTACCTACCCTCTCACACACATGGGGGCACATGCCAGAAAACTAGGGACAGTTCCAATGCCCCAGAACCTTGTGGACTCTTCTGTTGGTTTCTGTGGAAGGACAACCAACGCAGGTTGTCCTGGTTAATATTTCTTGTTAGATTGGGAAAACCCGGGATCAACTGGGAAGAGAGAACTTCAGCTAAAGACCATCTTCAATCGGATGAGTCTGTGGCCATATCTAACTTCTCGCAAAGTAGATTGTGCTCTGTGAAAGAATAAGTCAGATAAACACGTTCCTCCCCAGGCTGCTTTGGTCAGAGTATTTTCTCACAGCCACAAAAAAAAGCAGCTTAGAGCATAGTTCTTTCCCATACTGATCTCCTGTCCCTCCAGCTCCAGGCTGGCACCAACACTTCCCACCTTGTCCCTGCGACATGGTTTATCCTCTTTCCTCAAGATCCCTCTTCTTCGCAGCTGCGATTCTCTCCTTAATAGTCTCACGTTCTCTCAGATCATACTTTGTACTATTTTTAAATGCTATTTGGTCCTAAATACCTTCTCACCGGGTGAAAGCAGTACCTCTTCAGACGGTTAATTCTCATTAATCCCAGGAAACCCCTGTTACCCTCTGCCTTTACACAGCCTTTTACTGATTCCGTAAATATGTCCTGCTCCCGGTATAATTTTGACATCCGGCATTTGACATATTGTGGGAAATTCTGGCCTCCACGTAGAGCAGCAACTTCTGAAGGTCCGTGTGAGTGACTATTGCTGCTTCTAAAGATTTGGGTTTTCTTTAATTTCATCCCCAGGGAGGATGGCAGAGATGTTGCTACCCCTCACTCTTTGGACATTCCTCAGCGATGACTGAAAATGACCTTCTTTTTTATGATGGTGGGTTGGCAAAGAAAATATTTCCCTTCCTCCTTCCTCAAGCAATTCATTTGCCTGGGCCTTTGTTTTCTTCTCTGCCCCTGGGAGAGGGTAAGGGGATCCATTCCCCCCCACCACTGTGGTCTCTCTACCTCCCTCTCTCCATTGGGAGGATTTAGTCACCATCCTTGACACAAAGAGGACTCGCATCCTGTGCAGTTTTACGAAGACCGAAATGATTGCTCCCACGGGTTCTTCCAACAGGTGAGATGTGCTGGGAGATGCTTGGCTTTGGCTTCTCCCAAGCTTTGCATTCCTGAGAGAAAGATTTGACATGGTTTCCCCAATGTCTACTCTGTGCCACTGAATCTACGATGATGTCCATGTGTAGAACTCCTCTCCTTACCTAGACGTTTCTGCTCACCTAGTCACCTACTCAACTCTGTTCTCACCATTGCGTTTGCTTTCTTTGTAGCATCTCAGTTGAATAGATCCAGGTTCAAGCCACAGTCAACTGAACTGCATAACTTAAATGAGAAAAGAGAGACAGGAGAGGTTAATTCAGTCCACCAATGATAAAGCTTTCGTCTGAATTATGATCTGAAGAGAGAGACTCAGTCATTCTGGAAAATAGCCATGTCTAGTTTTGAAGTATGAAATTTGTAGGAAAATTTCTCAAGTCTCTTTCTTCATACGCTGCTATTGAACCAGGGACCTAAAATGATAGATGTTCCTAATCACCTGTTCTAACAAATTTCTGTAGCCACTTTTGAGGAAATGTGCCCACAGACCTCTGCCAGAAGGCCTTAACCATTACTGTTCAAGTCAAGACACGAGGGAAATATAATCACCATGAGCATCACTCAACAGAGATCTCACAGGTATTGGTGTGGAAATGTAGCCATAGGGCTGAATACATCCCACTCCCTGTACGCCCTGCACCAGCTCCTAACCTGCTCAGCTTTCTTTCAAGTATCACACTGGGAGACTTCTGGACTCTGAACCCTTAACCTGGATGGCCTTCCTTCCTTGTCTCCATCCTACCCGTGTTTGCTGGGATCATCTCCACCAGCATACTTGTCTCAGTGTCATCTTCAGAAAAATCCCAGATGAAGACTTATAAAAGACTTTTTTTTTAAGTTATGAACTCTCCTTTTACAAAATGAAAGGAGGAATTTGGCAAGGGACAGTTAACACTAAAGATCTTTTGAAAAACTATATGGAAACCTACCATTGTAGAAACTTCACATATACACACAAACACACACACACACACACACACACACACACACACATATATATATATATTGTTACATGTGTATTTATATGCAATAATATATGTAACTTAAGTGGAGTCACTACGTAATGATGGAGACAAAGACCTAACTAGACACCTTATGCCACCCAGTAAAATCTCTAGTGCTAAGAATAGGTTATGTCTTGTTGAGTAATTAGCCCCCAGCTATAAATTACACCTGAACATCACAGGCTTGGTTGTTTTCCATAACATCATAGTAAGGCTCTATAGCTAAAACTATTTTTCTCATTAGTCACTGATTATGGAGAAGTCAAGCAGGTAGGCAACTAGAAGTTTCGCTCCTACTGGCTAGTGTTCATAGTGCTGGAAGGTACTCTGAATGCTACTGGATGAGAAAGGTAAACATCAATGTCACACAGCTACAAAACCCATGACCTACAACAGTGACCTGCCTGCAAGATATACTGGTACAAGGGTGACACAAGTGTTATGGTAGGAACCAATAACTTTTGATTGAATTTAAGGTCTATTCTATGAGATGGAGCCCACACATGACATTGCTACCTTGGACAAGAACCTGAGACTAAGTGTATCATGGGCCCAGGGGAAACTCTAATAATATTATTTTGCTAAAATATAGCAATAAAGTGTGTCCTAGCCATCAGTGCCTCATTTGACCCTCGTTGGAAAAGCTTCTTCTTGAAGAAGATGGAAATTAACACAGAGACCCACAGCTGGACAGGGTGCAGGAGGGGAAGCAGAAAGATTGTGAGAGCCAGAGGTGGTGGATGCCTCCAAGGGAACTGTATCTTCCGTGCACAACAGCACTGATGCACACGTGAACTCACAGAGATGCTGGCAACAAACACAAGATTTTCCCAGGCCCAAGTCAAACAGGGTCCCAGCACCAAGAGAGGGAAGTGAGTGCAAATCCCCAACCCTAAACAAGAATCTCTTTGCAGTTGACACCCTCTGGCAAATGGCAAATGAGTTTTATTCAATGGAGTGTCGCTGGGTATATTAACCAGGATGCAGGGCAGGCTAAACCTGGAGGATAGATTGAGCCAACAGAAAGCAAACTCAGTTTTTTTGTTTGTTTGTTTGTTTATTGGTTTGTGGGGATTTTCCTTATGTTTTGTTTTGTTTCTGGGCTTATTTTATTTTGTTTTGTTTGTTTGTTTTTATCTTATTGGGTGTACTGGCTGGCTTTGTGTGTCAACTTGACACAAGCTGGAGTTATCACAGAGAAAGGAGCCTCAGTTGTGGAAATGCCTCCATGAGACCCAGTTGTAAGGCATTTTCTCAACTTGTGATCAAATGGGGAGGACACAGCCCACTGTGGGCAGTTCCGTCCCTGGGCTGGTGGTCTTGGGTTCTATAAGAGAGCAAGCTGAGCGAGGCAGGGGAAGCAAGCCAGTAACTAACATCCCTCCATGGCCTCTGCATCAGCTCCTGCTTCCTGACCTGCTTGAGTTCCAGTCCTGACTTCCTTTGGTGATGAACAGCAATGTGAATGTGTAAGCTGAATAAGCCCTTTCCTCCCCAACTTGCTTCTTGGTCATGATGTTTGTGCAGGAATAGAAACCCTGACAAGACATTGGGTGTTTTGTTTATTTTGCATTTTTGTTTCTGAAAGTGGAACAGAACCTGAAGTGGGATGGGTAGGGAGTTGGGGAACAGCAGGGAGGAATTTAGAGAGGAAAAAATATAGTCAAAATATGAAAAAAAAGTTGAACTTCAATGAAGCCATCCTTACCAGGTAACTATATACAACACATATGCCAAGCCCCAGGACGGGCATCTCTACTCAGAACACCAAGCTCTATGCTGCTCTTGGGCACCCCACAGCCTAAGGAAAAGACGACACAAATGTAAAGAGTGGGGTTTCAGCATCAGCTCAGGAGTGGATCCAGTGCTAACACCTGCTAGGTTGAAACTTGGAATAAGACATTCTCCAAGGCTTGGGTAATTTTTTTGGTTTTTCGGGTTTAAGTTTTTGGTTTTTTTTAATCTGAAAAAAAAATGGAGACAGTGCTGTGCCTCCCTGAAAGGGTTAAATATGGTGTTTTATGGAGCACCTGGCACAGCATTTTGTGTGGCTCAAGTGCCCACTCAAGTGTAGATTATCTTATCCTGTAGTCTTAGCGTCAGTGTCTCCAACTCAGAACCTCCCTCTTCTCCTAAAACAGCCCTCACCAGCGTGGTGTGTCGTGTCTGCTCTCCCTGGAGAATCTTCTGTTCATATGACTCTGCACATTCTTGTCTGCCGTGTACACCGATGTATCTAATATCTCTGACATACGAAGCTACATATGTGTAGTTATGCGTGTGTGCTTGAGTTTCGTCGTAAAAAATACCACCACAGATTTGATGGCTCAAAATAAACAAATGTTTGCTCTCTAATTTGAAGCAAAAGTTATAAATCCCAATTGTGAGAAGGGACACCGTCACTTCGGAGGGTCTAGAGCAGTGACAGGTTCTTGTCTATTCTCGCTGCTGGAAGCTGCAGCATCCTTTACCCTGTCCTGTGGTGATGTCTCTCTACTCTGCCTCTGAGGCCACACCACTATCTTCTATTCTGCTTCTCATGGGCATATCTCACACAAAGATCTTTGCCACTGGATTTATAGAAATCTAAAATAATCTTCTCATTACAAGAAGCCATCTATGGAGACATTTTTCTAAGTAAGGTCACATGTGAAGGTTCTTGGCAGCCACCACTCAGTCTCCTGTTCCACATAATGAACACGTGTAAAGTATGTTTCTATGTCTCCTCCGTGTACAACACAGAGTTGCTCGCATCAGTGGATGCTCAGTCGTCACTGAAGGAGCAAGCCAGCAAGCACAACAGGCTCTCTTCTAAGAGTTACAAAGTCTACAGGAAAATGCAGACAAATGAGCATCGGATTAAGCGTCTACAGACTACATCATCCCTTCAGACACCTCTCCAACATCAACTTAGGAGGGCGCCTTGTCTGTAAAGTGGGAACCTTCTAGAAATCCTACTCTTTTCAGATCACCACCTGCCTCCAAACTTCCCCTGGAGAAAACACAATAGCTCTTTGACTTTCTAATTAGCAAGGTCTCCCCAGCATATTCTCACACTTAAAAGCAGCTTTCATTCATCATGTTTTTCCTATAAAGAAATCCTAGCTCTCTACTGTTCATACTTTTCATTATGAATCTGGAGTGGGGTTCAGGGGAGGCAGTGGAAACACTCCTATTTCCTTTTCCTCAACATATAATATTTCTCCCGAGTGCTTTTGCCAAAAATGGCACTTCAGAAGGCATAAGAAAAGGACAGCGCTTATTGCCAAGAAAACCAGAGAACACGCCACCCATCTCGGCCACACACTCTTCAGCACTCAAACATGGCCTTGCCTTTTGCTTCTGTGCTGTTGGACAAAGGCAGACCCACAGAGGAACTACTGTGCTTCTGGAGGTCACTCTACCACTTGTTACTGAGGCCCTTTGAGTCTCCAGATTTCTCTGGAAGTCCCAGAAGTGTTCTTTCTCCTGAACCTGAGAGACACAGGCAAGGGCACCAGAGCCATGGGTGCTCTGACTACAGACCACCTCCAGTCTCCACAGAGGCTCCACATGGTAATCATTTCCATGTTCCTCAGTGAGGCCTGGAACTGAACCAGTGTTCTCACCCCGTTCCCCAGCGTAGCTGTCTGTAATGGGATCGAGCAGGGTCACCTCCTGCCATTTGTTTCTGTGATCTCCAGGGCCCCAACCTTGGTGCCCATGTTTTTGTATGGGAAGCCCTTCAGGTTCCCCTGTGCTAAAGCTGAACACACTAATAAGTGGTGCAAGAGGAAGACAAGTCATGCTTGTCATGGTTAAAAATGGTGCTTATGCTTATCAAGTGTCCAAATCTGTAAAATACAAAGCACCCATCATCCTTTAATTTGGAGTGGTTTAGCCCTGAGAGTCAGTCTTCCAAACTCATGGTAATGTGACATAAACAATGCACTCTCTTTTGTTCTATCTTTACTCTTTCCAAACAGGAATTATACGAAACATTGACTCTTGATGAATTTCCAAATTGTCCTCCCACCCCCAGGTAATTGAGTGGCATTGAGATCTATGGCCAAAGTGAAGTGTTATAGGAAGAAGTAAAGAAAAGCCACCTGATGCGACTAGCTCATACAAAGGGCAGAGCAAACTGGTTTTTGTGTACAGCCTGGTTTTTGAGCCCAGCAGACTTGGCATATCAAATGTGAAACCTTCCACTTACAGGCTTCCTGACCTTTACCTACCTCTGGTACATGTTTGTCTCAATAAATAAGGTGGAAATTGAGTAAGAAGACATTGACATTAACCTCTGGCCTCCATACACATGAGCACATGGATATACATGCCCACATACATAAAAACATATACACACTGTATTCATTACTATTTTACTGCTGTGATAAAATTCCATGACCATGGCAAATTATAGAAGGAAGGTATGGTAGTTTACATGAGCATGATCCCATAGGTTCAGGAACTTGAATCCTTGGGCCCCTGGTTGGTGGAATTGTTTTGGAAGGATTAAAAGGTTCAGTCTTGTTGGAGTAGCCATGTCACTGGGAATAGGCCTTGGGGTTTTGAAAGATCAAGTCATTTCTACTTTGCTATCTCTGACTCATGGTTGTTGCCTCACGACATAAACGCTCAGCGACGGCTCCAGAGCCATGCCTTCCTGCCCGTTGCTATGTTTTCCGTCTGATGGCCAAGGATTCTACCACCCTCTGGGACTGTGAGCTCCAAATTAAATGCTTGCTTTTATAAGTTGCCTCAATCCTGGTATCTCTTCACAGCAATAGAAACAGAAATAGTAACTGAGACCGAAGTGTTTGTTTGAACCAAACAAACATGGGCTTTGAACCAAAAGCCCATGTCTAGCAATGTACTTCCTCCAGCAAAGCCACACCTCCTAAACCTACCTAAACAGGTCTCCAACCTGAAGACCAAGCATTCAGACAATCTACTTGGCTGCTACAGTGACATGTTAAAGACTGGTTTTAGCTATATTGCAGTTTAACTATCAAAATTTGTTTCTTGTAGTGGTAAGAGGTAGAAGAGGGCTGCAGGAGGCCACTCTACAGTCTCAGCAGACAGCACAGTGGCTGTCCCCCAAAGACCAGCAATTCTCTCAGGCCTCTATGGGGTCACTAGGGAGAGGGCACTTGTCTTTTTCAGCCTACAAAAGGAGTGATCAATGTCTTGGAACTTTGTGTTGTCAGGGTAGGTGCCTAGCTTTGGAAAACAGTAGCAAACAATTATTATTTCTCTTTACAAACTGAAGATGATTTCCTCATAGTCAATGTGGGATCTCTTTTCTGAGTTGCCTGCTGGCTGGCTGGCGAATGATGTCATTGACGAAAACAGGGGTTGTTTTTAACTCCAAAGGAAGATTATGACTCACGCATGCTTTGTCCTGTCTTCTTTCTGCTTAGCTGCCTAAACTCTGGCCCTCTCTCCTCAGGCCAGCTTTTCTGAACCCAAACTCATGAATATACTAACGTGTAGAGTACGAGGGATACTTTTGTCTAGATTCTCCTGTTGTACCTTCTTCGGACTCCACACAAAGAACATGGAAGTTTCTAGCATCTGCCAAATGCCTGTGTGCCAGCAGGCAAGGGAACCCCAGAAAGGAATAGGTGACTAATCTCTCACTCTGTCAGCTGCTCTTGGTTTCTAGATTCTCCAAATGAGGCAGACGCATCCTAGGACACTCAGTCCTCAACTCTTTATTCTGCAAATTGTATTGGTGGATGAATCCTGGGGGACAAGGTCCTCAACTCTTTATTCTGCAAATTTTACATGTGCTGCTGTCAAGGAAAATTGTAAATCAACAAGACAGTTCTAAAATAAATCATTTTCATCAAAACAGTGTTTTTAACTTTACACAGACACACAACAAAAATACATCATCGTTATTCTTCTTTTGCCCTAGAATCTTCTAGGGCCTAAACGATGATTAAAAGAAAAAAAAAGCCACCAGATTTCCCCGGGCTGTCCATTGCCCTTTTCCAAATCTCTGGCCGTTCAGTCTGCCTTGTTCATCTCTCCCTTTTGCTTTGCTCTTGTCTCCTCACACCTGCTACCCCCTCCCACGCCCTCCCCCACCCCCCACCCATCATCTTCCCTCCTTGACTCTCAAGTTCATTCATTGGCTAAGTTCCAGGATCAACGGGTGGCAGGCTACATTTGTACTCAGAGTTAAAGAGTGTGTAGTGCCTAGAATGACACAGCTATTTTATGTCCCCTCCTTCAAGCCTCCTACCACCCCTAGTGTGAAGTGATTTATCATATAAATTTATTACACCCCCCCTTGGAAGCTATCGCAGACTCCCAAGTTCCCGAGAACAGAAAATGCTCATCTTTCAACTCCATATCCCGTGCACCTGGTCCAGTGTCTGTCCCAGAACAGTGTCTCCACAGTTTCTAATTAAGTGTGTTTATGTTAAATGGAAGAGTTCTTCACTTCAGTTATTATATTTCCCTGCCTGATCCCAGAACTAATTCAGCCAGGGAGACTTCAAAAGAATGGCACTTGGATCCCATCCCAACCTCATCCCCTTCTCCACATTGCTACATCTTATTCTGAGAAACGATATCATCCAAGAGCGATAGGGCTTGGAGCAAGATGCAGCCAAGAACCATTAAACAAGCAAAAGATGACCAACACTTTCTCCTCCGTGGTACTTCCTCCTACTCTCTTCTGCAGGGAACTGAGTCATTTGATACCAATGCAAGTTCAAGATACAGTCCATCTGGGGGCCGGCTCCTGTCACATGAGTACTGGTCATTTTATAAACCTTAATAACTAGCACTTTGAACACACGTTTAAGCATTAACTTGAATAACCTCTGTGGAGAGTTTGTTCAACAATTAAAGCCAATGAAAAGAGACATACTGGTGGCCTGAAGTCTTTATCTCTTTAGAGGTAGAGAATCTCAGAGACAGATGAAGCATAAAAAGGCCCTCGATTCTAGAGTTTTTTCTAACCAATGCTCTCTCTAGCCTCCACCCTTAACTGGATTCAGTTTCTTCACTGTCTACATCAAATCCCTGGTTTGGTGTAATCTAAGAAGGAGAAGAACTGCTACGAAAGATTTGAAAGAAAAGGTGACTCATCTTCTCCTCCTGGCTTTCCTTTGCAGCGATGTGAAAGGAGACAGCGAGGGCAAGCAGAACAATGTTTACTGTCAATGAAAGCAGAGGGCAGATGTGAGGAAGAGGACCAGATGTGCTCACAGAATCAGAGGAACCTCGAAGCACCCAGATTAGGGCAATGGCAGGCAAAAGGCCCTCTGAGGGCCAGCTCATGAGACTAGGCACTCTGTGTGAGCAGCAAGAGCCTGACTTTGAAATCTCCTCCATTACTCTCTGATCTGTTGAAATTTTAAGAATCCCATAATTGGTTTCAGATTAACTGAACTTAATCGTATGCAAGATTCTTAGATCACCCCTTTGGTTCTTGAGCACATGCTTAGCACAGACCATGACAATGAGATAACCTTGGAATTGACCTCCTGACCCATGCACAAAGGCTCTTTCTTCAAAATAAATTGAAGAATATAAATGGTAAGGTCAGGGCAGGTTGGTAATAGAAATCCAGACGGGGGGACATGTTCATGGAAGGTTTTTGGAGCCCAGAGGTATTCTTCTCCACTCAGAATCTGGTACGGAGCCAACAGTGTTTGAAATAGCCCAAAGTGTATTTAAAAATATACTTTTAAACCTTCCTTTCTCACTTTCAATATGAGGAACTGCTCTCAAAATACTTCCTCTAATGAATTAAGAGCATGTTAGATCCAACCATTTACATCCTTTCCAAAATGAATTTTAGAAAAAAACTAGTTCAGCTTTCACATTAATATCAAGAGTGCGCCCCAAAGCAAGCCCCACAATTTCTCCCTTACTTCCTCCTCTTCATTTGCCCTGATTCCATATACAGGAGAATCGGAAATGTGTGTCCCAGAGTGATATTTCCAGAGTCATGAGATGGGCACTGGGAACGGTGGCAGCAAATCTATCCTTGTAAATGAGAGAATAAGGAACAAGAATTCCAGAAAAGTTAAGTGAGTTGAAACAAAGCCAACAGTGCCCCAGAACAATGCTATTGCCACTCACTGGTACTTGGTGAAGGCGCAGATGTGCTTATGAGAGGTATTACCCTCTCCAGACCACAGGTAAGGGGTCAGACACAGGAATGAGTGAATGTGACAAAGCTGAAGAGCCATGTGGTATGATGGCCCACGTACATACCTGGCCAAACCTTGCCAGCAGGACATTACCGAAGCTACAGAATTCTGTGTGTCGAAGCTTCCATGACACCGTTTCCTACTGGAGCCTGGAGCCTTTGTCCAAAACTCAGAACTACTGGCTCCACATTTGATGAGGCTAGATTCAGCCCACCATCCAGAACCACATTACCCTGGCCCACCTGAGTGCCATCGTCTTGTAAGTTAAGACTGTCCAAAGTGATTCCCTGACAGAATGCCAGTTTACCTCAATTGGAAAATGCCAAGTCATATAATTTATAAAGAAAAACTGCATATATTTATTCTTAATTGTTTGAACTCTGTATGTATGAGATGTGTTTGTGTGTGAGGAGTGTGTGTGTGTGTGTGTGTGTGTGTGTGTGTTAGAGTCAATTCTCATCTTAATTTTTTTAAACTTTTTATTGATTCTTTGTGATTTTTAACTCAGGTACCCCAACCCCACTCATCTCCTCATTCCCTTGTACCTCTGCCCTTGCAATCTACCCCCACAAAGAAAACAATCTCATTGTGGAAGCTATAGTGTGTCACAGTGCGTTCTACAGGATACCCTTTGCCCACACATCTTGCTTGTTATTTCAGTTTGCTTTCATTGCAATGCGTTGTCTGTCTGTTTGAGATCTCTGGATTCTGCTACATTATCAATACTGGATCCTCACTGGGATTCTGCTCAGATAACATGTTGTTGTTCTGTGTCGTGAAGATCCTGTAGCCTTGGATTTATAGGACCACTCAGTCCTTCACTCACTTCAGCAGTTCATTGATGGGGTAGATGTTGGGGTTAGGCTAAGTCAAAGCCCTGGACCAGAGAGGTATCTGAACTCGTCAGCCCGCTAGTTCTCCTCCACGCCCACCACTAGGCTGAGATCTCCAGCACCGCCCTGACTGTGTTATCCAATGCCACAACCAGCAAGGTGTAGAGCCAACGTTCCAACTCACATGTCCTTGAGGCAGCTCACCCATGCCCACATCATCAGGGCTAGCTCTACTGTGCTGCCCAGGCAAGGGGTAGGGCCTGCTCTCCTGAATGATACAGCAGGTGAAGGGCAGGGCTTCTTGTTTGCCTCAGGTCATGAGAGGCTCTGGGCCTGGACGAGCATCACTCCCTTGTCCACACTACCAAATGGCGGACAAGTGGTGTGGCCATTTCTCCCATTGGGGTCTGCTCAACTGCAACTCCCACAATCAGGGCCAACTCTACTATGTGCTTCCTGGGCAATGTGCATGGGCTGCTCTCTCAAATACTGCAGCTGGTGAGAGGCAGTGAAAGTTCTCTTGCTCTCGTACCCTCAGAGCCAGCTCTTCCATGATGCCTCAGTGAGGGGTGTGGTCATTTTTGCACAGCCCTCAGACATCAACATGGCCCTGAACAGCATCCCAGTTCAGGGATGTCTGCCTTGCCTTTGGGAGTAACAGATTCCCACTTCTGCAAGCCCAGACATGGCTTTCAGTGGCAGCACAGACCAGGACCTCACAATGGCCTTAGATGACATCACTGGCAACTGACATCGGGCAGTTCCTCACTATCCTCAAGTCACCAGTTTTGCCTCACTTCGTTGTGCACACATCCTTCTGCTTCTCTTTCTCTTTCATTTCTCAATCACTTACTTGCTTCTCTTAGGTGCCTAGGGTCCTGGGGTGGTCTCAGTAATGGTCTCAGGAGTGCTATGCTCTACCCATGCAGTTTGGCACTAGGCAGGGACCATCTTGTGCATGATTTGCATGAGTAGACCTCATGGCATAAGACTGGTATCCATCTTGTGCTTGCCTCTGGCCCAACCATGGGACCCCAGTCAGGGGTCATCTCACGTCTGTCAGTTCTCTCCTTACACCATGGTTTTGGAGGTTGAATTCTGTTTTGGGGGACTTGAGCATTAAATGCTTTTGCCCTCTGAATCATCTGTCAGCCCAGGAAAGATGGATTTACCTCACACGTTAAAAAACAGAAAACCCAAGCTTGCTCAGCACCATCAATTAGCCTTTGGTAATACTTGACTTGGCTTCATTCTATCATGGCTGTTGACATCATGGAGGTAACACACATGAGAGGGAGAGATTACAAGGCCAGATGGGAAGCCAACAGGAATGGAGGGACCAATCGTGCTCACGTATAACAATCCACTCTAGCAAAATTAAACTGAGATTCCACAAGAATGGCATTCATCTCAGCAATGCAAACAACTGTGACCCAACCCTGCCATCCATGAAGAACAAGCTTCCAATGCATGAAACCTTAGAGACATCGTCAAACCATGTCCAAACCACAGTACTGAATGAAATATTAGGCTGACCTAATATCACATAAAAGCTGCTTCGCAATGGGAATATTCTGCCTTTCTCTGTACTTTCCCCCACTTTGTGTTTCTAATACATGCACTGATTGTACCCAAGCTCTCCCGTGGCATGACAGACCACATCCAACTATGTCCTGCGGTTGGTGACTTTCAGACATGGTGATTAGAAGAAAGCCCATGTTGTACAACTCTACCCTCAACATCAATGGGATGCCCTCATATTTGCTCATCTAGAGGAAGACCGTTGAGATCGATTGTAAACGGAAACACGGGACTTCCTGTTTCCTTCCTTAACTGAAATTCAGTTATCTAGACTATCTTACTCTCTGAACTAACAGGTTCGTCAAGGATTTCTTGTCCTGATCCTGGACGCTTTTTCCACTTCTGACATTTTCTGCATGTTTTATGCTCTTCATAAAGCATTATGCTTCTTTCACAGGGGAAATTTAATTATAGTAACCTACATCGATTGGTACAGATTCAAAGGCACTCATTGACGGTCTTCTGTAATGAAGACAGGGTAGGAATTTACGTCACTATTTGAACTGCGATCAAAATAAATCTTACTTAAATGAAAACGTCTAGGTTTACAGCTTGGGTAAAGGGCTCCTACTCATTTATCCATCAGATATATACTGAGTACCTATTACGTGCTAAGAACTGTGGTAGGCATTGAGATGCAATTTAGAACCAAATTAAACTGGATCTCTTCTCCCAGAACATATATATTATATATATGGTTCTACCTCCTGCCGTTTCCCTATCACTGGGAATAAGTCCCCATCATCATGCCAAATCATTTCCTTAATCCCTCAAGGAAGTTTCCCAACCACATAAGTAAAACTTAAGCCAGGCCTGTGGGGCAAGATGGCTAGACAGACACTTACGGCTGGTTAAAGAAGCATGCTTAAAGACTTTCCACTGGAGATGCCTTTCTACTGAGAAATTTCCATTTGACCACAGGTATATAAGTACATAAAATAGATCCACAAATAAAACATGTAATGATAACTATCATAAGGATATCTATTTTAAAACAATCATTAAATGTACATATATTATCATTTACACAGAACATCTGCAATACTTTTCAGAGTTGACTACCATTTTGCTTTTTTAATCACCATCAGTAATGAAAATGATTGTGTGTGTGTGTGTGTGTGTGTGTGTGTGTGTGTGTGTGTGTGTGTGTGTGTGTGTGTGGTTTAGGGTCATTTCAGAAATTGTTGGTGATTCTGATCTAATCCCAAACAAAACCCACTGAGTAATTGCTAAATGAAATTCAAATCACCAACTCAACAATTTTAAAATCAAACATTCTAACCCAATACAGTCCCAAAATATACTAATTAGATACTTAAATGCTGAGGGGTGAGTGTAAGGAGATACTAAAGTCTTTGTTCTCTGTAATTAAATCATGTGTTCATAGAAGGGCAGAGAACTTTGGACGAAGAGGAAGAGCATGCTCTGGTTCCTAACATGCAACAGTCTGGGATCCCAGCCAGCATGTCTGAGGCAGCACTCATCAGTGGTGTATGATATGGTGGCATGTGTATGTGGGGCAAAGTGCGTATGTGCTGGATTCAGACCACAGGCTGCAATTAAGTTACAGGATGCAACATGAGCTATCACTACCAGAAACACCCTGGATTCATTAGGCTCCTGACTTGGGATTAACTTTTCATGGGTGACAGTTCAGAAAATTTTTTCTGTGGCCAACTTTTTTATGGCCCTAATATTCATTTACACAAAGACCCGTGAGGTGTTTAATATGGGTTAAGGCTTCAGGCTTCTTCTCTGAGTTTGGGTACCCAGTCTACCTTGTCCAGCTCTGAAATTTTGCTTGTGCCAACCGATGTCCATGGGTCCTATGTCATGCAAATGGGTAGAGAAATGCTGGGAGTGATTCTGATGCTTAAATATGCTGCTTAGAACCTACACTGTCCCATATGTTTCAATCAGGACTCATAAAATCCTGAGATGTATGGTTCTTTTGGGAGAAGTAAGATATGGTTCTTGATCTGCAACATAACACCACGTACTGAAAAGAAGTAGAATCAAACTTCAACCGTCATCAAACTATTAAAATTTCATATAGACAGCTGAGCATGATATATCAAGTCATTCCTCCTCTTTCCTCAAGGAGAAGACCCTGAGTGCTCTTAACAAGCCAAGCTCGTTTGTCAATAGCAAATTAGGAAGAGCATCTAGAAACTGATGGTCCAGTAGGTAGCAGGTGAGTCCACCATAACTGGACTTCTAGCCTCTTGCTATTGGATTCTTATGGCCTTGGGCTGTATCTCAGTCTTCCTAACACTAGATCTGGAGATAGTTTTAGTACAGTTTGCCTTAGGCAATAAATACAAGCCAGTTATTAAGCATGCTCCTTCCCATTGTATCACTCCAGTGTCTCTTCTGTTGCTCTGAAGGATGATCAGACACAGGGAGACATTTAATAAACAACAATCCTAGCTATGCAAAAAGACGGTTAACCAGTGGGGGTGATGTTTCCAACTAATCTTTTCAAGGTGTCCCTCAGCCTGCAGTGCAACACACTGCCTGAGACAGGAAGTAAGGAGGCCCCAGCCTTTCAGAAGAAAGCAGAGAGGGTGCCTGAGGGAAAGCACCAGTGGAAGTGGGAGGGGCATGAGATGGCAAGTGTGAAAAGGGTGTGAGGGAGAGAGAGGATAGCTAAGCCAGACTCAGGCCCACACAGGATCCTGTGTGACTAGCAAATGGCTCTATGTTGGAGGCTCAGAACGGTGGAGGTGATGAGTTTGTGTGAGGACTTGTCAAGTTTGAGGCTTTATAAGTCTTCAATAGTGGAGCAAGGTGTGCTTTAATCAGGTCTTAAAAATACTGCTGAAAACCAAACACTGCATTTAAGCTGATAAAATATATTAGTTCAAAGAAAACATTATACAACAGTTCTTTCTTATCCTCAGGGGCACCACAGAGATCTCCAGAGGAATTCTGAAACTATGGGCAGTACCAACAGACATTGGGGTCTTTCTTATACCTACAAACCTATGATAAAGTTTAATTTTAAGTCAAATACAGTAAGAAATTAACAATTATTACTACAAATAAAAGAGGGCAATTATAACCACACTTATAAACTGTGATAATGTAGTCTCTGTCTCAAAATATCTTAGTGTTATTTTTTAAGAATTCACATGCAATATTAATGGATAGCAGTTAATCAAAGATAATGGATCCAAGGAAAGTGAACCTGTGCTAAGGGCTACTGAAGTTGTCTCCACTGGCAAGGTAAATGCCACAAAAGGGCATTATGTGAACTGGCCCTCACGGAGCACAGTAAAAAGGCAGTTAACGTGCATAAATTGACACATGAGTGTCTGTCTGCCCTGTGTCTGGAGAGCCGATAATATAGAAAGTGAGTGGTCTACTCACAGGTGAAGGAGAATTTGAAATTACAGTAATGGAGAACAAAGATTTCAGTCTTCTTCATTTGAGTGCATTTTTTTAAATTAAAATTAACATGAAGACAGGACTGACCATGTGCTGAACTACACGAAAGGTTGAAGAAAAGGAAAAATCAACATATTTTTGAGGCTCTGGCTATCTTGTATTTTTATGTAGTTGAGTTCTTTTTTAAAATAGTGTGATTAAACAGTTTAGAGATATTTCCTCAAAACATGGAGGAGGCAAGGACAGACACCTTGTGCTGCCTTCCGCAGTACTCTTTGGCCTGTGTGTGCCTTCATGTGTGACCACACACTTCATACACACGTATCATACACACACATACACACCGATTATACATACAAAATACTGTAATAAAAAATTTGGTTATCTTGACTGTTGTTGGCTTTTAGCATCAGTATTAGAATTCTCAAGAACCAAACGGACAGAATAGGTGCATATTTAAAGGACCTGTATTTGATTATCTTACAAAATATGGTCTGGGTAATTAACAATGGCTGCTCTGACACTGGAGAAGCTGGTGGTAGCCAATCAAGTTGAAATCACAGCATCCTGTTAGATACTGTTCCTAAGGTTTTTACTTACTTTAATACCAGATACTCCTCTCTCTCTCTCTCTCTCTCTCTCTCTCTCTCTCTCTCTCTCTCTCTCTCTCTCCCCCCCCCACCCCAGTTCATGCAGTCCTTCATTGCTGCCTAAAGTAAGTACACTCATACATTTGGGGACCTTGCTTTAGACAAGAGTCCCACGCCATCCTCTAGATACATTCTACCAATGCACAGGAGTGCTGGCTGCCTAGATACCTACCAAACTATTCTCGAAATGTGTTGCCTGGGTTTCAGAAAGATACCAAGCTTGCCTGAGATTGGTGACACAGATGCTGGGACATAGGACAGAGAGGTCTAGCATTGTAGGACTCATCCCTAGATGTGTTTTTCGGAGTGATAGGCGACCAGAAGCAGGTATAAAAATATCATTCATAAAATCTGGATAAAAAAAAATGCAAAACCAAATTCGAGTGGAAATCTGTTTCTAGATTTAAAGGCAAGATGACAGCCAACAAACAGGGGACTAGAGAGAGTGCTATTGCCACTGAAGCATACACACTAGTAGCACATTCTGGCCAATGAGAAAGAGCAGAAAGTTCTGGGTAGAGAAACGTGAACGGGCGTGGAATGGAGCTCCCCTCTCTACCTAGCTGCTCAGCTGGGATCTCAGAGTTTGGAGTGAGAAAAGTGTTCATTCCAACTTGGCCGACTTGCCCAGCATGACCTTGGCTACAATCCAGACAGATACCTATGTCTAGACAGCTCACAGTTCCCAACAAACCAGACTCAGTAACACACCGGGAAAAGAGACCATCAGTGGCTCCAAACTTTAGCCATTCTCAGGCAGTTTGCAGAAAATCAAAACAAAAGCAAGCATTTTGGCTCACCAAAAGCCTTTGACACATTTCCCAGATTCTGAAGATCAATCATCGGAAATGTGAGCACCCAAGATTTGGGGTGTTGAATTTTAGGAAGGCTGCATCTGAGGTGACTCATATGCCAACTGAATCAACTATCAACACTGTGATCTTCAACGAGAAAAGCAGAATGGCTTCTGAAACCTTCTAAAGGGATGGCGCCTGCTCTTCCACATCTGGGCTGCCAAATAGTGCTACAGGGGAAGAGAGAAGAGCCTGTCAGGTTGCCAAACAACAAATTCAACTCAGGTCTCACTTCTTAACACAATTATCCCTCCCCCAGAATGTGAAGATTCCCAAAGAACTTGGATTTTGCTTTAAATGTCACCACATTTTATTCTAAGGGTCAGAATTTCTTATCCCTGGATGATCAGTTTAATAGAGAAAGGTCAGGTCTACCAAGAGGAGACATAATAGCCCCTTCAGCTGTCGAAGAAAAAGGATGGGGAGTTTATAAGAGAAGAAGCAAAAAGAGAAACAGATTAGATCAACTGGACATCTGCCTGCCAGGGCAAGAGTCTTTGAGTTAAATATTGGAGAGTTTTCTGCCACTCCATTTGAAATGGGTCAACAAATGGTATTTCTATCCCTTCCTGTAAAATGTTTCAGGGCTCAGTGGAGCTGGTGTTTTAACTATTCCCTGGGATAACCAGTAGGTATCTGAGTAAAGTCTTGTTTGGAATCTCTCCACAGCCTGCACCAGGTGAGTGACTTCCTTTACCTGGTTGGCAGAAGCCTGCCCTCCATAACTCAGTGTGGAAGCAAAGTTGGACCATGTTTTTTCACAGAACCTTTCCTCTCCTGCCAATCTGTTTCCCATGTTCTGTTGATCCAATTTACTTCTGTCTGCCTTTCGAGTTGTAATCTGTGGCTTGAGGAAACCTCTACCTTCTGTTCATCTCAGAGATTACTTTTCTCAGACCACAATAACAGCAGGTCACACACGAGAGAGTTCATGATCGTTCACGATCTCACTGCTATGCAGGTTGAAGACCAAGATCTGGTGATTTGATTCTGCGTGAGTACTCCAAGGGAGGGATGCACTCATTTAGAGAAGCCTTCATGTTTCTGCTAGTTTTTGGTCAGCTTTGATGAACTATAGTCATCAGGGGAGAGAACCCCCAATTGATCGCCCATCATATTGGCCCAGGTGCAAGCCTGTGGGGCATTTTCTTGAGTAATTATTGATGTGGGAGGGTTCAGCCCATGTGCGTGGTGCCATCCCAGGGACAGTGGTCCTGAGCTGTATATGAAAGCTAGTAAGCAGCACTTCTTCAGGGTCTATGCTTCATTTCTTGCCTCTGGGTCCCTGCTTTGAGCTCCTGGTTTGACTTCCTTCTATTATGCACTGTGATGTATACATAGACAAATAAGCCCTTTCCTTCCCAAGTTGCTCTTGGCCATAGTGTTTTATCATAAGAAATGAAAGTAATATGATATACACATGTTATTCTCATGTTTTCATCCCTCCGTCTCAAGATCTCACTTTTATAAGGAAAGCAGATAGCCACACTTACAGTACTAATATTTGGATGAGTCTAACCAGATAACCCATGGCCTTCTCAGTCTTTACCACAGTGGATTGGAGGCAGGGCGTCGATGTATATTCATGGGACATGCATGAGCTGCTTACCAGTTAGTTCAAGGCTGTGCATAAACTCAGCCAATTCAAACGCCCTTTCTAGTCCGTACTGCCTGCCTGAGCTGAGAAGGGGGACAGGCAGACTCAGGCTCTGTTTCCTTCCTTCCTTAGCTTCTTCACCATTAAGGAAGGTAACACTGGGGCTTTGACACTCAGCTTTCTTGTCGAATTAGTGAGCTGCCTTGTCAACAGCCATGTTAGAACAGGGCATCTCCTCATTGTGTGTGAGTCATTTACACCTGAAAACACATTTCAATAAAAAAATTATTTGTAGAATTTTGTGCAGGCCAACATTCTCTGAGTAGTCACAATGACCTCGTGACTCACTGAGAGCACAGGTCCCGAGAGGCTTACATTCACTTCAAACCAATGAACATCGGTTGTGCAAAGGCTAAGCTTCACAGAGTTTTTGGAGATCTTTAAACATAAAACGATGGATGTTTCTGTCCTCAAATATCTTGTCCTACTGAATGGTAGGACAAGTTGTAAGCCATGAGCATTCAGTGACGAATCAAAAGTGTCCTGGGACTCAGCCAAAGCCCAGATGGGAGACACTTCTTGTATTAGAAAGGGATTTGTGTGTGTGTGTATGTGTGTGTGTGTGTATACACACATATATAAAAATAATATTATAATATTAATATACACATATATTATGTTGTATATGATATGTGTAATATGTTTATATATAAGTAATATTTTATATTATATATGTATGTATATGTGCATATACATATGCATATGTGTATATATGTATTTTCTAGGTACACTCACAATGAATTTTTATTGCTTGTATAATTTGAGGTCATAACACCCATCCCCAAATCTGAGCCATACCTTCTGGTGAGAGCCTATACAGAAGGACATGGAAGAAGGCAGCTTTTGGCTTTGCCTGCTTGACCTTACTCTTGCTGGCAAGGTCATCTATTCTGATGCTGAGGAATTTCCTCACTAGTACTAGAACCTACTCATTAGAAAACTACAGGGAAAAAAAGATTAGGAAGAAAAGTGTTGACCTGTGCTGTTCCCCAGGCACATTATGCACTTTTGTTCTTCCATTCTTTGTATTGTGGTTGGATCATGACTGTCCCCAAAGGCTTGGTTCTATAAGGAGGTGACTGAACATTTGGGGGACATAAGGGTAAAGCTCACAGATCCCTGAGGTCTATAGCGTTTTAAATAAGAATGGTCCCCATAGGCTTATATATCTGAATGCTTAGTCACCAGGGAGTTGAAAGGACCAGAAAGATTAGAAGGTAAGGCCTTACTGAAAGAAGTGTGTCACTGGGAGTGGGCTTTGACATTTCAAAAGCCTACTCTTTTATCTCTTATCTATCTATCTATCTATCTACCTACCTATCTATCTATCTACCTATCTACCTATCCATCCATCTATCTATCTATCTATCTATCTATCTATCTATCTATCTATCTATCTATCTATCTATCTACCTACCTACCTATCTATCTACCTACCTACCTATCTATCTACCTACCTACCTACATATCTATCTATCTGTCTGTCTGTCTGTCTACCTACCTACACATCTGTCTGTCTGTCTGTCTACCTACCTACATATCTGTCTGTCTGTCTGTCTACCTACCTACATATCTATCTATCTATCTATCTATCTATCTATCTATCTATCTATCTATCTATCTATCTATCTCCAGATCAGGATGTAGCTCTCAATTACTTCTTCAGCCCCATGCCTGTCACACCAGTTACCAAATAACATACTTCCCACCACAATAATAATGAGCTAAATCTCTGAAACTGTAATCGAGCCCCCCATTGTTGCTTTCTGAGTTGCCTTAGTCATAGCGTCTCTTTATAGCAGTAGAATAGCAAGACAAACACATAAGCCCATAAAGGGAAATGCAAAGCCCTGATTCCCTTTCTCCCTTTACTCCCAGGTTTTGATATGGAAGCTTTGTTCATCACTTGCTCCCACCATAATGTACAGCCTTGCCACAACACCAAAGCAAGGGAATTGGCTTGATACCTCTCATGAGAAGAAATAATCCTTTCAAAAATGGGTGGAGGGAATAGACAGGCAAATCGAGGTCCACTCGTAGAAGTCCGTAACTTTCATATCATGTTACTTTTCTATCACTCTGAAGAGACACCATGACCTAAGCAACTTATAAAAGAAAGCATTTAATTGAAGGTTTGCTTTTAGTTTCAGAGGTTGGCTCCATGAGCATCATAATGAGGAGAGTGGCAACAGGCAGACAGGAATGGAGCTGGAGCAGTAGCCGAGAGCTTACATGTAGAGGCAGTAACAAGAAGGCAGAGGGGTTGGGGATTTAGCTCAGTGGTAGAGCACTTGCCTAGCAAGCACAAGGCCCTGGGTTCGGTCCTCAGTTCCGGAAATTAAAAGAAAAAGATAGAAAAGAAGATTTAAAAAAAAACAAAAACAAAAACAAGAAGGCAGAAAGAAAGCCAAATGGGAAACGAGGAAACGACAGGGCTCTTGAAACCTCAAAGCCCACCCCCAATAACACCCAAGAAGGCTATACTTCCTAATCCTTCCCAAAGAGCTCTACCAACTGGGGATGAAGATTCCAATGTATGAGCCAATTTGGAGTCATTCTCATTCAAACCACCTAATTCCATATTGAGGATTCTCAATGAGATGAGATGCTGTATAAAAAAGTGGAGTCATGTATGGTGCGTGAACTATAGCCAAACGTTTTCTGGGTACCAGTGAGGACAGATTGTAGATCCCCTTGTCCAGGGGTGGCACATCTAATATGTCACCTCCCTGTGGGTGCAGTTGCTTGTTTTCCTCTCTGCTACAAACCAAATGTCTTCACCAGTGCCCAGTATAGGCAGGAACCTAGTTAATGTTTTGTATTTTGGGACAAGACCTCGAAGACCTACATAATGAAGAATTTGCTAAGATGTGAGTCCACATCTGTCTACGTCCTTGGCAAAGCCAATGTATTCACAAAATCAAAGAATAAACAGAGTCCTGAGGCACACCCAGTGTCTATGTTTCTCTGCCAGATTTTGCCAAGGCTTGTTGGAATTAGGTCCCTGTCACTTAACCAATATAGTGCCAGCATGACACAGCCTCAACTCCACTACCCCCAATGAAGGCAAATTGCCCTCGACCTCCACAATCCACAACAACTTCGGTGCTGTTCCAGACCTGTCTCCGGGAAAGACTGAGAAAATTCGCATACTCCATCATTTCAGATACCTTCTAAATTAACTTGAGGTCTCTTCTTCACACGTCAAAGGCCTCAAGTCTCCCTACTGCTTCTCCAGATTCCACCTGGAATCTGGGCCGCTCTCAGTCACAGCTACTTGGAGTGTGTGCATCCTTTTAAAACTTCACACCCAGGGGGCTGGGGATTTAGCTCAGCGGTAGAGCGCTTGCCTAGGAAGCTCAAGGCCCTGGGTTCGGTCCCCAGCTCCGAAAAAAAGAACCAAAAAAAAACAAAAAACAAAAAACAAAAAACAAAACAAAACAAAAAAAAAAACTTCACACCCAGAAGATGAGCATAGCTGTCCTCTGGCTACTTTGTGGGTTCTTCTTTCTTCCACCCTCTCCATCCCTTTTCTTTCATTCTTTCAACTCCATAGCCCTAGATATGAGAGAGAGAGAGAGAGAGAGAGAGAGAGAGAGAGAGAGAGAGAGAGAGAGAGAATAGAAATAGAGAGGAAAGGAAAGAAATCCCTGAATAAAGTCAGGGGCTGGAACATTATCATTAGTTTACTTCCTGCTGATTAGGGGCATCCAGTTCCTTGGGGCAAGTTTGGCCTTCACTGTCAAGATATCTAATTCCTTTTTGTTGTTTCTTCTTTGTGCACAACTAATTTAACAAACCACAACCAACAGAGAACAATAGCAGCCAAGAGTCAACCAGCAACCCACGACGCATCCCACCTCTCAGGGACCCTAGCATTTAAATACCCTCTGAAAAGTCCCCGGACTTCTAAACATTACACAATTGCAGGGACTATCTGTGGCTATTAAAACCACGCCCCTGCTAGTGCACAAGGCAAATTGTAGTCAGCTGCTGCAAACAGCCCCAGACCCCTGCACCTGGGATTAAAACGAAAACATATTCTTAAAATATTTCTGTGTTTTTTTACCCAAAATTCCAGAGTTCTCACTACAGATGAGCACATGATTCCAGGACGAACCAGACTCCAAGCCCTTGCTAAGCAGCAGCATTCCACAGTGGGCGGCTTGATGTAATACGCTCATCCCACCATAGGCTCATCCAATCAGAGCGGTGGAGCCTCTGGCTCATTGCCCTGCGGTATTGGCTTACTTCTCCTTGTAACTCCTTTTCCTGTGGTCATGAGTTGATTCTAAGTACATGGGTATTAGTCAGTGATTCTTCTGACTGTACCTTGATCCTGTCTCCCATTGTCAGAACAATGTCAGAAGTTAAACAAAACAAAACCCAAGGAGGAGGTGATTCTGATCAAGGTTACAATCTGGAGGGTGTGGAATTTACCTGGTGTGGCAGCTGACTCCAGAGATGGCTTCCAATGACCTGTCCTGTGTGCATCATGCTATGCCTATTCCCTTCTCCTCCTAGGTTTGATTCAGACTCGTCTCAATCTAAAAATCTAAGTGTTGCAGAAGGGAGAGGGTGATGCTTCGTGAAGGACTGTTCCTTCCACCATGTACACCCTGTTCTGTTCCCTCTGCTCTCTTGGCATTTAGGACTGAGATAGGAGCTGCAATGCAGAGTGGTCCACATGGAAAAGCCCGAGTGGGTTTACTCCAAAGTTATCAAGTACTGCAACATCTCAGATACACATTTCATTAGAGTATGAATCCTGCCCTGTTAACCTCAAGATGACTGTATTCCCAGTGAACACTTGGGGAGATGGCCTGGCTAAGCTGTACCTGTAAATTCGGCTTGAAGAAGCTGAGGGATAGGAAATGTCACTGCGGATAATGTGATACACAGTAATGGACAGTGAGTATACTTGGCATCTATGATTTTGCCCACTAAGAAATGCCAAGTATCATACAATCTGGGATTTTATGATATATTAATTTTAATAGCAAGAAACACAGGAAGTGATAGGTTTTAAAAGTCTGTTTCCTCCTCTGAAGTCGGCGTCTGAAACCTGATCTGTGCTGGATCTTCCCATCCATTAGCCCAGCAGCCGTCCTTCTTGTCTGGGAGTTAATCACGTCTCAGATTTATCTGCTCAGAGAATTCATTCCTTTCTGTTTGCTCAGGATTCAAATGTCTGTCATCCTTCCAAGCCCTGGAATTAAAGCCCTTACCGAAGAGGAACACCTCGGACCCACTACTTATCCAACCTTGTCTTCTGGTCGCATAATCTTTAATCGGTTGAATCGTATAACATCCCATCACTCTCTGTTGTTTCTAACCCACACGGAAAGCCACTTCCTACAGTTCGACCTCACACCTCTCAGAAGCTTGTTACTGCCATTCTTTCTCATTGTGGCTTCTTCCTTTTCTATACTTTGACAACTTTAGGGTGAGACACAGTGACTTGTTCTTCTTTGAACTAGTTTGGTTCTGTGTCTGCCACATGGCAGATTATCAATAAACATTTTCCCAACTGAATTGCCGATTTGTCTACATGTCTCCCAAAGTCATGAATTACTTATTAGCTCAACCAACACCCTCATAGAATCTAAGTGTAGGCTCTGGAGTAGGTGTCCGGGCTGCTGAAGGGAGCTGGTCCTATCCCTAAAGTGTTCACTGTCTAAGACAAGAGATAGAATTGAACAAAAATTACCAAGTGCTTAGCTTAGATAAAGGGTCCCATGGTGATAAAGACTGCGAACAGAGCTAATTGCAATCATGGGGCAAAAGCTAAAAACCAAACAAACAAACAACTTAGTGAACCCCAGGAGATTAAAACAGAAGCAAAAGAAGAACACACAGCTGAAGAGAGGGCAAGAGAAAGGGGGAAGGGGGAAGGAGAACTCTGAGAAAATTCACGGTGAGATGTTTAGTAGAGCGAGTGTTAGTAGAACTTTCGGTATCTAAATAACGAGTGAGAACACAGGCCCCATCCGTCCAGGGTCTCCTCAGAAGGGAAGAAGATCCACAGTGCATTTCCACTTACCGCACGTCCACGATGAAGACAAGGAAGGTGCACGCCTCTATGGAGACCTTTCTGAATAGAGAAATAGCCCAGAGTGCCTTCAGTAGGGTCTCAGAGAGGACGCAGAAGGCCCATCATCATTGGAGACTAGAGCTCCATAAAGTGTTATTGTCCTTTAAGCCCTACTAAGGGGACCAGATTCGGAGCGGGAGGAAGTGGTACTGATGATGTGGATCTTGTCTAGGTCTGGCTTACTGCATATGTTTGCGACGGGGTTGTTGAAACAACCAAACTCATAGAATAATGGTGTGAAAAATAGAACAAAAGGGTCAGGCTATTGGTGCGGTTCAGTGGTAGAGCACTTGTCAAACATGCAAAAAGCCCCAATCCTCAGCACCGCAGAGGTAAAAATAAAAACAAACAAACAAAACAGCAAAAAAAAAATGTATTTGGGGGCAGGAGAGATGGCTCAGCAGTTACAAACACTGACTGCTCTTTCAAGACAACTGGGGTTCAATTTCCAGCAACCACCTAGCAGGTTCTGACACCTTCACACAGGCATAGATATCTCCAGGCAAAAACCATTGAACACGAAATAAAAATAAATTATCAAAGAAAAGTTTTTTCTATAACCACACAGTATCTGTGTATTTTAGACAGAGTATTATTACAAATATTCAAGGAGGTTTTTCTTTGAAGGGCTTTGTAAAATGAAAATAAGGCAAATCTTTCAATGCAGAAAGATTACTTTAAAAAGCAAATGTAGTCGGCACATGTCTACGTCGTCATAAAGCCAGCCGTGTGCCCCACAGTGTCCTGAGCCTGTCCAGACTTACCACCCACTCGCTAATTTACCAGACTGATTTCTAGCTCTGCGAGCCTTTTCTATGCGACTGCCCTGGAAACCTGTGTGTGCTTCATCTCTTATACTGTGTCTTTCCCGACATGCAGAATGTTCAAGAACACAAATATTTACCATTGTATTGAGATGACCTACGGTATTCAGCAAAGCAACTTACTTATTTGTAGCAGGGAGCTGTCCCATGCAGCCTGGGACATCCCTTCTAGGTTTTCCTGACCATATTCTGTGATGATCAATGCTAACGTTACCTAGTGATGCACTCCACATACAATCCCCCTGTCTTTAAGCAGTGCATATGTCTAGTGTAGTTAGAAGACTGTGCCAAAAGAGGTAAAGTCCAAGCTGGGGAGAAGGAGTTGATAGCATGGATTCTGGCTCGGTAAAGCCGAGCTTTAAGCTCGTATGGAAATGATTGTGTTTGGTCATCCAGCACTGTGTAACAAATCACCACCAACTCAGAGCCTTAAAATAATGTGCCTTATTATCTCATGGTTTCCACTGGCCAAGAATTCCAGCCTTCCCCATGCCAGACACCATGTTTCATAGTCTGCCACACAGCTGCAGTTGGATTCTCCACAGGGCAGGAGCCTCTCTGACTGCTGCAGCTTCGGGAAAAGTTGAAGCTCACTGCTATGGTTAACCAGACTCGGTTCCTTTGTGCTACTAGGCAGAAGTCCGGCCTCTAGTTGACGTTTGGTTTATATCTGTCCTCAGTCCCTTGCCATGTGTGCATGTAGAACAAGGCAGCTTACTCACCAAAACTTTCAGGGAGACGGTATGCCAATAAGGTACAAGGTAATGGCTTCTCAGCGTGGATCATGGAACCCATATTGTGTCCTGGGTGCCATGTTCTACCAATTAGAAACCAGCCACCGGGTAAGCCTGCACACAAGAGGAAGCCATCCCAAAAGTCTTGGTCTGGGATTCTGTCTTAGTTCAAAGGGTGCAGATTAAGTCAGACCCATATAATTCACTGGATGTTGTTCTAGACATCTAATGTGGACCGTCATTGGAGGATGCCATAGAAACCTTGTAGGGCTAGAAGGGGCTGGCCTGTTGTCTTTCAGACGCTGCCTTGCTTCCTTGGGGGGAGGGGCTTCCTCCTCAGCCACAGCAATGAGCTGCCTTACTGGGCAGGTCCTGCAGCTGTTGGTGCTGGGTCATCTTCTCTCTAGGGTCACAGTTTCGAAGGTCTGTACTCTCTGTAGAACTGCATCTGTCTTGCTTTTATACTGTGAACCAACCGTGTACTCCTATTTGTCCTTTTTTAAAAAAATTCCTGGTCCTTGGGTTTTCCTTAGCCATTTCATTTTGTGTGTTTCCTTTAAGAAACCCGAACGTTTACGAATTAAAAAGGGGGCCTGGCTCAATTAAATAATATAACTTGGTTTGTAGCTTTTCATAAATTAATCAGTTGTTCAAGCGAAAATTGCGTTAATGATTTTTTTTAATCAGAAGAGTGTTTCATTTTAAAGTGTAGTTTTGATTAGTGCCACTTGAAAAGTAAATTTAAGGAAAATTTTACATAATCCTGCCAGAGAAAAATTCAAAGTATTGGTGACTGCTCTCCACCAGGCTTCCCCTGTGTGTGTCTTAGGTTTGAAAAACTGTTAATTAACATTATTTCATCTCTGGTATTCTGTTTTTCACTTAATGTTATGTTGAGGACACATCTCTTTCCATGCCATGAGTGTTCAAACATGGTTCGTCTGCGGAGTACAGAAGACACCGACTGTACTGACTACCCTTCTCCTAACTTTTTAGTTTAGAATGGTGAGACAAAAATCACTGCTTCTGGTATCTAAATTCTTGATCTAAATCATGAAATAAAGAGCCACTTGATTTACAGTTGCAAGAACTTTGATTCATCAACCCATACGGGGTGGGTTCAAATTGACCATATCCCAGCCCTTTGCCAAGACAGGAGACTATCCTTTTATAAGATCTCAAGTTGGCAATGTATTCCCTAGATTAAAGAGTTAATTTAAAATGGTAGACAGGCTCCCATAGTACTTTGCGTTTAAAAAAAAAAGCATCTCTCCATATGCTATTCAGCTACTAATTAAAAATAAAAATGGTTGTTTGAATAAATACATATTGACCACCTAATGGTACAAGGCCCTCAATGCTTGGTTACCTCAGCCCATATCGGTCTGATGAACGTCTTTTGGCTCAGGTAGGAAGCGAGACTTTCCCACATGCCTGGGAGGCTCCAAATTGTGAAACAGCCAACAAGAGGAAAATCCACAGCGACACATTTTGGTGGAATGCCACCATTTGTCAGACACTTTAATAAATAATGTCTTTGAGAGTTTGAAAAGTGTGCTATGCCTGGGAGGTGGGGCGCATGGAAAGTTCTCCTGGAGTGTCCGTGTTGAAATGAATTCTAATGCCAAGGTCACCACTACAGCAAGGCCTTCTCCCGCAAAAGAACGACTCCATGGGAAACCCCGCTGTTCTCACACAGCTACTACTCCTGGAGATGGAGAACGCTGAAGGGAAAGCAGGTCATCGCTTCGAGTCTAAGCCACGTGAAAATAGTTAACTTCAGTGGGTGCTTTGACCTCTTTGTGATCCTTCCTCTAAGGTGGCCCATAAAGGAGACATTTAAAGACTTACGTTGTCACAGAAATAAGAATTTTTGTTCCCAGACTGAGAGCAAATACTCGGAAGATGTCCCCTTGGGGACCTAAGGTATATTTTGGTGCCAACTGTTCTTGGTCATGGTAGTAGGAAGGGCGGGTGGCAGTTGGCTTGGGCTGGATCTCAGTCTTCATCTTCTAAGAAACTCACCCATCCCTGCGCTCCCATTATGTTCTCTACGTTACTGTTCTCCAAGAGCTGCAATGAAGACAGCAAAGGACCAGATCAGATTTCCTCCCTAAAACTCACAGATGATGGGAACTGTCCTTCCCCCAACCCCCAACAAACACAGGCACAAAAGAACCAGCAGATACAGAGTCTACCACAATGTCCATCACTATTATACAACCCGGGTTTCAGGCCTAGGCCGTCAGTTAGGGCTTCTCATTCTCACTCTTCCACATATGTGAACATAGAAACATACTACACACACACACACACACACACACACACACACACACTCACACATACACACACATACTCACACACATATACACATACATACACATTCACACACATATACACATACACACACACATTCACACTCATACACGCACACACACTCACACATACACACATACTCACACATATACACATACACGCACATTCACACACATATACACATACACACACATTCACACTCATATACACACACACTCACACATACTCACACACATACACATATACACATACACACACATACACACACATTCACACACATACACACACACACTCACACATACATACACAGACACATACACACATATACACATACTAATACACACAGACACATTCACACACATATACACACATACCACACACATAAACACACACATACACATACACATAAACACACATACACACACATAAACACATACTCACACACATAGACATACTCACACACATATACACTCACGCATACCCTGCACACACATATTCCCACCACACACACACACTCACATTCACACACACAATGTACCTAGCAGTTCTGTATGCCTTGCCTTTTATATATCATATGAAATGTAAATCTTATATGAAATGACGTCCATTTTTATTCTTATTTTTTCTAATTATAAAAAAGATTTATTTATTTATTTATTTATTTATTTATTTATTTATTTTATGTATAGGAGTACCCTGCCGCTATCTTCAGACACACCAGGTCCCCCTTACAGGTGATTGTGAGCCACTATGTGGGTGCTGGGAATTGAACTCAGGACTTTTGCAAGAGCAGCCAGTGCTCTTAACTGCTGAGCCATCTCTCCAGCCCCTTCTAACATTTTAGTCTTGTTCTATTGGGGACTGAGGAGATTCAACTGGCACTAAGTCTGTCCTGTAATTTGGACATCACAGCCTCAAAAATGAACGCGGGCCTTATCATTCAGCGTCTGCCTCTGACATAAACAAATACTTTATAAATAACTCTATCATTGCTATGTCCCAAATTAAATAAACTTACTTTGAAACTTTGAAGGCTTTCTGCTTTGTTTTGGTTTTGTGTGTATTTGATTGTGTGTATGTGTGTGCAATTTCTGTGAGTACATGTCCCCAAGAGGGCATCAGAACCACTAAAGCTCGAGTTACAGGGCAGTTGTGAGTCACTTGTCATGGGCCCCAGGAATTAAGCTCAAGTCCTTTTCAAGAGTAACATGTGACCTTAACGGCAGAGCATCTCTTCAACACCAGAGGAAACATTTTTATTTTCTTTAGATTCCCAAGATAGATTAGGAAAATAAAGACATCTGCCCTTCTACCAACTAGTAGAAAATAGTGCATTTAGACACGATTTGAAACGATTTGGGTTCAACAAAGGATTTCTCTTTTTCTTTTTGTTTAAAGGAAATAATCATTAAAGCCATACATCCCTTGGTCTCATCTTGTTTCCAACAATGTTTATCGTGGATGCAAAGCAAACACCAAGGTTCTAACAACATTCATCTCAACTCTCTGGAACCCAAAAAACAGACAGACAATCAAACAAGCAAACAAACAAACAAACAAACAAAAAACCAAACCATCCAAACCTTCTAGGTCCTTAGGACATCATCTCAACTATTCCCCAAGTTTTGAGGGGAAGAAAAAGTCAAAGAAATCTGAGAAAGAAAGCAGACAAGTCAAGACCATGGTGTGCACATGCATGCGTGCATACAAGCATGTGTGCGTGTGTCTGAGCATGTGTACACTGTGACCACCGTATGGATGTGACGCTCACAGAACATTATGAAGTCAGTTCTCGCCTTCCCACCTTCAGGCTTCCTCACCTTCCCACATAGCTTCAAGAACTTGAACTCATCAGGCCTGAGCAGCAAATCCCTTTACCTGCTGGTTGATCAAACCACCTTAAAACTAAGAGTTTTGTTTCTGAGACTCAGATTCACTATTTTACAAAATAATTTTCCCTTATCACCACCAGGATATCCCCCTACAGAGCGGTGCTCTATTCCTCTTTTGTCTGTTATTTGAAGTTTGCACTTTAGGGCAGGAGCCTCCATTTGCCCAAAAAACAGAGTGAGGCCGCGGGGTCAGAAAGTTTCACGAGTCCACAGAAAGGCGGCTTCGAGAAGCCGCATTGGTCTGGCTAGTAGGTGGTACTTCAGCCATTAATACAGGGTGCTCCGTGGTCGCATGACCGCCTCCTGCCAAGAAACACACAACAAAACTCCAAACCAAACTGAAACCTTCCAGTTCTGTAAAGACCGCACTCGCCCCTCAGACAGGATCCAGAGCTCGCCTGAGGGTTGACAGCGGCCCCACCCAGCCGCGGCAGTAACCCAGAGCCTCCAGGTTGCCATTGAAGGTCCTTTCACTTCATCATTCAAAGTGGCTTTTGGCATTGAGATTAGCATGATTTAAAGCAATCGTACAATAACCATGCTCACCCACGGTTGGAGGCCAGAAGAGCCCATCAGCCCTGTTTATTAGCTTTGGCTTCCTTCACCGTGATTAAGTTCTTTTCAGTGTGTTCTCTGTCCTCTCAGTTTTATTTCTCTCCCGAGTAGCTTTACACTCTAGCTAGAGGACCCAAGTCTCCATTTCGCTACTAAAGCATGTACTTTATGAATTCAAAGGCATCAAAGGCAGACAGAAATCCCCGGCTGGTAGACAGAGCACCACAATGGGGTTCAGACTCCTGGTCATATTGGTTACCTTCCCTGTGGTCCTGGAGCCATAATGCTTTCCAAAAAAGTCCTCCGGACCAGTAGGGGGTGCTGCAGTTTGTCACCGACCGTTCAACCAGCTTTCGGATTGTTTTCAAGTTGTTCTCTGGTTTGCATGGTTCTTCTAAGTCGATGTGCATCTTCTTCACTCCTTTACTCCCTTCTTTCTTTAGGTCATATAATCCAAAGATGTCTACCCAAAAGGCTGGATGGGATCTTAGTCTTGTGGGGGCTCATATCTGGAGATCACACTCTGGAAAAAAGCGTTCTGTAAGTACCTACAGAAAGTGTCAAAGAAAATTGGCTCAAGGAGCGCTGGAATCCTTGACAGGCACATGTGTGGGCTCCGTAGCTGACTCAATCCTAGGGGAGAACAGTTCTAGGTCCTATTCTTTTGAAAATATCTTGCTTTTCTTGTAGCCAATGCACTCATAACAAGGTCTCATCTGTGATCATTCATTTCCTACACTTTCTTTCCTTAGTTCCAGGATCCAGATGAGATAAAATATGGAAGCTCAGGACAAACCCAGTTCTCCACTCAGAGAAAACAAATGAAGGAATTCTACAGGTTCACTAGCAGGTGACATCAGAGGCTGGATATGCCTTATTCAATATAGTATCATGTATAGGCTCTTGAGAAGACTTGCTTTTTATTTCTTCTTTTCCCTCAAGAACTTGAGCAATTCTGCATTTATACCTTCCTCTTTGGAGTGCATTAGCAACTCTGGATGTTAAAACTAGCCAGCCAGCCAGCCATACCTTGACTGGTCAGGTCTATGTCACAATCCTCTTTCTAATTCCCAAGTTACCCGAGGAGGCACGTTTTGTTCTTTCTCTCTGTCTTTGCAATCTCTGGGAGATGCCATTGAGGGCAGGGGTGTGGCAGGGATGATAGGATGATAAGATACAGCATTCATGGCTCTGCCCGAGCACAGATGGTAATTCAAAATAACAAGTTCTGTCTCGGGGAGTCAGAAATACCGTGCTGTGAATGCCGCACTCATGAAAGCTTGGTGTGGGGTGGAGAGAGGGCGCTTGGGGTTCTGATCAGTTCAGCCCGTGTACACTGCATGAACTCATGTAGAAATAGTAAAGCCTCTATGCTCCTCAAGCGTGTATTTGTCTTAAGCTCAGGCCTGCCAAATTGTGCCAAATTATGTGTTGTTCAACTTAGACTGCCCAGAGAGCACTATGCCCATTTTGCAAGCTCGCTGTGCTGTATTTTTAAGATTTCAGTATTACAACCGGGAGTTATCGACAGAGAAAGGGAAATAAACAGAGTTTTTGAAAGTCAAAACTCCAGCTACTTTTCACCTCAAGCTTGAATCGAGGTTAAATTTATTCACTGGCTATGTGTCACTTATGCACATGTATACAAAGGCAGACCTGTACGTGTGAGACATGTACATAAAACAAATTAAGCCAAACATTGGAATTTGTGTCTATTTTGAAACAGGATATTTTGAATGAATTTCCATTTTCGCCCCACAGAGTTATTTTGTTTCCATAGGGAAATATATTCATTCCTATTTCATACTACCTATGCAGCCTATAGCAAGAAGAGCATAGAAAGACAAACTTATTTTAAGATATTCCATTGCTAATATATTTCAATGGTTACTTTCTCTCCTCTCCACACTCTACCCTGATCCTCTCAACAATCCAGCAGGAGTGTGCATGCAGCAGTCAGAAGTTGGGAGGGAAATCCAGGTCTGGATGCAACTTTGGCCACGTTACTTGACCCCTCTGCACCTGTTTTCTCATTGGAAACTGGTTTATCGGTAGTCCTACTTCACAGAGTTCCTACGAAGGGAGAACAGAAGGAGCCTTAGTGTTTGTCACACATGTGGGAAGCTCACCAAAGATACCAGTCATTATCCCTGTCCCTCACACCTTGGCTTACTTCTTTCTCAAGTAAAACCTTTCCCTTTCCTCTTGCGATGCTAAGGTCCTCCTCCTGTCACTCTGGGACTATGGTGATGGCCTCCTTTCAGGTCTCCAGGCCACTTGTCACAACCACATCACTGCTAATCTATTCTGGGAATCCCTACAAAATTAACATTCTTTCTAAACCAACAGTGTTCCCGTGGCATTCATATCTCATCTCAAGGACGTCTAGAAGTTCCTTACTCTTACATGATAATGTCTAAATGCCCAGCATTTGAGGGTTCAAGTTCTGACACAATCTGCACATTCATGATTTGTATTTAAGAGTTCCCTCAAAGGTTCATATGTGAAAGACTTAGTTATTAGTCTCTGCTACCACAGGGAGGTGATGGCTCCTTTAATATGTGGGTACTACTACATACAATATGACCGCCATATTGACCTTGTCTTGAGTTCCAGATACAACTGCTAGTTGCCTCCTCTGCCCAAATCTACCTCTTCCCTCCTGCTCAATTTTCCTTTTCCAAGGCTTACCCTCTTCTTTAAAGTCTATTTGCCCTCCCCACTGCCATCCTGGATCTACTCCTGCAGTGTCCCCTCTCCAAGTCCCATCACTCTGGCTGCCATCTCCCTCACTTATAAACTATTTGGAGTGTCTTTATAATTGACTCTATGGTAACATGTTTCACCCATAGACCCTGACTTTAAAGCGTGGGCTGCTTAGATTTGGTCAAGGGGACACAAATTAGAGTCATCTGACAGGAAAGTACTTCACTGGAGGAAATAACCCCTGTCATACTGGCTCTTAATGTGTCTGTGTGACTGATTTTTTTTAGTAGTAGTTGATATGAGAAGGCTCACCCTACTGTGGGTAGGGCCTCCCCTGGGCAGGAGGCTCTGGGAGGCGTAAGACAGGTAGCTGAGCATAAGCCTGCAGGCAAAGTCAGTAAACAGCATTCCTCTGTGGCTTCTGCTTTGGGTCTTTCTCTTATGCTCCTTCCCTGACTTCCTTTTATGACGGTCGATGGTCAGGACGTATAATACAAATAAACCTTTTCTTCCTTAAGTCGCTTTTGGTCATGGTGTTAAGCAGCAACGGGAAGCAAAGTGGGACAGAGCATAAACATTACATTTTATATTCGCTTAGATTTTCATCGCTCTCGTATAGTTTATGTCCAATAAAATAGTTGCTGAGAGAATGGATAAGTCAAGAAAAATGGAAGCATAGAATATCAGGGGATAACCCTGTCCAATCTAGAAGTCATATTCTCTGGCAAAGATCAAAGGCCATAATTTATAATGGCTGTGATAGGGCTTTCCACTTTAGGAATGCCTAAAATGGCCCCATTCATAAAAATGACAGTGCGAGATGGTTGGCCTTTAGCCATTTCCTGTGGCTGCACAGGGAAGAGAATTCAGTTTCATCAGGGATAAATGCCATTTTAAAATAGTTCTGCTTACCTGTCCTAGGAAGCTTGTCTCAAGTTTAAAATAACAACCTCCCCCTTCCTATATTTCCAGGAAACAACGTCCATTAAACGATTCTTCAATCTACCAACCTATCCCACATAATAAGCTGTAGATCTAGAGAACCATTATTCCTCAATTAACATAGTCCATAGCCTGCCAACCAATATTTGTTGCAAAATCAGGATAATTTGCTGTGTTCATGAAGAAACTTGATCATGTCTCTACATTGTCCAGATGCCTGGGCCATATGATACCCATCGGGTCCAGGCCATGCACCAGTACATCAGTTTGTACTGAGAGTGCCCTTCCTGCCAGGAACCAAGCATAACTGAAAAGCCACAGTGAATCAAAAAGATGCTTGAAACATGCCCTCTTACTAATCTCTTAATCCCTTTTCCAGGACCCAGGCTGCTAGGGCCATGGACCATGATAGTGAGCTAACACACACTGTATTTGGGAGCTACGGCAGCCAACCCTGCCCCTATCTGTCTGTACCAGGGGGATTTTTATGGAGACAGAGTACAAAGCTGATCCATGTTTATGCTCAACACAGATCTGTTTTCCCTGTGTGACACTGAGTATGGATGGATCCAAGAAGACAACATGACAAGCAGCTGACACGGCGGCAGGCAGATGCATAGAAGATGTACTTTCTCTTCCAAACGAAGTAATGACTCGAGGGCAGCAGGAGCGATTCAGCGCCCCTCCCAAGCAGCAGGGCACCGAACCCACATTTATCCGAGCAAGTTCTTTGCTGACAAAACCCAAGGAGAAAGCGTGCTGGCCAATGAAATATCTGAGTGATTCAAAAGCAGAGCTATAGAGTCACCCAAGACTGGCTCAGCCAACCAATTACATTACTTGCCCAGGGCCCTTGAAGTTCTATAAGAAGATGGGTAATAGAAAGAATAACAGGGACATCAGGACAAGGGTCCTTGGCCAAGACTCTGGCAAGTTCTGGTGGCGATTTGCAAGGTGCAGAATGTGCTGCTGACTCAAGGTCTTGACAACTGTCGTTCTGCTCTGGCTTGTGAAGAGAGGGGATGTGTCCCAGGAAAACAGCTCAACTTTATTGACAGGCGCTGTCTAAAACATGGCCTCTGTGCTGCACCCCTTCCTGCCGATCGTCATCCTAACCCAGCTGGCTGGCGAAGGCAGAAGGGCATTGGTCAAGCAGCCAGTCTCTAGCCCTTCCGAGGGAAAACCCATGGGCTCTCCCATCTGCCCACTATATGATGGAGAGGTTATTCATCAGCCTTGCCAGCTGCATGTGGAAAGTGGGGATCACAGAGTCATTACCCACTCTTGTGACAAGAATGACGGAGATGGCATATACAAAAGGGTTGGTATTGTTCCTAAAGCTCTGCTGACACTCCAAAACAAAAGAGCATCCTCTTGCTGAGGACAGAATTTCAGAACATGAGAGGTACCGAGAGGGTTTCAGGCATGTCAGGGCCCAGGTGGCTTGTTCTGGACTCCACAGATCAATGGAGGGTGATAAAAAACCGAGGCTGTCAACCCGAGAGCAGAGATAGCTACCAATCTTTTCGTGGAGTGTTCTGACAAGCAGGGTGTTGATTTTCCATAGATTTAGCAGGACATAAGAGGGAAGCCCTGCCATTGTCCTTGGTTCCTCACCAGATAACTGAGAATCAAAGGCTTAATCTTGGAGATTCTCAGCCTTAAAATGGCACGTGGCCAATGCAGCTTTCCCAAGCAATTTTCTCCCTCATATAACAGAAAAATGGGCTGCGAGGGATGAGTTAGAGACAGTGCACAATAACTTGCAGAAATCCCATGGATACGTGAACACAAATAGGAGTTTGTGTTCTGCAGTTTGCTTTCCATCCGTGTTCCGGTTTTGACATCCCAGGGTGCTCCCTCACATGAGCGCTTTCTTATTGAATAGACTGCGTGCATGCCAAACCTTCAGGGCCAGCCAAAGCAGAAGGCCTTCAGAGAAGCCTGGGATAGTGTTCACGTGTGCCCATGAACACTGAGAATAGCAGGTTGGTCATTAGACCTCCTCAAACTCTCCTGGACTGGCTTTGCCAACAGTCTCTGAGGTCAACATGCCTCCTGCTGCTGAAGTAAGTCAGAGCGTGGGATCTTCAGAAGAGTGAGTCTGAGGAAGCCACCTCCAGGGCAAGTGTTGTCATGAGCACTCGGGCTGACTTCAAAGTTCTCTCTCTCTCTCTCTCTCTCTCTCTCTCTCTCTCTCTCTCTCTCTCTCTCTGCTAAATAAATAAAAGGATGATTCCTCTTGTCTCAGAATATTGACGCTGTCAAATATGCCTTTGTCGTTTGGTTTTATAGATAAAAGAGTTAAGTCGCTCAAGGGAAACAACATACCCAAGTGCTTACAGCTAATAAATCTAAGGGAAGAGGGAAGGATAGAGAGGAAAGTTGTTTCAGGATGGGAGGGAGGAGAGTGGAGAGGGGAAGGAAGGGAAAGAAACAGAGAAGAGGGGAGGAGAAAAGAAGGGAGGGAAGGGGAGTGGGGAGAAGTTACTCTACTGACTGCAGAAGTGATTCTTGAATCTGAGTATGCTTTAGATCTGGCTGAACTAATACTAAGCGTCTCTAAACACTTTGCAAAATCCTGACTTTCGAAAACAGACAAACCAGATGGGTCCTAAGAGGGACATTTCTCAAGTCATCATTGTGGTGCACTGGGAATATCCCAAGTCTAAGAAAATTCTGTTTGGGCTGAACTCTCCCACCTGCAGGCTGAGCTCCACTCATCCTATACAGAGAAGGGACCATACAGGAAACAAATACTTGCTGAGGAAGGCACTCTGCTGGGAACCTGAAAGTATCTCGGTTAATTTTTGGAACATCCCTGTGGCCACTTTACAGATGTGAAAAGTAAGTATCGGAGGAATTAAGTGAACAGCTTGAAATCCCCCAAGTCCCACAGCTAATCAACAACAAATCCAGGACAAGGTTGACTGGCTTCACAGCTCAGGCACTGTTCTCAGCCTTGGCTATATGCTGATGCTAAAAGACCTTCAGGGAAGGGGACTCCCATGCTTACTGTGTCCTGGGATTCCTACACCTCTTCCGGGGCTGAGTCAATTGTCCGCTTGGCCAGCACAATGTCTTATATAATAGTTCCGCACTTACAGGTGAGGCGCAGCCCTGTCAGCTCAGAGCACCTGCCCTGGATCTGGAAAATGTGCAACAGTTTGTCCCAAAGCCGTGGTGAGTAGACAGTGCACCATGAATAAGGTATGGTTGTCTTGCCGATGCAGTTCTGAACCTCCTTCTTTGGCTCTGCTGTGCCCCACTGCCTAATCTACTTGAAACAGGGGGCTGCTAGAGTCTGAGGATGCAGGGAATTTTAGTTCCTAAATTAGCAAAGTTTTGAGGAAATTTGGGCAAAGTCATATATATGCATGCAGTCATATATATATATCTGCCCAGTGCAACCAAGTTCTCCAATAAATTATAAGGCACATTTGTGCTTCTAAAACTCCTGGTTGTCTCTTTAACTTTTGTTTCATACTGTCCCTTTCATGATTGCAGCAAATTATCTAAGGCCCAGTATAACTGTCTATGTAACTTTGTATCTTCTTCCTTCCGTCCTTCTCCACCCCTCTTCTCCTACCGTTTCAAGTCTCTAACACTAGATAGGAAAGAAAAAGGATAGAGGGAAAAGGAAAGAGATCCCTGGATAAAATCAGAGGTCAAAAAGGGGGCTACGCTATTGTCAGACTACCTCCTGCTGATTGGGGTGTCAAGTTCCTTGGGCCAAGTTTGACCTTTGCCATCAGGATGTCTAATTTCTTTCTGTTGTTGTTTCTTTGCATATAACTACTTAAGAAACCATGACCAACAGCAACCAACAAAAACCAAACAACAACAAACATACACACACACACACATACACACACACACACACACACACACACACACACACACACACACACACGTCTACATCCTCTCGGAGCCCTAACATTTACGTATCCTTTAAAGTCCCCAGAATTCTAGCCATCACACAATCTCAGAAACTATCTGTAGCTGGCAAAATCCCACCCCTGCTAGAGCGCGAGGCAAATCATAGTCAGCCGCTGTGGATAATCTGAAGCAGCCCCACATCTATACCTGAGATTAAAATGTAAACATATTTTCAGAATATTTCTGTGTGTTTTTTTTTAAAGAAACCAAAATTTCCAAAATTGTCACTACAGATGGGTGTTTTCTAACAAGAAGAAACCTATTTGCTTCATTGTTTAGGGTCTAAAAGTTTAAGAATAAGGGTCATGTACAGCTGGACTTTGCAGGGATGGGGGGCTGCCCCGTGGTGAGTATCATCATAATGTAGGAACTGGTAGGGCAGTGATCACATAAGAAGGTAGGATCTCCTAGCAGCCCTCGGTCTGGGACCAGCAGCCACTAGACCCCAGTACTCCCAGTGTCACTATACTGGGCACTAAGTCTCCAACATAGATAATGAGGGAAACGGCCTTAGCTCCTGTGGACCGATGGGTGAGCGATTCCCACTCTTAATTTTACAACTTTGTCTTAACATTCCTGAGTTGCCTTAAAGGGAGCCAGAGCAGGGACCTTTGGAGTAGAGCATTTGTCACACCCGTAACTTTGGGTAGGACACCCAAAAGTTCCTCTTTGGTAAACTAGAATAAATATGCATATTCGATATTCATCATTACACTAATGGAATACAGGCAAAGGAAAGCCTTTCCCCCAGCCCCATTCCCACCATCAGCACACAGCGTCTGGCACTCTGTGAGACCTTAAAAATGGGGGTGGGGGTGGGCGGCTTAGCTGTTACTACAGAAAAGTTAATCCTCGGACTGACTGGGTTCACACTGTCCCTGGCAGTGACTGTAGATTTTATCATAGACCTCTGGCAACGTTGCCTAATATAACTGTGGCCACTTTTGCTCATTTGTAAAGGATACTACCCAGACCCAGAGGCCAGGGCCCCACATGAAAGCAGTTATTATAGTGGGTCGCTGGGGTTCTTTTTCCCTAGGCAACAATGAAACTGCATTAACAAGCATTCACGGGGCAGAGCATAAGCAAGGAACATTAGAACTTTGCAGAAATAATAACCTCTTAAAGAGACAAGCTGCTCTGCAGGCCTGCCCTGGGGATCATAGATTCTGCCCATGCTAAGCTGGCTGGAGCCAGCACAGGAAAGCAGAAGTGTGCTACGCAGCAATGTACACCTTCATTCGGGGATACCTGAGCTCCAGCCACTGAGACGTCGCAGACACCTCTCAGATTCTCTTTGCTAAAGATGCCTCGCCTGTTCAGAATCTCACGCCTCTTCTCCATCTCCGCTCAGCATCCTTCCCCGACTGAATCTAATATTCTTTGAGCTTCCCACCCACACTCTTTGAATATTAGTGTTGGAATGGATAGAATAAACAGGGCTGATTAAACATTTACCCCCCAGTCTTTGGATCCCAGAGTCAAACCATCAGAAACAAGAGACCAACAAGGTAGACCTGACTCAAGTGACAAGCATCAAAGGCTTCACAAATGCTCAGTGGGTTGGCTCATCAGCAAGGAAAGGGACGGTGCCAGTGAATAGGATAAGAGCTTCACAAAGAGCCCTAAGTCTGGTTAAGATGTGAATATGTGAAATATTCAGCACAGATTCTCCCAGCCAACCCACATGGACAGTCTGCTCCTGCACTTATCTGAGATGTGAATCCACTTAGAGAACTTCACTAACAGAACTAAGATGGCTCCACAGTTAAGAATACATAGTATTTGTGGTCCTGTGAATGAGAATGGCTACATCGGCTCGTATATTTGAGTGCTTGGTCCACAGTTGGTAAAAACAGCTTGGGAAGGATTGGAAGGTGTGTCCTTGTTGGAGGAGGTGTGTCCTTATTGGAGTAGGTGTGTCCTTGTTGGAAGAGGTGTGTCCTTGTTGGAGGAGGTGTGTCCTTGTTGGAGGAGGTGTGTCCTTGTCAGAAGAGGTGTGTACTTGTCGGAGTAGGTGTGTCCTTGTCGGAGTAGGTGTGTCCTTGTTGGAGGAGGGGTGTCCTTGTTGGAGGAGGTGTGGCCATGTTGGAAGAACTGTGTCATTGGTGGTAGACTTTGAGGTCTCAAAAACCTAAGCCATTCGCAGTTCTATCTGCCTGGTCTTCATGGATCACATCTAAGTTCTCAGCTACTTCTCAGGGCCATATCTATGAGCTGGCCACCATCCTCCCCTCCATGATGGTCATGGACTCACTCTCTGAAATTCTAAGGCCCCATTAAATGCTTTCTTCTATATGTTACCTTGGTCATGGTGTCTCCACACTGACAAGAAAATAACTAAGACACTGTTCTTACAGAGCACCTGAGTTCAGTTCCCTGGACTCATGCACATACGCACACACATGCACATACACATACAGACACATACACACACACACACACACACACAAATAAAACAAGTCTAAAATAATATTTTCTCCATCTGAGGCATCTCAAGCCTTCTTTGGGGTAACTTTAATGCCTCCATTGGCACAGTTTCTTTGAGGCTTCTATCAATTGAAACTGTCCATGACCTTATGAGCCCCTGCTTCAGCATCAAGGATCAGACAGAAAATTGAATGTACATGGGGGAACTGAAGAATTAAAGACCAGTCTCTCGCCTGCATGGAGCTTATGGTCTGACTGGAGAGATAAAAGTTAGTTAAAAATCACTGATGGGTGTAGACTAAAGCCTCGACTCTTCCTTCAAGTGAGGATAGTCCAATGGCCTAGCTCCACCTAAGTTTTGGGAGAGGAGAGAGCATCACCTAGACTGGTGGCATAGTACCAACTGTGATTCAGGAGAGAAGAGAAGGCATCAGCTGGAAAGGCTCCATGGAAGAAGCTATGTTAAGCTGAGAGCACAGAGATGTTTAGGGACCAATTCTTGGAAGGTAACAGAGACAAAGACAGCCTAGGAATGTAGGTGCTAATTTTTTGCTACTTTACTGTGTTCTTATATCTACCACTCTTCCAACCAGCACTCCACCCTAATCCATTCCAACTCCTCAACACTGGGTAGGACAGAAAAAAGGTTAGAGGGGAAAGGAAGCTTAGACCATTAGACTACTTCTTGCTGATTAGGGGCATTGAATTCCTTGGGACAAGTGCAATCTTCATCATCGGAATATCTCCAACCAGGAATCCAGCAATCCCACAATCCAACAATCCAACAACAGCAAGTGCAGCAGCAAGAGCCAGTAGTAGAAGGGGCAGCCGCAGGGAGAGCAGCAGCCCTCAAAGTCCCTCTCAGGGTTCTCTCAAGAGTCCCCAGAATTCCAAACATAAACTGTGCATAGCTGGCAAAAATCATGGCCCTCAGGGGTTGGGGATTTAGCTCAGTGGTAGAGCACTTGCCTAGGAAGCGCAAGGCCCTGGGTTTGGTCCCCAGCTCCGAAAAAAAACAAAAAAACAAAACAAAAAAAAAAACCAAAAAAAAAAATCATGGCCCTCCTAGAGCACGGGACAAATCATAGTCGGCTGCTGTGGACAATCCAAAGCAGTCCCATATCCCACACCCTGGGATTAAAACAAAGACATTCACATAACATAACCCGTTTGGTTTGTTTTTTTTTTTTTTCAAAGAAAGACAAATTCTCACTCTACAGGGAGAACAAGTTTGCAGAAAGAAATACTATGATGAGTCTAGGGAATCAAGAAGAAAACAATGTAACCTCAGCTCCAGGCAAGTAGGCAGGAGGGGAAGAGAGCAAGGAAGGAAGTAAGAGGGTCTGTCTGTCTCAGTCCTTTCCCTGCCCCTTGATACCTTCTAATCATGAATGATGGAGGCTCTCACCTTACTGCAGCATCACCCACGATCCAGGCCATCCCCTGCTTGGGTACCAGGCCCACTGGAGGTTCTACCTCCTACCACTTCCAGTCACATAAACCCCATGTCTGAAAACCAAGGTCCTACACTTCCATAAGAGAGGAATCGATGCTCGAATGCTCTCCCATTGTGGAATGCTCAAGGGCCTACTTACAGCACTATATAAGCTGTCATTCCACATTGAACTTAAATGCACAGGTTAGACATTCCTACCTATCTTATACTGAAAGACAACATGGTTCAAAACATTGCAAAGTAGATACAAAAAGATAAGAAAGTAAATAGCATCTATTAGCTTTGCCTTGCTAACATTTTATTCATGCACACCCGTATTCTCTTCTACTTGTTTCTGTGTTTCCAAACACATTGCTCTCAAATGGTTCCTCCACAGTACATCCTGATCTGCAGACTACATTTTTCCCTTAAAATGTATTTATTGGTAGATACTTTTTTCAATGTATGCATTCTTAAAAGATCACTCTTAGGCAGCTAAAAGATGACAAAACCAATAAAAATACATTTTACACAGTTTTCACACTTTGTCTTTTTTGGTTTAGTTGAATGTTCTTTAAAAAAAAAAATCTGAAGGATGGAGGACTGCATAAAGTAAGCAGTATTCCTTGCAGGTAATTTGAAGAACATTGAGATTCCTTGATTTGAAGAACAAGCACATTTCAGATCCTTACTGGCCATTTACATGACTTCACTGTGAATTCTCTGCTTATGGCCTTGCGCCCTTGTCTCTATTGTAGTGTTTATTTATTTCTTGTAGGCTTTGCAATGGTCCTTTACATATTGAACATATTAATCTCCTGTTTATTTTAAATGTTAGAAATACTTTCCCTGGTTTCACCATTTGCTTTTCAGCTCTGTTTATGATAGCTTTTGATGCATAATTTCATATTTATGTAGTGACATACCCAACTTTTTATGATTCTGGCCTTGAGGTTAATGTCTAAAAGACCTCCCACGTACATAGAATATATAAATAGTTAACCTCTGGTTTTTTTTATATCTTCTTGGAATTTGTTTTAGTGTACAGAGAAAAGTAAAGAATTAGCTTAATTGTTTAATTAAAATTATACTAGCATCATTTATTGGCTAAGCTATTGTACATTTTTAAAATACTGTCTTTTGGCATACTAAAAGTAGGCATATTCTTTCATTTGAAATCATTTACTCTATTTTATTACCCTATCCTAATACAGTTTCTGTATGCTTATATGCACGCAACTTTGTTACAATTTCCTATCAATTAGTTTCTCTTACAATTCATTCCTTTAATATATGTTTTGGCTATTTATGTGCAACTATTCTTGGAGATAAGTTTTTGAAACTTATAAAACTCCTACTGTAACCCCATTAAACATACAGATTTTCTGGAGAACTGCTGAATTTCCAGGCAGGGTTGAGTGCACAGGAGTAGAAATACAGGGGTGGTGCAGAAGCAGAAAGAAATCTTAAGCATGCAGACTCCCACAGACAGTGTGAGTGTACTGTGCAGACTCCCTAAGCACTGAGACACGCTGAATACTGAGTCGGTGGGTGGTGACCAGGCTCTACTTAGGTTTACCTTGGAAGCAATGCAGGAACTTTTAGGAACAATCGATCCCGAAGATACATGCATCCAATGAAACTGGAGAGACACCAGAGACCAAAGACTACCATGAGTATCCACGAAAGTTTCTGGTCAAGCCAAGAATAAGAGAGAGGAGGCTCCTGAGAGAGCCTGACGTTCATGGCTTATCTACCGAGGAGAAGCCACTGCTGCACCAGAAACATTAGGAAGTAACTTCTGAAAGGCAAGAAGAAGAGTCAGCTTGACTTCCAACAAGTAGCACAAAGGATATGTCACTGTTTCTAAGAGAAAAAGTGAAGAAGGCCATGCATTAGAAGATTCCCGAGGGGGAAGACTGTAGCAAACAGAACATGGTACACAGATGACTCTAGGAGGAAGACTGTGCCTTTGGCATAAATAAGTGAGAGTTCTGACAGCCAAAAATTTACAAAGGTGTCTTGATCCTTGATGAACAGTACATTTACAGGACAGAAGGGAAACTGAAGACAAATGTCACAAGCCATTTGGCAGAATGGTCATGACCAAAGGCCACCGAGCACCACAGACGTCAAAGGACAACTGACAGTAAGCACCAAGGCACCGTGCTAATGTAATGCAGTAGCCTGCTTAGTGGCCCTTATCAAGTTTTACCTTCTCTTGATCCTTCTAACAAATCTGAAGGTAGAAAGTGTCAGAAGGCCTGACCAACACAAAGTGGCTCTAAGTTAGCTGCGATGTGCAGCCCTGTTGGGCTGTGCTGCTGTTTCCTTTGATGTGATCTCAATTCTACCCAGTCATCAATAAAGCCATCTATTTCAGTACTGCTGTTTCAGAGAGGGAGAGGCTAGGACCGGAAATACGAAGGGCCAATGGGAGTTTGCAAAGGACCCACAACCTCACGGCTCTGCACTTGCGACAGCCTGCATCACAGTGTCCTGAGTAGAACTTGGTTAAGGAAATTAAAAATTTCCAAGGGTAACTTGACTCTGTGATTTTTCTCCCTTGGCAATGACTTCCATACATAATCCTTTCATGAGATACGACTTCCCTCCAACCTGGTCATTTTGCTTGGCTTTTATTATGTAGTTGTGTTACAATTCACGTTGCCCTGAGCCCCTTACTTGAACTAAGCCTTAGAAGAATCTTTGTACAAATCTCACACAGATGAAACCTGCAAAGGATGCCACTGGAGGCTGTGTTAAAAGTTTAGTACAACTTTACATCCACGTGACCCTGAGACAGGCATTTTTCAATATCCCCGAGATTCTATATATTCCGTGTGTAAAATGGGGCTAACAATCACCAGTCACACCGGGAAGCATTCCAGTCATTTAAAGTAAGTCTGACTTGTTTAAAGAGTTCATAACAATGCCCAACCTATTATAAATCCTCATTGAATATTTTTTTTGATTCTTTTTTTTTTTCTTTTTTCGGAGCTGGGGACCGAACCCAGGGCCTTGAGCTTCCTAGGTAAGCGCTCTACTGCTGAGCTAAATCCCCAGCCTCATTGAATATTAATTTATTATTCCCCACTTTTTCTGATCCCGAGAAGCATTTTTGCTCAACTAAGTAAGGACTGCTAAGAAGTGTTCAGACCCTATACTCAAATCTTAACCAAGTCAACATTATTTCTTTTTCCTTTTAATTTTATACTTTTTCAAATGTGGACATGCTCAAAGTCACAAGCCGTGTCTAACTCTGACAAAAGGAAAGGATTACTTAATAAATGTTACGTTCATAGTGTGGAGGAGTTTTTGGGTAACATGTTTGATATTTATACATACATAAATACATATACGTCCTATGTGATTGTGAGCAAGCCATTGTGCCACTAAAGATTCTGGGGCTTCTGTGTCTGAGAGGATGTTGGCAGGGCCTAAATAAAGGTCACAGAAAGCCAATATAAGCAAAGGGTTCATTCAGAAAAGTACGAGGAAGCAGATGTGTAGCCATGCTTGGGAGCAGTGCAGGCGAGCGGGGTATGAGATCCACAGTGTGGATCTTCCTTTTCTGAGCACAGAGCTGCTGACTGGGGAGGACTCAGAATCATTTCACCACCTTCTACCTTTTGCAAGTTGCATAGCCTTTGGTCATTTGTATCATTGATGTGAGACTGGAAGTCATTCACAATAGAGTCAATTTTCGGTTAAATTTGCCCTTCAGAAGGAGCACACCAGGAGAAAGTTACATACGGCTCATCTGGTAGACTTTTTCGAGATCTGTTGCTTCTCAGACGGTTTGTACTTAGCTTTTGGGGAGGTGCGCAAATACTCCTAAATCCAAGGCTGCCATTGAGCTTGCTGTGAGGTCAGGGGTGACCTGGAACATTGTCTTCTTGCTTCTGTTTCCTGCTTGTTACAGACACTGCCGCCACTGTCTATCCATACGGCAATGGTTTCAAGATCCTGAAACCATCCATCCCCAGAGGCACCGTCCCTTTACTTCTTATTGGAGATGATTGGAGGAGAAATGCAGACTGCATTGCACACAGACTAAAACTGAGGTAGTAGAGGGAGGAAGTTGCCTATTGCCCCTGATCCCTGCCTGCCTGCTGCCTAACTAGCGACCCCTTTTCTACCTGGAAGCTCAGCCAGGGTGCAGAGGTGACAGACAGTTTTCACTCCCTTCCAGAAGGTTCTGTCGACGTTTTTTACCCCCAGCCTGGATCCTCTTCCCCTGTCTGAACTGTGAAACCAACAACAAACTAAGCAGCAATTGGACAGGGATGGAGATTTTCTGTCCTATATCCAGGAAAAGCAGAGCTTGAACCTCTCCAGCCTTGGGGTCAGGAGGTTATAGGTGTAGACTGAGAGAAAGGAGGGGGAAGGATATGTGAGCAAAGGGATGTGTTCCCGGTTTTCTGGGAATGAGCCGAGGTTTTCTGAGAATTCAGGCGGCTCTTCTTTTCCAGTTTTCTAATCATTGCCAAGCAACTGTCAACTCTCCTGGTGCTGGGGGGTGCTGTGTAGCATGCGGGAGGAATGATAATGAAGTTGAACATTGTTTGAAGTCTCTGGAGCTATCTTAGATCCAACCTGTCCCTAATGTGCCTAAAGACAGGATTCTGCCCTAAAGGCATCCTGTCCTCAGAGGGAAACAGGAGTCCTGTAAGGTAGAAAAAAAAAATAAACAGAGGTATTGTGCACTTGAGGGCATTGATTGTAGGAACTTAGGAACGGTGAGAGATGCAGGCCGGCCCTGAGAGCACTCTACGGCCTGGGACTGTTCCCTGTGCTGTAGGTATGATGTACAGTTTGTCGTCTTCCTCTATGGTTAGAACTTTCATTTTCTTTGGTTATTGAAGCCATAGTAAAGAGGCTGAAGGCGACTGGGCTCTTTTGTTGGTGAATCTGGTACTTGGGTTGATAAGGGAATGTTAGAGTCTGTCTCTGTGCTGGAGTGAGGAGTCGGGAAGACGGAGAAGGCCCGAGGTCTGCAGCAGCTTTTTTGGACTTTTCAATTCCTTTTATATTCAGGGTTCATGTACCCAAAAGTCAGATGTCATTGTCTGAGCCCTGACAAGTGTTACAGACCCCCTTGTAGTGAGGATTCCAGTCATAGATGTCTGAGACTACGGAATAAAAGTAATAACGGTTATGGTTTACCGGGCCCCACCCACAATGTGCTGACCGTGCTATTTACTTTTAGATAGCATCTCAGAAGCTCTCATCACTCCCATCCCTAAGATAGGAGATTGGACTTAGAGAGAAGCCAGCACTCCTCTAAGGACAACCCTAGAAAGGTTTGGAATCGGTGTCCAACTCTAGCTTTGTCCAACATCAAAACTTTACTCCTTTCCACCCTACTGTGCTGTTCCAACTGAAGCTAACTGGAGGTAAGAAGAACTTAAACGGCCAGGCTTGATAAACGGTGAGCCACTAGGAAGCCGCCCTTTGACCCTTAACAGAGGAACACAGGCTGCTTCAAAACGGGTTAAAGAAAGGCTTTTATAATGGCTACATTTTCTTTTATTTTTTCCAGTTGTCCCCAAACGAGAACAAAGGGTCAGTCTAAGTTCACAGCAGGTAAATTTAGGAAGAAAAAAAATTAAGAAAATATTTTTTGCCCACAGCATGGAGCGCCTCTATGGGATCCTATATCATGAAATGCTATGGAGTCAAATATCAGGGCCCCAGCCCTGAAAGCGTTTTGGTTGATTTAATAACCAACAACAATGTTGGCTGTTGACTGGGCTAAGATTAGAGGAAATCATACCACATGCTCCAGGGATTCAGCCGGTCTCTGTGAGAACAAGCACTCATGTTTTCTCTTCTCTCCTACCTATGCTATGTGCCACACAACCCCAAGTCCCCAGAGGTCTCACCGGGCGCTTAGTATGACAGATGTGTCACTCACAGCTAAACACAGACCCCAGAAGTGGCTCATCCAGTCATTGAAGGGTTACCCTGTCGAAATCCCCAGCCACAAACCGAGAACAGAGCAGGGTCTTGTTTATTGATTTGCCTAGGACCCTCTGACTGGCAAAGAAAGAAAAAAAAAGAAACCGGCACAAAATAAATGTTCGATTTCTTTCATGTAAACAGGATTGAGACCAACTTGGCAAACAAAGCAATTCTTTGCACGTAAAGCAAAGAAATAGCTCCCCACTCCCCAAGGAGGAAAAGAGCCCAAGCCTGGCTACCTCCCTGATTTCCACCCTTCCCCCAGCACTTGTAAGCTCTGCCTTTCTGCCAATGAATGTCCTATTCAGAGCCCCTGAGAGGGAGGATTGCAGGCAAGAGCTCACCCCCACCCCATCACCCCATCCAAAATGTTTTCTGATCAAGATAAAGGATATGGGATCTATGCTGAAAGTTGCTATTACTGCCAATTATCTTCATAAAAAAGGGGGGGGGAACCTTTATCCAAAAATCTCCTTCTCCAATTTCTTTCTGTGGGGCTCTGACCAGTCCCAAACTACTTTTATGTGGGTTTAGAAGTGGACCAAGGAGAGACCTAAAAAAAATAAATAAATAAATAAAAATCAATCAAATTCTTTTTTTGTAGAATACTCAGAAGGGTGGCTGGCAACTTGGATGTGAATTCTTAAAACAGAGATCTCATAAACTTAGTTCAGCTTTGGGGACCCAGGAAGTGAATCCTAAACTCTTGTTCTGTTCTTATTCATGAAAAATTCTTAGCGATGTCACCGAAACATCTGCCAACTTGGATCATATGACTGGACCTCATCAGCTAGGACATCGACGGACAGGAACATTCCAAAGGAAAGCAAGACCCAGGCTGAACTGTTACCCAAAACTCAACACCAACACAATGGGGGTTCTCAAGCATCAGAAGACCTGATCTCCAGTGGAAAGGAGACTGCTTCTGTGTCCACACTCACCTACACACACACAGGTCCTAGATACGTCTCATTAGAAAACCTCACTGCCTTTGAGTCTAGTGGGGGTCAAACCACTGAGCATCAGGAATCCTAGAGAGAGGATATATGATGCCTTAAGGACCGAGGCTTAGGGGAACATTTGGTCTTATTTCCCCAAGTTTGTCAAGAAACAGTGAAGAAAAAATAGATTTCTTGCATCGAGCTCACTCAAACTTCCCAGAGAATCCAAATAGGAGCAGTTAGACTCAAGCAGGACAACAATGCCCACAACTTAGAGTACAGATGAAGGATCTGTCTGGAAGTGGCCTATATGGAAAAGCCACCAGGTGAACCAACTCCTGTCTCGGGGCTGTCCAGACAATATTTCTTTCCTGGTTGCCCGTGGTTGCGTGGTAAAGAACACTGGATGGAGTGAATGGTCCTGGGTACACTCAGTGGATGAGACAGAGGCACATCTCTCCTCACTACTGCTCTTCTTGCCCTCCTGCCCTGTGCTTAGGGAAGAACATTTGGGTTTTGAAAGAGGGTGGTGCAAGGAACAGGTATGCAAAGTCTTAAAAGCTTCAAATGTAAATGTCTGTCCTTCACCCATGTGATTTCCTTTAGGGCAATGGGTCTCAACCTTCCTAATGCTATGACCCTTTCGTGCAGTTCCTCATGTTAAAGTGACCAGCCCAACATTCTTCTCCTTGCTACTACATAACAGAACTTGGCTACCATTATGAATCTCGATGTTAAGACTAGTGTTTTCTGATGGTCCAAGGTAACCCCTGTGAAAGGCTCATTTGACCACCTCAAATGGATCATGAACCACAAGTTGAGAACTGTTGCTCTATGGAATTCTTGGTGCCTCAGCCTTCCTGTCAAGCTCCTGACTACAGGAGCCATGAGAGGCTTTCATCGGAAGTGTGTGCTGCTTACAGTTCACAGAGAACTGCATGTATTTGTAGCCTGTTTCATCCCACAAAGGACTCGATGGAACGACTGCTCACTTTGTAAGGACGGAGCTCCTTGTGGTGACTATTATCTTGATTCAGACTAGAGAATGGAAACTTGGGGAACCCTGGGAGAACAATATGTCAATAGGCCCCACCTGGTTGAGTTTCTTCTCCAGGCACAGCCTGACCCCGTGATTAAGGAAGCCTTGTTTGGGGATTTCTGGACTAGAACAAACTGTATCTGCCATAGACTGGTGATTCTTTTCATTCTCTGTTGATGTCTGCCTTAACCACAGGCAGTGAAATTTCTTCAAGACCAAGTTCATCCAAGGATTACCAAAGGAAAATGAGTTGTAGTGCCAGGAGCAAGAGGGAGGGAATTACCTTCAAGGGACTTACAGTTACCCGCCCATTTCCTGTCAGGAAAGTACAAACCTCTAGGGGAATTCTTGGGAGAAAGGTCAGTTTGAATTAGAAAAGTGTGAACTCTAGATTTTTCTAGAGCAGTTTAAAGTTCACAGTGAAATCATGCCACAACCCAGAGAAGCTCTCCTCTACCCTTCAAAAGCCTTGTTTACTTCAGTATACTGCAGCGAAGACGTTGTTAGCGGTCAACCAACGTCAGCACGTCAGCACGTCAGCACGTCAGCACGTCTCTGCCGCTCAAAGTTCGCAGCTTGCACTGGAGATTGTTCTATAGCTACACCACCCGTCAGTGTCGCCACATACACGATGCCATAGGTTTGCCTCTGTGCCGTGGCATAAAATAGATGCTCTCTGCCGGGCCCTGGCAATAAATGGTATTTCCATTGTCTCCCAATTTCCAACTTTTGCTGAGGATCTTTCCCCACTAAGCAATGAGCGCTTACATTTCTCACACTGCTTTCCTGTTTTAATTGTGTCTCTTTTTTTTTCTTTTATGATATAAACACAGTACTTTAAAATAATTTTATTGGAATTTTAAGGCCTTAGAAGTATATCTACCTTCTTTTTTTTTTTTTTAACTTGAGTATTTCTTATATACATTTCGAGTGTTATTCCCTTTCCCGGTATCCGGGCAAACATCCCCCTCCCCTTCCTTATGGGTGTTCCCCTCCCCACCCTCCCCCCATTGCCGCCCTCCCCCCAACAGTCTAGTTCACTGGGGGTTCAGTCTTAGCAGGACCCAGGGCTTCCCCTTCCACTGGTGCTCTTACTAGGATATTCATTGCTACCTATGGGGTCAGAGTCCAGGGTCAGTCCATGTATATCTTTAGGTAGTGGCTTAGTCCCTGGAAGCTCTAGTTGCTTGGCATTGTTGTACATGTGGGGTCTCGAGCCCCTTCAAGCTCTTCCAGTTCTTTCTCTGATTCCTTCAACGGGGGTCCTATTCTCAGTTCAGTGGTTTGCTGCTGGCATTCGCCTCTCTTTAGAGCTAAATAACATGCCCTTGTCTAGATGTCTCACACACTGAATCTGCTCATCTACTAAAGGACATTGTGGCTGCTTCCAATTTCTGGCAATTACGAATAAAGCTGTCTGCTCTTGGCAGTAAAGCTGTTCTTGACAAGTACGTGCAATTTTCTGTGAACACAAGCCCATATCCAATTTTCTTTATTGTTTTCTTTATTCTCTTTGTTCACTTTATTTTTTGAGACAGGGTCTCTGAATCACTATTTAGCGAAGGCTGGCCTTGAACTCCTAATCCTCCCACCTCCTAAGTATTGAGATTACAGTAGTGTCCCAGCATACTCATGCAGTTCAATTTTCAACCCTATCAAGGGCTATCAAGGAGCATCATTGTTGGAGCACTGTGGCAAAATATGTGTTTCGTTCTATAAGTAACTGCCAAGCTGTTTTCCAAAGCGTCTGGATCATTTTGCTTTCCCACCAGCAGTGAGTGAGAGGACCTGCTGATTGGTGTCCTCGCAAGCATCTTCACGAGTGGTGGATCCGGCTTTCACTCCACTAACGGGTATGTATAACGACACCTATAACTACCGCTAGGCTTGTCTATTTGTCTTTGAGAATTCCGTATGGTGAAATGTAATAATGTCCACTTCCTTTATCTCCCAACTGCTTGCAGGTTTCCCCTCACGGGACTGCCTCCTAAACTCATGTCCTTCTCTGTTTTCTTTGTTTATAGCTCACAAGGTCCAATTAGTGCTACCCACATGTGCATGGGTGTGGGGCTATCCACTGGTGTGTGGGCAACCTACCTACCGGTCCCCACACTGCCCTAAAAATAAACAAACCTAGCAATGGTAATAGATATTACTTAAGGCCTCCAAATAAGAACGATTCTTTTCCCCTTAATATCTGTCAACTGAGTCATGCTTCTCAGTTAAGGGTGGGAGCTACCCAATAGTTCCTTCCTTGTCTCAGCTGGGATTTTGGCTGGCTTGATCTTTTGCAGGTCTTGTACAGATAGCCACAGTTCCTGTGAGTTTGTAAGTGGACTAGACATGTCCAAACGACAGCATTTCACAGCTCTCCTCTCCATCCTCTGGTTACAATTGTTCCGCTCCCCTTTCGTGATGTTGCCTGAGCTTTGGTGGAGAGGGAATGATTAAGATAGCTTTTGTTTGGACAGAGTATCCACCGTTGTTCTAATTGGTTCTCTCACTTATTTTAAACGGTCCGACAGGTTATGAGCATCTGCATTGACTTCGGGGCAAGAAGAAGCTTACCTCACCAAGGTTGAGAGCATGAAGTTCTATGATTATAAACAAAGATTTAGAAGGTAATCTGGCTACATAAGCATTTAATAAATTAATGGTAGGTTCGACCCTAGGATTTATGGCCTCCCCAGCTATGATACTTTTGACCAGATTTTATAGTTCTGGACATGGATTCTGTCCTGTGAATCGAGCTTCAAATTCAATCAGAAAGTAGTTACATAGTCCACAACTCTCATGCCACTAATGTGCCAGTGGTCACATCTCGCCTGGCAGCTCAGTACTATAGCACGCAGGGAATACTGGGTAAGGCCATTCATGTCTTTTCTCCCCCAGCCACCTGCTGGCAATATGAAAGCTAGGGTAAATTTACACAAAACATATTTCTTCCTTTCAAAGCCACACGCTAATGCAAACTCAATTAATCAAAGGATATTGGTATTTACTGGAGATAAATACCATTTAACGCCCACAAATATTGATGGACCTTCCTTATTTTGATTTTTTTCGGACAAGAAAACAGAGTTGGATATTGGTTATTTTCTAGGTCACACAAGCAACAAAATGAGGTATGGGCTTGCGACCATGTCTACTATTCTCAAAGGCTGTGCTCTTCCTTCTACAAGACCATATTAATCAGAGCAGAAGGAAAAGGGATCGCCCACAGCTCTCTGGTCAGACTGTGAGTTTAAAACCTTAACCAACATGGCCTCCTTAGATTCTCATAATGAGACTAAGGGTGATATGATTGACCCCGATATACAGTGAATAGAGACAGTGAAGTCAGAAGGGTAAGATTATTCTTAGGTTGTTCATCAGCCACCTTGGCTATTGGATCATTGGGAAGACAAAAAATGGGACTTAATGGAAGAGACTGAGGTACTGAGGTGGTGGAAATCTGTCCTTACCGGGCCTGCAGAAGTGACAGTTTACTAACTCTGAAGGGATTTCAATATGATGCATTCTATGTGATCATACTTACCCAATGCCAGTTCTGAAGGAACCTGACACAGTGCCAGGATTCAAACTTGGTGACATGGCAGGCAGAAAAGAAGACCAATATGTACCATGGATGTTGGCTTGTGTGTCTTAGCTATTTTATGAGGTTATAACAAAATATCAGAGACTTGTAATGAACATAAACTCATTTGGTCACTATTATGTAGACTGAAAGGAGCAAAATTGTTTCATCAGAGCTAAAAAGAGAGCCCTTTGGCTGTATTGCAACATGAAAGGAGATATCTCATAGGTAAGACAGAAAGATAATCCAAAAGAAGATATAATTTGTTCTGTAAGAAACTCCTCATGATAGCAGTGTTAATCTGTTCATGAGTACCCATAACCTAAATACTTCACATTAATCCTACCTTCTAACACCGCTACACTGGCATTAAGTTTCCAATATCTGAACTATTTGGGACACAATCAAATCATGATAGGTAGCTATCAAGTGCCATTTCCAGATACAGAAAACTTTAGAAGAAGAAATCTTAGAGAAGATATCAGAGTTTAGAATTATACAGCTACGAACAGAGGAGTGCAAATTATGTTCATGCTCCAGAACTAAGTTACAGATACAAGTTTTCAAAGAAGGGGGAGGAGAAGAAGGAGGAGAAAGAAAGAAAGAAAGAAAGAAAGAAAGAAAGAAAGAAAGAAAGAGAGAGAGAGAGAGAGAGAGAGAGAGAGAGAGAGAGAAAGAAAGAAAGAAAGAAAGAAAGAAAGAAAGAAAGAAAGAAAGGGAGGGAGGAAGGAAGGAAGGAAGAAAGAGAAAGGGAAGAGGAGGAGGAAAAGAGAGAGGAGGAGGAAGAGGAGTAGGAGGAATCATTCCTGGTCATGCACCTACCAAGTGACAACACAAGGCAGATCAAGAGCTGAGGCTAAATAGAAGGTTGTTGTAAATGTCTTGGGTTTTAGATACTTTATTGACCTATTTTGCAACCACAAAAAATAAATCAACCATAAAATTAACCATTAACCTCAAAATGGGAACTTTATTTTAAATCCTGACCCAAGCCATGGAAAGAGAGTTAACGCAGTGAGAGTCCCAGAGAGGTCTGGGGAAGGCAGCCTCTGTACTTAAGCACCTTGCCTCAGGCTACATAAGGCCTTTCCACAGGCCAACTGCTCTGTGTGCTTTTCTTACTTTATGTGGTAAAGAAAGGAGGGAGTGTGGTCTAGTGACTTGTGTCCCAAGTTTTAGGCTTTGCTGCAAACTTCCTAAGGAGCTGTAATAAGATACGGAGCTTAAATGAGGTTGGAGCCATATAGAGGATCCTGTCAAAGTGATGACTTACATGACACTGAAGACTAGCCCTCACTCTAGGGTGGGGTGTGTTCTGAAGAACCATTGAGAGGCCCTAAAAGGATCCCAGAAAATGATTCCTCAAGTGTATGGTGGTAAGAAAAGAGTTGTACCAGTGACTGGGACATAAGAAAGGGGTAATTTTTTTAAATTAGCATATCTATTTTACTTGCTTGCTTATTTGTTCTCTTATTCTCTTCTCTCTCTCTCTCTCTCTCTCTCTCTCTCTCTCTCTCTCTCTCTCTCTCTCTCTCTCTCGTGTGTGCATATATGCGTGCATGCCTGCGTGCGTGTGTGTAGTGTAGGCCAAAGAGCAACTTTCAAGAGTGGCTTCTCCCACCATTTAGGTTCCAGGGACTCAGGGCTTCAGAGCTGGCAACAAATTCCCTCAGCTACTGAACAGACTTGTTGGCCCTGAGGGAAAGAGGATCTTCACCAAGAAATCGATTATACTGAAAGGAGTTAGTGGAAAGCACTTTTTAATGAGGGCAGCTGTGACTCCACTATGGGGGACAGAGCTCTGAAAGACAATCTTCTACCTCCTAGTACATGCCATGAGACAGTAAGACTACAGTCCACTTCCACATGTGAGCAATGTGGAGGAAAAGCACTCTCAAATGCACCAAGGTGAGCAGAAGAGGCCACACGAGTACATCACCCTACTTAGCCCCCTCACCCAATACTGCTTTCTGTCTGTCCTATAGAATAAATGTCAAACTTTCTTTTTAAACAGGGTCTCACTGTACAGCCCTGGGTGGCCTGGAATCTACGATGTCAACCAGGCTGGCCTTGAACTCTCAGAGATCTGCCTGCCAAGTACTAGGACTAAATGTGTGCCCAGAATACCTGGCATGAGTCAGACAAATTTTTTACTGTTTTTCCTCAAGGATCAAATTCACTTGGCTTCCAAAAGACTTCTGCTGTGAAAGATGCATTAGGGAGCCTGTGCAGAACCTGTAAGCTCTGGGGTCACTGGGGGCTCAGCGATGACTAAGACAAGTTGGGTCGGATTTATGACACAGCTTGAGGGAAGAAACTTCCCTTGACATAGTAACTTGCCGTTAAATTCTTCAGTTTACCCATTCTGAGCAATGTATACGTGCCAAGCCTACCACTTACTTCTCAAAGGCACCCCATGTTCCCCATAAATACACTTAAACCTTAACAACAACAAACATTAAAATTAACAATAATGTCATGGAAGAAAGATTATTTTCCCAAATTTCATTCCAATTCCCATTCTTTTTGGGAATCTGTCTTTTTAAAATGCTGGTCACTTAGGTACTAAGCAGATAAACACAACCCAAGACAAGTGCTGAGGGAGGACGTCATGTCCCATACTCTGTGTCTTCTCACCTCTGAGTTGTCTCACTGGACCCTAAAGGCAGAGTGGCACCAGGAGTTCTTCTGGCAATAAATCAAACCCAGCATGTACTGGCCACTTTGACCCCGGGAGGAAGCATACCAAAGCTCAGAAGGAACAAGTACAATTGCTACGATGTTACAGCTTCTGCCGCTGTCTGGCCATCTTGATGGCTTCCACCATAGCTCATATGACTAATGACATCAGTGTCTCTTCCTCAATGTCCGGTTGTATCTAAACCATCTTCTAAAACTCATTTCTCTGGTGTCTAAGCAAGAAGCATAAGGCAGTCCACCTCCCCCGAGGTAAGTAACCCACTGATGACCACGGATTTCCTTGAGCCACCATAAAGAAAATAGAATATTTGAAAATGTGCGGGAGTTATTACTAGTGACAAAAAGAAATCTAGCAACTACCTTCTAATGCCACTCTCTAGCATCTGGATCAGCAAAGGAGTCTGAGGTTCACCGGGCTGTGGGAAGTGATGCTGAGGTTTACAGTGCTGTCTGTGCCATGTAGAGTATGCACTACTCTATTCATGACTCAGAGGTTACACTTTTAAGGTCTGTGACTTGAGGGAAGTCCCTGGAGATGTTCTGACATGGGTTGGTCTTTGGTGCAAGCTAGAAGTTTTCCTGAACACCCCTATTTATCAGGCTAGTCTCACACTCTACCTTTCCGGCTGCTGCGCTGATAGGCTAAGTCATGTAAGAGTGTTCCCTAATGGGGTGCTAACTCTGTGGAAGGGAAATCAGAAAAGCTTTCTGACATTCTCCTTTGTTTGTAGACTTACTGGGTTTCTCATGAGCCTCACTCAGATCTGTACTATATAAAAGGATCTGATGGGCTTGGGGGATGGAGGAGAAACATGTCTCCAGCCCAATATTGTGTTGTCAAAGGAAATTAGGTGCTCCCAAATTAAGTTCGATCACAAAACTAGGACCCTATTTCAGAATGCTTGAAAAGTCCTTGCAAGCGTTGAAGGCATGGCGGCTCGCAAGTGATGGTGGTCCAGATTGATTACAAGAAGCAGAAGCACCCATCCCTGCTTTAGCAACAATGGCTGACCTACGTCATAGCCAAGAGCTGGCGGGGGCCGTGCGCAATGTCTTGAACCTCCTTTAAAGACGATGTTTTCAGAGGGATTATGAGCAGAGTGCGTTGTGATACCTACAAGCATGCCCTCCCAAGCCCTATAAATAAGCCAAGGTGTTTCGAGCCACCTCCTTGACATATCCTGATAAGACTTCCCAATGAGAAGAAGAATTGTTTGAAGTCAGTGCTCATCCCTGCCTGAGAAATCACCCAGCCATCATGGCTGCCTCCACTTTCCCTGATAAGCTCCCCCAAAGTTATTTCAGGATGGTAAAGGCAGAAGGGTGGATTAGTTCTGTCAACGGGGGAGTCCTGAAGCCCTGCCATTCGGTGAGGAGAGAAACATGTGCCCACCATGGGTGGCTGATAAGGGGACAAGAACACAGAACAAAGTGCAGCCCAGACAGCTGACAAAGCTCAAGTGCAACCTTTGAAGAAATCCAACAGACCCTGGGCCTCTGCTTCACAACACAAAAGACCGGGGGCTTTGTTATGTTACCAGTTTGTTACCGTCAGCCTAAAACTTGCAATTCTGAGTCTTCTCTGCCTTCTACAAAGACAAGAGAACTCAGAGATTTCCATAAAAGCTGTTTTCATCTCAGGGAACCAGAAGCATAAAAGCCCATGAAAATGGTCTTTCTCCTCTGACGCTCTACTCTTTGTCCTCTCCACACTGGGCAAAAAAAAAAAAAAATTATAGATACATATATATTTCTCTATAGACACATATTTCTGTCTCATTCCTTTTAGGAAACAGGGTAGAATTCTTAAGCAGAGAACTTCTTAATGCATCTATCAAAAGTGAATATTCCCACAGGCTATCGAGGGTTTGATGTGTACTTAGTAGAGTCTGCCGTGCACTAGTTAGCTTGTGAACCTTTGCGACTCTCGGCCATGAGACACACACGTTGGAGATGAGGAAGCTGAGACACAGTGAGGTAGAACATCAAATATGAGGTATCACCCAGCAGCAGATGGGAGCTCTGGGGTTTGGGGAGCTCTGGGGAGCTCAGCAGCCAGGTGGCTCTGATGTCAAGGCTGGATTTGTCTACCCTCCATTACCCTTTCTTCGAGAAAGATCGTATTGAGAGACACTTCATGGCTAGTGAAGGCTTTGGAGTCCCTTGCCTGGACTATAGTTGTGGAAATTCATAAGCTACATGTGCTCAATCACTAATAACAACAACAATAACAGCAACAACACCCATGATTCCTTCCAGGAGTCCATCCCCTGGTTCTATGTTTTCCAATTTACTCATTACTCTCTTATCTTGGTTGATTGGACCACATTTTCCTTTTCTCTGGCTTCTGCAGAGATCCCCTTGAAGCCCTCCCCAGCTAGATAAGCCTCCAAAGGTTCTTTCTTCTTTCCAGTCATCACCATTTCCTAAGGTTGGTCTCTGCAGAGAGACGGGAAGCAGCCCCGACTAAGAATGATTAGTTTGTGTGTCTGTCGCCTTTGACTGAGGTCTAGTGACTCACAAAGATGTACACAGTTGGCATAAGGGCAGGCCCATGTCATTTGTCACTCCTGGACTTAATTTGCTTCAAGACAGAAAAATCCTTTAACTTCTGGGAACAGCCTACAGGAACTTCGCAGTCTTCCAGAACATGGAAGGGTTTGCAAGTACTGCTTCTGACAAGTGGGACCGCCCTGGCAGGACCCACATCCAAGCAGCAGGGCTCATAAACCACACAGGCCATGGGCTGCTTCTCTAGCAAACATCCCTCCCCTTGCAATACAAGATCCACAGCCAGGATAGAAAATAACACAGGCCTCACTAAGACCTTTATCAAAGAGAGCAACTTTGAATCCTTTGAGAACATTCTTCAAGGGCCATTATTTTTTAACAGATATGGAAACACTGTTCTTATTCATGGCTTTGTCTTTATCTCGCTGATAATGGAGATAGGGATAAGCCTTCCAGCCTTAGGAAACTACAGTCTTGCTGAGACAAAAGTGGTCCACCCTAAAAATGATGCCCATTGCTTCTGCTTTCAAAGCATTGGTCCCCATCCACCACAGAAGATCTGCTCTTACAGGGAGATTGGGGATGATGAAGAAACATTTGCAGGAAGAGCTCTAATGTGCATCACACAGGTTAGGGTACAATGTATCCACGTGAAAAGCGCTGTAAAAGAGTGGGAATAAAAGTCACCAACAAGCCAACGGAGTCCTTCGTGTAACTGCTAATGGCCAGGTACTGTTGCATGGAAAGATGTTTTCTGAGATTGTGTCTGAATAGCGGTGGCTATCCTGAAAGCATCTTTCTTTAGAAGAAACTGGAAGGAAGTCCTGTAGGGCTAAATCATGACCCCCCCCCCAACCCCCAAATCAGTGCTTAGGAGGGCCATCTGCCTTTCTTAGGGAGTTTGTTTGTCTGTTTGTTTTTAACCAGTTAACAACACAGAAATAGAATAGGTTGTGTGAGGGACACAGAAATAGCATAGGTTGTGTGAAAAGCAGGGATCACACAGAAGAAATCATCAGTGTGTCTGTTTTCCATGAAGACCACCCCAGAAAGGGAGTTGGTACATGGAGGGACTCTGGCCTCACCAGCTGAAGGAAGGTTGGGCCCGCCAGGTCTTGCAGGGGAAGCTGAGACTGAACAGGAGGAGGAATCGATGACATTCTCACAATGGAGCTGATGAAACCCCCAAGAACTGCTGGCTTACGAAAGGAAGAATATGCCTAGATCATCCTCAGGTAGGGATTATAGCCAGAGGATGTCGACTTTCAGGCAGGAAGAAAATAGACTCAAGTCCAGACTTGCTCAATTTGCAGTGTTCACAGAACGCCTTGGTGTCCAATTCTTACAGGACCTGTGACTTGAGGAATGGCATTAACTGCTGCTGGATCTTACTCACAGTGACAGTTCCTCATAGGAAAAAAAACAAACAAACAAAAAACAAAGGGACAAATGAGAAACAACATTCTGAGGGAAAACCTTGCTAATAACCACAGGTTTGGTTTTTGGGGTTTTTTGTTTTTGTTTTTGTTTTTGTTTTTGGGTTTTTTGTTTTTTGTTTTTTGTTTTTTTTTGTTTTTTTGTTTTACACTGAAGTAAAACTTCTTGCCTGTGAAAATGTTGATAATTTAGGAAATATATACACACACACACACACACACACACACACACATATATACACACATATTTTTTTTTCAGTCGGGATTGATTTGCTGTTTCACCTGAAGAAAGGATTTTTAAGCTGAACTTCTTTGGATAATTGTAAGTAATCAATGCTCTTTTTTCAAAGTGATTAATCAAGTTTTCAGGGTTCCAGCAAATTTGGGTGGCCATCCATAGGAGTTTTCATTAAGCTGAGGGGCTTTTGCTTTCCATTTCAAATTAAATTGGTCTATCAGCAATCAAGCGTCCACGTTTCTGTGTAACGTATAGGGTAGTGACTACAGTAAGCGCTAAGCTCCAAAAGAAAAAAAAAAGATCATTCAGAAGGCTGGAGGGGGAAATATGAACAGCCACTGTCAGCCGTCCAAGAGATAAACAGAGAATTGTAAGTCACTCTGAGGCTCTGGGATTAGAGTTTTTAAATAAATCATATTAATATGTGAATGAGACAAGCATTATTCTCTTCTTTCAAAATGTAATAAGTCTTTTGTTTCTGCCAAGTGGAAAGGTGACTGTTGGGCCCTGAGGATAGGGAATACAACCCCATGCTTTCTGGTCTTCCCCCTCCCTGTCTCCCCCTCCCTGCCTTGTGCAACAGCAGTCTCGCTTGCTAGCATGATTCACGAGGCCATTCCCCTGCCGGTCACTCAGATAAGGATATCTCTGGTTGCAAGCTCTCTGCTGTGACATAAATACAAACAAAAACACTTTCTTCTGAGATATAAACTATTAAGGGCTGAGAAGACATTTCTGGGAAGTAAGAGCAAAGGAAAACCACTTTCCTGAGCTGGAGAGACTAAGAATGAGGGAATCTGGCTTGCATTCTCCGGGTTTAGCCCAACACAAGGAAGTGGGTGTCTATATTATGGTTTTCTGTTAAATAAATACTCTTTGCACTGTTTTGCTAATGTATTTTGAAAAGCTGTGGCTTTAGATCTTTGCACATACATATTCATATACACCCTACTAGGATGGGGAGCCTGGGCTCACTGGTACTGAACTGTCAATGAAATAGGAGTTTTACCAAGCAGTATTTGCCATTATAGCACTCCCCATAGCCTTATACATTTCATCTTCCTTTCTCTGTTTGACGCTTTGAAAGATGTCTGCACATACTTCATCTCACAAGTACTATCGAGACTATGAGCCAACGTGTTCAGGTCTGGCCAGCTCCACTTCCAGAGTGGGCCAGATCCCAACAGATTTCAACTCTGTGAAACCACTCTGTTATGTTTGACCGGAGTTTTTCACCACGATATCTGGTCTTCGCCTTTTCCAAGAATCCCCATACACTTTTGGACTCACCTCTAAGTGACAAGGCACTTTACTTTGAGGACTAAACGGGGGGCACTATCCAACTCGTTCTTACAGATGACGGGAGCGTTCTAAGTCTGTACTCTCTAATGTGCAGCCACTAGCTACACATAGCTACTGAATTCTTGAAACACACGACTAGTGGAGCTGAGGGGTAAAAACTTAAATGTTAGAATTTTATTATTTAAACTTGAATCGCTATGCACGATCCCCTTACTATAAAAGGTCTGAGCCAGATACACCTTTAAAATATTTTTTCTATTTCTTCTGGATCATACCACTGACATGGCACAGTCTGGGTTGGCCTGATTCATTCCTTAGACTCACATCCACTAACAGACTCAACATGAGCCACACGCAACACTTCATTTTCTTTCAGTTTTCATCTTTAAAATCACTTATCCTTTATTTTTTTTAAAGAAACATAGCTTTATCTGGGCTTCAATACCTTTTCCAATTTTTTTTTGTACGCAATAATTTAATTTTCAAAAACCCACAGACTCGGTAAACACGCTATCTAAATCAGTGGGAAGAGGAAACTGAGGCTGTAATGACCAGTCCCAGTGGCATCTGAGAGCGATGGGTGAAGCAGACCTGCTTTTGTTCCAGATTGCAGGGGTCGAGCATTTATAAATTATATATGGGCTTCCTTTGCGAGTGAAATTAGAGACTCTATAAGCAAGGCAACTCGTTTGCTTGAGCAGAGTAATATGTTGAGGAATAAAAGAGACTTTGAAGAAAGGCACTTTTTGCCTTCTAAATGAGCTTTTGGTTGAGGGAAGGAGACAAGAGAAGGCAGACATAGTTGCGATGTGAGACAGATCCTAATTACAGACAACCCTGGGATGGATCTGCTATTGCTTAAGCCTATATTAGAGAGGGGGAAGAGTCCTGCCTCAGAAATGGACATATGAAGGTCTTCATAGGGGAGATGCCTTCAGGGTGTGCCTGCAGGATTGACAGGCTTAAATACTGGGTGGGGAGAAGAGCATTGGGAACTAGAGAGTATAGTTAGAGGAGGTGACATGTTCAAAGATGCATTTATAAAAAGCTTAGTGTTTGATGCCTCTACCCAGGCTTGCCTCTTAGGAAGACACACTAGATAACAAATACGGATTTTTGGATGTAGAGATGAAAGGGTAAACAACAGAGGCCTGAAGGAGAGGATGGAAAACTACGGCCCACAGCCTCGTTCACAGCAGAAGCCTGATTTTACAGTTTATTGGCTCACAAACAGGCCTCCTCAGGTACACCCTGTCTGTGGCTGCTTTCATGCTGCAGGTGTAGTGTTTGACTGTGGTCTCAAAGTCAGTGTGACTGGAAAGCCTAAAATAGTTATTCCTACTGACCTCTTGTGTAAGGGAGTGGAGACGGTGAAATGTGTACAAGGAATGGTGGTGGAGAAATCACAGGTATTTGGGAAACTGACTAACACAGAAGGTTGGAGCCGAAATATCATTAGGCCCTTAGCCTAGGAGAACTGTAAGAAAACAGTTCTACTAACTGTAGAAAATCTGAGAAGATGGTATCTATGGAAAATGGTAAAACTAGATGGGCTGGACAACTTAAGTCTGAGGCTACTGTAGACGTTGGTAAAGGTGGATGACCCCAGTGCTGAAGCCAAGGAGAAAGGCAGTGTCTGACTGGAAAGGGCAGGCCTGAGGAGAGGCAGACCGGAAGAGAGGCAGGCCTGAGGAGAGGCAGACCGGAAGAGAGGCAGGCCTGAGGAGAGGCAGACCGGAAGAGAGGCAGGCCTGAGGAGAGGCAGACCGGAAGAGAGGCAGGCCTGAGGAGAGGCAGACCGGAAGAGAGGCAGGCCTGAGGAGAGGCAGACCGGAAGAGAGGCAGGCCTGAGGAGAGGCAGACCGGAAGAGAGGCAGGCCTGAGGAGAGGCAGACCGGAAGAGAGGCAGGCCTGAGGATCGTATTCCCAGAGTTGAAAAGTAATGAAAAGGAAATGGCCCAAAATAGAAGGATTCTCTGGAGGAGATGTCACTGACAGCTTGCAAATGAGCAAAAAGGAAACCCGTGAAGAATTTAACAGGAAGATGAGGTGACACTGGGGCATCCTGGAAGCCAGGTGTCAGGACAAAATAAACTGGAGATGGCTAGACCCAAAGACTGCCCTGTGAGTCACAGGGGATGGCTAATTCAAAGGCTGCCCTGAGACTCAAAAGAATGGGACACAATGTAAGTTAGCAGAGCAGTTCTGAGTATCGCTTTTGGCATGTGGTATAAACTCCCAAGAATTAACAGCAGGAGAACTAGTTGTAACAGCCGGTGAAGACTCACCTGTTGAGATCTTTAGCCAGTGGGCAATGAGGTACCCGTAGGAGCTGGGAGGTTCTAAGGGACTTTCCTGAAGAAGGAGATTGGGTTGGCTTATTTATGCAAATGCCCATCAACTCTGATATTAAGTTGTTCGAGTCCCTCTTATGACCTATGTGATCACCAGACTCATACTTAGACACAGACAAAAGACTCTTACAATTATAAAAAAAGTATGCATTCTCTATGATTTTATTCTCCTTCTTCTATTCCCATAACTTGAATATTAGGTCTTTCCATGAAGTCCCAGAACCCTACAGCCAGTTCTTTACTGTCTTGCTTACGCCAGATTTTCCTTCAAAACTCAACTCAGTTTCTTAAAAATTGGCCCTGAATTTTCCCTTCTGTATTTCCCATAAATAAATTCTCTCTCTCCTTTGGTAGACGTGTGTATACAAATTGGATATAGTGTCAAATCGCCTTATGTATCTGTACGTCTCTCAGCTAAAGACTGGACTGTATGTCATTTGTTTTCTGGTCTCCAATATCCAACACACAGAAAGTATGCAATAATGCTGTGGAAGATTGGACTGTGGTTCTCCACCCTAGGTTTATAGAACAGAATATTGTCACACTTGCCTGTAATCTAGCACTAGCACATGCAGAGGCAGGAGGATTGCAACAAGTTTGATGCTAGCCTTATCTACATGGAGAGACCCTGCCCCCAAAAAACAAATGAACAAAAGTTTTCATGTTGAAAGTCTTCTACCCAATATTACTATATTCAAAGGTAAGGCCTTTACATGGTGGTTCTCAACCTGGGGGTCATGACTTCTTTGGTGGTCGAACAATCCTTTCATGGGAGTCACCTAAGACCATAGGAAAACACAGATATTCACATTATAATTCAGAACAGCAGCAAAATGACAGTTATGAAGTAGCAATGAAAATAATTTTATGGTCTGGATTCACCACAACCTGAGGAACTATATTAAGGAACAGCATTAAGAAGTCTGAGAACCGCTGCTTAGAAGAAATAAATGAGGTTAAATGAGGGTAGAGCAAACAATGTGTGTTACTCCTTTAGATGATGTAAAGGCATTTTTCCATGGACTCTCTCCATATTAGTAACTTCTGATTATTTTTTGCATGTGTGTGTGATTTAAGGAGAGAGCATGGAATCCAGTGGAGATGTGGGCACGATACACAAAGAGTGATCCCAAAGCAAGTGTCTTTTACCTTGGAAAGTAGGGCTGCTCTTGTTGACAAGTGAGGGAAAAGTTGGGCCCAATTCTACCTTGTTATTTGACACCAGACACTGAGGTTGCAATGCCATCTTCCTACCTCAGGATTTCTTTCTACAGACACACCACTGCCGTCCACTGCCCCTGGCAAGGCACCTTGGAGAGTCAGATCGAGTGGAAAGATGGCTTCCTTGTGTATACTATAAGCAAGAAGATTAAAACAAAACCAAGGAGGCACAGAGCTTGCCCACAGTAGGGGCAGTTGCAATGGGTTCCCAGTAGGTACAGGCAAAGCTGTCTCCCTGCTCTCTAGCCTTTAGAAATCCTGAAAACCCGGGCTATTCTAGTAGTTCCCTGGCTGTTTATCCAACATGAGCTTTAGGCTAACAATGGTCAGCCTCCTTTAGTCCCATACTGGTCCAAATCAGGGATACATAGTGTTTTAGCATGATGACTATCAGGGTATTAGCATCTTTGGTTATGAGTCTACTTTCTGCCAACTTAACCTCTGACCTTTGGCAAGTTTGTGGTTCACTAAGAACCTCCAACATCTCATCTGCGTGACTGAGGAAGTAATTGATCACCAGGGTATCATTCAGTGGGAACCATTTCCTGTATTATTCACTACAATGTTGATAAGCCACCTGTGGCTGCTCAAGTACAAGTGAATAAAATAAAGTTTGAATTGTAATTCTTCAGCCTCCTTTGAGAATTATCCATCTAGTGCTGTTGGCGACAGAGATGAAGTGCCTCGTCACTACAGAAAGGTACTGTGTAACGTGAGGCTCAGGTTCATGCTTCCTGCATAAATCCACATGGAGAGAGCTTCATAGTTGTTGTGGTCAGGCTTCTCTGAAGCAGCGTTTCTCAACCTGTGGGTCACCAGCCCTTTGGGAATCATATCCCAGATATCCTGCATCTCAGATATTTTTATTACAATTCATAACAGTAGCAAAAATTACAGTTATAAAGTAACAATGAAACAATTTTACAGTTGGGTATCACCACAACACAAGGAACTATATTAAATAGTTGCAGCATTAGGAAGGTTGATAACCACTGCCTTAGAGGAACAGAACTGATAGAAGATAGATAGATGACAGATAGATTGATAGATAGGTAGATAGATAGATAGATAGATAGATAGATAGATACATAGATACATAGATACATAGATACATAGATACATAGATACATAGATAGATACATAGATAAATAGATGAGAGACAGATGATAGATGTATAGATAGATAGATAAGAGACAGATGATAGATGTATAGATAGATAGATAGATGATAGAAGGATAGACGATAGATAGATTGATAGATAGATAGATAGATGACGGATAGATGATAGATAGATAGATAGATAGATAGATAGATAGATAGATAGATAGATGATAGATGACAGATGGATAGACAATAGATAGATAGATAGATAGATAGATAGATAGATAGATAGATAGATAGATGATAGATGACAGATGGATAGACAATAGATAGATAGATAGATAGATAGATAGATAGATAGATAGATAGATAGATAGATGATAGAAGGATAGACGATAGATAGATTGATAGATAGATAGATGACAGATGGATAGATGATAGATAGATAGATAGATAGATAGATAGATAGATAGATAGATAGATAGATAGATGATAGATGACAGATGGATAGACAATAGATAGATAGATAGATGGATAGATAGATGGATGGATGGATAGATAGATAGATAGATAGATAGATAGATAGATAGATAGATAGATGAGAGACAGACAGACAGACAGGGATTTATTATAGTTGCTTACAGACTATGTTCAGCTAAGTTAATAATAGTTATAATAGTTATCTACCAAAGGAAGATCTAAGAATCTAGTAGTTGTTCAGTCCACACGGCTCGATGTCTCAGATGATCTTCATTTTTAAGCCAGAATCCCAAAGAAGTAGAAGTGCCAGTGAAGGAATAGACTTGCCAGTAAGATGGAGAGAAAGCAGGCAAAAATAGCAACTTCCTCCCTCCATGTCCTTTACATCGGCTACCACCAGAAGGTGTGGCCCAGATTAAAGGTGAATCTTCCCACCTCAAAAGATCTGCATTTAAAGTGGGTCTCCTGGTTCCAATGATTTAACTAAGAAAAAAATCCGTGACAGGTGTACTTAGATGCTTAAGTTTAGTTCATTCCAGAAGTAGTCAAGTCTTCAAGAAAGAGTAGTCATCACAATAGCCAAATATTTTATTTCACACTGTACTTTAAAAAATCTCTAAAAAGGGACATACTTATGTTTTGAGGGGTTCATTTTTAATCAGATGAGAACAAATTCAGGGATCTCTCTAACAAGTAGTCATGAGTCATAGGAGAAAACACGTTTGGCCTGACTACAACCATCCAACTTCAGGGGGTAAAACCCAGTGATTAAGGGCTGACCTAGGGACCCCTGTGCCTGAGTGAGAGGCACACACTTAATGGTATGACCATAAAGATGTATCTCATGTCTCTGCTCTCTTTTTCCCTTTTGTATCAAATGAAGGATGACAAAAACCTCCACCCTTTATGAGACCTGCCCAAGCAGATGGGAAGAAAGTGAAGAATTGCTCACTAAAAGTTAACCACTGTGATTATCACTTTGTATTCTAGCCCAGGTCTTTGAATTTCTTCTCTGAAAATGGCCCCACTGACAGCCTTGGCAGGGTTCCCCACGGTCTCTCTAAGATACCGAGTCACTCTCACACATGGGCAGCAACTCCCTTTTGGAAGCCCATGGCACCATTTGTCCTTAAGCTCTCCCAGGATCATGAGCTCTCTGGATTAATTATGAGTGGTACAGGAAGCACTCTCTAAGGACCATACTAACTGCCTGGGCACTGTGCCAGAAGCAAATGGTTTTTCCTCCCTGTAATTTTTCCATACTCTTTTGGTGCTGGGAACCCACTGCTCCTGTACTCAGGAAGGCTTGGCCCGGGTACCAACAGTGCCCTAGGGGAGAAGCATCGAAGTGGGAGGACTTTTGGCCCCAGAGCAGGTCAGGGCACTCTGACTGCAAAGCTGGCCCTGCCAGGCTACATCTGTCTGGTCCTTCTCATCTCTCTCTATGTGCCTAAAAGAACAGTAGGTACCCTTAGCAGCCACAGAGCTTAAGGCTTAAGCTCCATTAGAACTAGGTTCACAACAGAGTGGCAGGAGCCACTGTTTCACAATGGAGCAGAACTCGGGACAGCACTGACTCACCCTCTTTCCCGAATACATGGAAGAAAGGGAGGGTCTCGACAGTCTTTTTATACTCCCTAGGTGCAAGCAGTGGGATTTCAGTGAAGCCATCAGGCTCTGGTAGCACAGGAAAATGAAAACATTTTAGCTTCTTGATAAAGTCATTGAACATCTATTGTATCTGAGGGGCTGGGGAACCAATGGTAGGCCTATTCCATGGATTCCGTCTGATGGCTTCTTTGGAATATGACCAGAGACACATCACGTCCATGAGAAAAAGAGAGCCAGTCATGCAGACCGACCTTCCTTCCTTCCTTCCTTCCTTCCTTCCTTCCTTCCTTCCTTCTCTCCTTCCTTCCTTCCTTCCTTCCTTCCTTCCTTCTCTCCTTCCTTCCTTCCTTCCTTCTTGCCTCTCTTTCTTTCCTTCTACAGACTTACTTAGTCCTGGGATTACTCCAAGATAAGCAAAACCAAGGTCTGGTTTATAATCTCAAAGCTCAATATAGAACTTGAGAAGGTAAAAGACAAATTAAGTAATAGTACAGTAAGAGCTAAAACAGAGACAGTTTTGGGATATGTTGCATTAATAAGGATCCTCTTGTAGAAGGTGATTATTAATCTGAGTTTCAGTGACTAAAGATTTAGAAGTGGGGGGTAGGAGGCAGAGTAGAGTGTCAGGTAGCCATCCTGCATTCCATATAGGATTTGAACTCTGAGAGCTTGGGGCAAGGGTCTGATGTAACTAGCTGCACACTTTCAGAGATGCTGCTCTGGGAATAAGTTTGCTTGGAGTTGGACAGGAACACCCGGGTCATTGCAAAATCCAAAGGGAAAAAGACCAGGGGACTGTTACCTCAAGCTCTGAGCAAAACCTGCCACATAGAAGCCTACAATTAGGGTGGAAGGAAGGAGCATTATTCCACCCACTCATATTTTTAGCCTCTGAACCTTTGGATGTTTTTAAGCACCTTGCCAAAGGAAGCTTTTCTCTTCCTTCAGCAGTGTTTGTGCTTCGAAGACTGCCTTAATGTAATAGTTTGAATCTTGTTCCTTGCCGTAATTTTCCTCTAAATCTACAACTAACCATGAAACTCACTGATTTTCCTTTCATAGTATTCTTGAATCTGGGAGTGTTGTAGAGTCTTTTGATAGTGTTTTGGAGAACAATTCTGGATAAGGTCACAGATAACTCAGGGAAAGCCCCAAATCCCTACAGACGCCAGCCTTGTTCAGAAGGCTCTGAGCTCTGAGCGCTCCTCACAAAAGATACAGAATGACCAGGTAAGTACAATAGACACCATTCTTCGGAGAGTTCATTGCAGAGACCCTGGCTGCCTTACAGAAGATCCTCTCTTGTCTCGTTTCTCTCTCTGACATGGTAAGCAGTACCCTTCAAAGGAGGCATTTAGAGCAAAGTGTCTCCACAGGCCTGATCTCTCTCTCTTTGAAAGCATAATAACACTCAAGAATGACAACAATGTAAATCGCCAGCGTCATTAGGCGGAATCTCGATGAATTAAAATTGCTTACATCAGGGGTAAGACTTGGTCCACTGCCTCAAAGGGAGCCAGAGTGCTTGGATGCACAGATTTCCATCCCATCCAAAGCACAGTTTCATGGTCTTCTGCTCAGCACAAGAGAGAGCCAAAGCCTGATAAGATCATCCTCGTCTGGAAGGGGCCAAATTACCAGCTGTTTAGTTCCTGTTTAATGCTCTCCTCTCAGAAGCAAATTACCCTGGAAACACTGTAGGGACTGAGCCTCCGAAGGGGCAAGCTCACAGAGTCAGGACTGCTTCTCACAACATGTAGACAAGAGAGCTGGGCAGAAAAGTCTAAGACATAGCCTACTGAGAAAATAGTCATATCTGGATCACAATAAAAGCCCAGAAAGTCCCATAGGTCCTTACATGGTCCTTACACGGAGAAGCAATTACCTGGGAACCAGTCTAGGTGACTACCAAATATAATTGGCCCTGCGTAGAGTCTGGCTTTTAAATATAGACTCTAAACTGTGAAGAGAAACTTCTTCCAAGAAGTCCTAACATAGTAACTTCTTGATGATAACTATGATGATGATGATAATGATTTAAAACAAAGTAAAATTATTTCTGAGAAATTGGGAGTTGCTTCCTTTTGAGCATTCCTAGAAAGTATTCTAGTCTTAAGCAGGAGATGAAAAGGGAGAGGTCCTGATTGGATGTCCTGTGCTCACTTGTGTCTGACCCACAGGATTCGCTCCCTCTTCCACCACACATTCCCAAGGGAATCTTTCCACTGTCCGATTTGTGCTACACCATTTGGTTTGAACTTAACCTTTTTCTGAAGCGAATGAAGGAGCACATGGTAAGAGATGGCAGAGCTCTCAATGTCTACAGTCAAACTCCACTCCTATTACTTCTATGGATGACCCCGGGGGAGTTGCCCCAGTCTTCCTTTGTTGAGGAAAGCATGAATAATGATCAGGTACCAGAAAAAAAAATGGGAAAATCCAATGCAAACCTCTTGGCAACCAGTATCTCTAGAAGTAAGTTAAGAATGGACCGGAGAGGGCACGAAAGAAAGGAAGGAGTGTCTTGCTATCATTTGGATCTGGTCTGTCCTCCAAAATCCCAGGAAGCAATTGTTTTTTACTGATGGCTGCATTCTATTAGGAGTAGGCGGGGACGTTAGAAGGTAAAGTCTACTGGGAGATCCTGGAGGACATCCCTCAAAAGGGTCAAGGGGAATAAATGACATGTTCCTCTGTGTGCTGTACAATGTGCCACCTACAGCCCACGACCTAGAGGACAGAGGTTCCAAAACTGTGACCTCAGGCAAACCTTTTTTCCTTTATAAGTTGATGAGCTGGGGTAGTTGCTATAGAAACAGGAGGCTGGTCGTCACAGCGTTGCAGCATGCAGGGAAGCTAGTATTTGCTCACCTGATTCTTAGATAACCTCATGCTGGCCTAACGAAAGGACAATGACATCACAGTAGCTATTCATTTTCATCTGTGGAGTATATGCTCATGTTTTAACAATTAACAAGAGACAGGATTTAAGAGGAACACAAAGTGACCAAGATTGGCAATTATCACAGTCACCAACATACCACATGATGTCAAGTCACCTGGGGACCATGTAGAAAGATCTGGAAAGTGCTTGTTTGAAGCCTTCAAATGTGGCTGTTCCCTAGTCTACAATAAGGAATTGCCATGATCTACAATATAGATCTGAAAATGTAGAAGCCAGACACTTTCTTAGCAAGATGGGTCCTGAACAGAACAACAGGGTCAGATTCACTCTTGCTATGTTGTAATGCTACGTAAGTCTCAAATACTTTTTATAGCACAACCACCCAGTGAGGTAGCTGCCCCATTCTATAGATGAGGGGAAATGAGAGCCCAAACATGGCCAATGTTCCTGCTGTCAACTGAGTGAAAAAGTTGGTTTATGACCCAAGTTTTTCTGAATTGCAACAGGAGAAGCTGTTGTTCACCAGAGGCACATAGTAGGACAGGGTCATCAGTTAACCCACTGAGCACATTAACAAGCCATTCTTTCATTCGTGGGAGGCAGGAATAATGGGGAAAGGACCTTTATTTTGTACCTTACTGGCCCTCCCGGCCCCCAAATTGTACAGTCACCCTCAGGCACATTTCTCCGAAACAATTTGAGATTTCAATGTCCTGTAATGTCAAGCAGCTGAGTAGGAAAGGAAAGCCAGCTTTAACAATGCATCTCGTTTTTCACCAAATTAGTGCCAACACATTTAGGGATGTTAAGAGGAAAGTCTAACTTGTCAGCTGCTGGCAAACACAGACCCATCAGCGTAAATCTGTCCTGGATGGGGGTAGGGTTATTTCCCAGTGCGAAGCTGTTGTTCTTGGCTATATGACGGACAAAATTCAGTGTCTTCTCTTTAAGTCTATGGTTCTGGAAGAGTCTGGTACTACCCTGCACAAGGCTATTCTATTCTGGCGTAGGCTCTCGAGTGATTCTTTGCACCTAAGGAGCCTGGCTCTGGGGTTGTGAAGCGACAGGGCCACCCCTTTTTCTCCCCAGGAATAGAAGCTGCCTTATATCAACTGTCTACCGCCATGGACTCCCCCTCCTCTCTATTTACAAAATGGAAACAGATGAATTCAATCAAACATAAGCCCCCGAATTATGGCTTCCTTTATACCTTGTGGTAAAGGAGTTTATATGTAATTGGAACATGCTTTTCTCCAGTGGTTTCAAGTTGTTCCCAAACGTAAAAAGGAACCTTTCAGTTTGGGAATGGGATGGTTCTGTTCAAACCAATCCATCATGCCTCTGAAGGCAGAAGGTGGGTCAACTGAGGGAGACCAGGAAAGCAGCTGGTGGGTCAAGGCCTCTGTGGCTCTCCCCAGGCCCACAGGAGTAGGCAGTGGGTCTGCATGCAGAGAGACACAGAGCCCCCTTTCAACAGCCATGAGGGCTCTGGGCAGTAAGACTGTCACAATTGGTGTGGGAAGCCATTGACTGGCCGAAGCACTCATCCACTTTTAGCACTACATTATTCTCTTTTACTGGACTCTGAGATAATGTGGGAAGCCATCGCCCTCTTTCAGGTCAAGGGCAATCAGCATTTAGACTCTCCATTCCACAGATCCCGCAGATTAAAAAAAAAAAAAAACCAGCAACAACAACAAAAAAATTAACCTAAAAACCCCAGTCCCCAACAACAAGCATAAACTTCCACCAGAAAGCACCCGAGTCATTGTCATCTGTGTTTACACAAATCTTTAATGAAATCAACACAGACAACAGCAAAGATCACTTTACACTTGTCATCTTAAAAGCTGGATTTGGAGCCTGAGTGCTTTTCCTAAGTGACTCTTAACAAAGCCCATGGGTTAATATGTCTTCAAGGCTTCATCCAAGTGTGGTACCCAGATAAAAATCCTGCAATATTTAGGTAAACAAAAGAAATAATTGTGATTGCCTCCAGAATAGGTGGCATCTTAAAAAAAAAACATTTTCATATTTTTTTTCCATGGTTTTGCAAGCCCCCCCAAAAACCTGCTCAACTTTGTTGGAGAGAATTGCTTAGATATTATGGGAACAATGGATTGCTCCAGGTCCTCAGAGATTAAAGGTTCACTAGAGATGTTACTCAGCTCCACGGCCTCAGTGTGTATCTTAGTTGGGGTCTCCATTGCTGTGAAGAGACACCGTGGCCAAGGCAACTCTTAGAAAGGCAAACGCTTAACTGCTTAACTGAGGGTGGCTTATAGTTTCAGAAGTTAGTCCATTATCATCATAGTAGGAAGCATGGAAGTGTACAGGCAGACACAGTTCTGGAGACGGAGCTGAGAGTTCTACATCTGGATCCTAAGGCAGCCAGGAAGAGACTGGATTCCATAATGGGTGCAGCTTTGAGCATAGGATACCTCAACTCCATGCCCACAGTGACACACTACCTCCAACAAGGCCATACGCCTTCTAATAGTGGCATTCCCCATGGTCCAAGCATTCAAACCCATGAGTGGATGGGGTCTATACCTATTCAAACTACTACAGCATGGTTCGTCCTACGAGCTCACCTAGAAGAAGACAGTGTAGAATTATCTTTCCTCACACACCTGTAGGGTCATGAACAGCACTTCTAGGATAAGACAGGTTAACAACAACAACAAAGGTAATATTCTTGTTTAATGAACCTTTTATGTGTTAGAAGAGGCTTTGAGCAAGACCCAAAGAACCAGAAGAAAAGTTCTCCACTGCTATGCTTAGTATTAGGGAGGAGTGGCTAGCCATGCTATAAAGTGACTGCATCATAGAGGCTAAGGCAATGTTCTCAACTGTTGAGCCACAGTCCTCACAGGGTAGCATATCAGATACCTGCAAAGCATGTATGTATGTATACATTTGCAAAACTACAGCTATGAAGTAGCAATGAAAATAATTTTATGTTTGGGGTCATCACAACAAGAGGAACTGTATTAAAGGGTCTCAGCATCAGGAAGGTCAAGAACCTCTGGCCATCAGAGAAAAAAAGAAAGGTCTGTCTACTCACACTTTTCTTAGCTTCTTTGTGTAGCATCATGTCCTTCAGGGTATGGGACAAGGTCCATGGGGATGAGGGTCTTGTGTTGTCTATAAGACAAGTTAGGCAAGCGTCTTTCTTTGTTTCTAGTCCCTATATACAAAGGCACAAGAAGATTAGACTAATATTTCTAGGTTTTGGTTGGCTTTGAAGACATGGATTCCAGATTCTCTAACATGCATTTGGAAAGGGGAATTCTGGTCTCTGTTGAATAACTTTGGAAGAGAATAAAACCAGGAGACAGGAGAGCAATGGGCTTTTGAAAATTCTTTTGAATTTGAATACTCAGCAGTGCTGAAATGCCAGACTTTGAAGTACTATTTTCTGAAGTTCAACAATGCCAATTTGGCATAACCAGGTAGGAAATGAGATCTTCTACTGCAACACTATTTACCTGTTTGGGGGAAAAGCGTACTTGTTACCTTGCACGTCTGGATTAATTTTATTGCAAACCAACAAATCTAAGCTCAGAGACCACAATATGGCTTTTAAATTTTCTAGTTCCGTTTATTCTTGGCCTTCCTTTCAGGAACCATGGACAATAGGCCACAGAGGAATCCATGATGAAGTATGAACTGATGGTGGAAGTCAACTGGGTCTTGCGATAGCATAGCTGTGGCCTAGGGACTGAGAACTTGCCCCCAAGACAGGGTGCTAGGCCCATTGTTTATGACACCTATGGAACACAGAGTCTGACATGGATCTAAATTTTTCTGCCTCCCTCATATCCTGCCCCTGTTCATTCTCTTCTCCATGAGTGTACACTGCACATAGTAACTTGATTCTAGGCAAAAGACTATGACAAAAATGACAGAGTGTCATTTCCTAACTGATGATACTGTCAGGAAAGCAATAGAAACACACAAACAAAAGCCATGAAAGCAAATGGTTTTCTAGGAACCACTTCAATAGACACTTCAGCACAGAACGAGCTTCTGTTTGTGTGCAGCAAGGAGTAGTAGGGGTTTATGGCCAAGGAACAATGCAGGGGCCGGGGGGATAGGAAATTACTCAAAAGGAACGTAAAGGAGAAGGATTCTGGCTAAACAGCTACCTGGATTCTTTCTACAGCTGGATTGAGCAGGCCAAGCTCATAGCTCAACATCAGGGCCTTGAGAGCTTTGAAAGCTGACTGAAGTTTCAGGGTGGGGATTGGGGGCATCTTGTCATTGCAGTTGGGTAAGGCCTTACTTTGAATGCCTCTCTTGGGCTGTCTTTTATTCGATCTGAATTCAGGGGCCGTGTTATGACCCATCCTATGGAGAAGTCCAAGTAATTTAAAAAGGAGTTAAGAAAGGCCTTCACTTGTTAGGAAAGGAACTGAATTCTCCCACCATCTGACAAAGCTTGAGTGAGATCTTGCTTGAGCCTTCACGAGGAGACCTCAGCTCCTCTCGACTTGTGAAGGACCTCAATAACCCTGTCTTACATCAAATGGAAGATGATTCATGTTAATTTTGTGTAATTTTTATTGCTAGACTTTCGGAGTAATCCATTACACAGTAGAAGCAAATCCTACAAAGCCTTCGTTGTCCCATATAGGTGGCAGCCAGCAAAGCTACACGTTGTACCTCAGCTTTGGTTCTCAGAGCCTCTGGTCATCCAGGAACTCCATCAGTGGCCCTAGGACTCTTCAATAGATATAAAATAAAACGATCAGGGGTCCTGGGCACTACCTCCAGGCAGCACAACCAATCACGGTATCATGCTTACGAATCATTCTTGGTAACAGCAAAAGAACAGACCCCATTTTAGGGAAAGAAAAACCCTACTCCAGATAAGTTTTATGACCAAACAGAGCTGAATCCATGTCTGGGATAATAAGAGCCAAATGGAAGAACTCTTGGAGTTTACAAAGTGTTTTATGCCTGTGATGTCATCTAATCCTCACAAACACCCTGCAAGTTTCTTCTTGGACCTTGAGGGGTTGTTGAAAGGACTCGTAGAGGAGTTCCCTTCTCCACCACATGCCTGCACGAGGCCCATAGCCATGATCTGCCTGGGAACAAAACTGATGCTTTGCCTAGCCCGAAGGCTTCAAAGTGAGGAAAGAAACTACCAGCCCAGCGAGGGAGATCAATTTCATCAATTTTGGCCAGGCTAGAAAGAGAGACATGCTACAGGTAATTCACCCACACGTGTGCCTTTGGCAGAGGCTACCCCCAACCCTGAAGGTGAAAGCATCAGATCTGTGAGCTAGTCTGAGTTGATACAGTCAGGGCAGTCCACAAGGACCTTGGGACCTGGTTTTGGATCACACCTTATGGAAAGTTGTTTACTATTTAGCAGTTAGGTTCAGCCCCAGATCTCAGTCTTAGGCATCCCTAGAATTTGTTTTCCAGATAGTTGGGGGAAAATAATGGAGAAGAAAATTACGTGAACAACAGCAAAGGAGCTTCACTTTCAGAACTACCTCCCAGCCCTGGTGCAAACCATCAACATGATGGTACAGCCATCATTCCTGACCTGTGCTCTGCCTGAGGCAATTGCTTTCCTTCATCACTCAAACCTAACTAGTCCCCTGGTATCATTTGTCTTTGTAAATATGGAGAGAGTAAGTTCCTTCCCTCATCACTGTTTGCCCTGTCTTCATACATGCACTTTGGCCGGACCAGTCTACTCATCCCTGAGGTTATGCCTAGAGATGCATGTGTACCTTTTTCTGGGTGAATTTAGCAAATCTGAACCACGCTCCTGTTTCTTGCAAAACCCACACCATTTTCCCTTCTGGTAGAGAATGAACATCATTTCTGAAATAACACACTGGTCCTCTGTAGATATCTATTAAATAATTAATAATCACTTTTCCCACTCTCTTTCTCAAGTGTGAAAGCATTAGCAAACCTTGTTCAAATTGACGGATTACTCTGTCCAAATAAGGACTCCTACTTGCCATGGAGATTAGGGGGTCAAACATGAAAGCAGGGTGTCCTGGCGCCCACAAGGCGCTCGGGGATAAATTAACCCCCAACTCAGAGGATGAGGCCACCCAGTCCTATTTAGAACATGTGGCAGACACAGGCTTCATTTTATTTCTCTCCCTTTGAATAAAAATGTGTCTGATGCTTCACCTACAATGAAAATATTCTACAAGCCATAAAAAACAAAAGCAATGACACGCTTCATAGACATGCACAACCAGGAGACGATCATACATCTCCGTTCATTGAGGTCACCACCACCGCCCGCCCAAAACAGGGCCATAAAGTGTGCCTTTTTGTGTAGTAGTTCCTCGAAATATTATTCGTTGAAGGTTTATAATAACAAAGCATTATTATAATAAATACCAGTCACAAGAGTCTCCTATGGAAGAGGAACCTAAAAGCCCTCCTATATCCCCAACTCTCGATTCAAGATTAAATTTCACTATTTTAAAAACCAGCGGTTCTAAATCCTAACAACCTTAGACCTTGAAACTGATACCTTTTCTTTTAGAGAAGAAAAAAAAAAGAAAAGAAAAGAAAAATGAGATCAGAGCTGTCAGAAGGCTCAGAAAGACACGAAGCACATCAGGTGACGTGGCCAAGAGGTTTTCCTTAGTCCTCCTTCGGGGAAACACTGGAGCGTCTTATCTCCCCCAAAGCTCCAAAGCCGGTGTCCCTGGCCAAGCAGGCCAAAGTTGTTTTAAGAAAAAATAAAGACACAAAAGACCTCTTAGGCAATTCACATTTAAAGTGTTACTTAAGCCCACAGCTTGGGTCACTCACAAACCAGGAATCCAGGGTGGCAGACGGCAAATTAAAGAAGAAATTATTTACTCTAAGGATCAAACCTAGACAGTAGAAGAAGGAAAGAAATGGAGTGAGACTGGGATTGTTTAATTTTTTTACTCTATTACCTTATTAAATATTCCTTGAAGCAAGCGGATTGGGATTTAGAGCTTAGAAATTTAATTATTACATATAATTTTGTTGGAGGAGCACTAGAGTGCTTTGATGGAGAAGAGGTGTTAGTTATAAAAGTCCATTCATAACGAGGCAGTGATGACCTCTCCCATTGGGTCAATGAGCTCGTGTAAAAGGGGTCATCCGGTGGAGAAGAGTCTTGGTTCTCCATCACAGGACTCAGTAACTATTAAACGTGCTATGACCTAAAAGCAAACCAGGACCCCGTTTGCCTTCAGGAGTATAAAAAGCATTCAGGAGATGTCTGCTTGCATTCTTCCATCCACACAAGAATGAAATCGTATCCACATATAATGAATTACTAGAT